>NC_134212.1:22573733-22876763 GCF_965140235.1 Caretta caretta | reverse complement strand
TCTGCAGGGGACATCATTCTGTGCATGTGCAGTGATGCAGAATTCCCCCAGGAGTAAAAGTTCGTAGACCATATGTGCCCAGTTGAGTGTTGTTCATGGATAAATGAATTTCAGAAGTATCAGTTACCAGATTCTGTGAATTGCCTCTGGGAAGAACTCCCATGGGCCTTGCTACGGACCTTTTCTCCTATGTCAAACCTCCCTTCGCATAGAGACAACCAGTTTTCCTAAAATAGATTTTTGTCTTTTCCACATTTTGGGGTCCTGGATAGTCTTGTTTAAGTGAGGCAGCCTGGTGACAATTGTGAGCTCTGCACTATTGCTGTGCCTCATTCTTGAATCCTGTTTAACCTATCTTAATCTGGCCCTGCCAACAAACTTCCTTTTACTTGTAAATTTTCTCTCTGGTTTGCATGTACATGTCTCACAGATGTGTACTGGAAGCCTGACCTTTGCACAAGTGAAAAGAAGTAAATAAAATGTAAAACTGAGAACTGTATTTTGATTAAAGGGCATAAAATATACATTAACACAGTTGGGATGATACCTGCCATGAGCCCTGCATGGGAAGACTGATTCCAAAGACTTCAAAACTCCGGTACTATGTTGTCATATGATGCAGGCATAGCACTGGAGTTCTCTATTTGGGTACCGAGCTTGTTTCTTGCTCTTTGTGCCTGTGGGAGCAGTGCACTCAACTCCTCAATGATTAATAACCAACCAGTTTAGTAACCAACACAGGTGCCTTCGTAATTATTCATAACATCTTACATGGTGAAGTGAGAGGCGCATGGAAGGAGGGCAATGTGTTGCTTTGCAACAGCTCCTTATGGCTGACCCAAGAGCAGTGGTTTTTGGGGAGATAAGTCCAGACTTCCTTGGCTGAAAAGAAGATTGTTTCTACCCAGAGCCTCTTGGTGTATAGGGTGGGAGGAAGATGTAAAGAGAGAAATTAGGAGGAACCTCAGAAGGACCTTCCACACTCTCTCCCTCTCACAGAATAAACTTCACCAACATCTGTTTGATGTATGGTTAAAAGAGTTGAGTCTTGGAATTTGAAGACGCTAACCCTGGTGCAACAGCTGCTCTGTTGAACAGAGATGAGGTAGTGCACGGGCACTGGACCTTCACTATTCCACCTCAAGAGTACAGAGCACTGAGGGCTTATCTACACAGTTAGTTAGTTAGTGCACAACAAGCTAATGTGCAGTCACAGCCTGGCTTGCCACGCACTAACTAGTGCATGAAAAGTTCTGTAGTGTGCTTTGTCCTGTTTCCATTTTGAAATGGGAGTATGACAAAGCGCACTGCAGCAAGCTAGTGCTCTGTAGATTCACACCTTAGCTTACCATGCAGTAATGCTGCATGTAGACAAGCCCTCAGTTCCCAACACAATTACAGACAATTCTCAGGCATCTTATGCCCTCCTCCTTGCATAGGAGGGAAGAGACCATTTGCACTGTGCTGTCCTCTCTGTTGTCCATTCTGCCCTGCCTCCTCAATCTCCTTGCCTAGTGTGCCCCTTTAGTGAGACGTTCCATCTCCCTTAAATGGTTTCCACTTCCCTTTAGATATACTTATACATCACTCATTTGAGAAGGGGAGTGTGAATTTGGTTGTTGAGAAGTTAGTATTCTACTCTCAAATGCTCCTCTGGAACGCAGTCACTCCTCACACAACATGCCCAAGCCCAACTCAACCTCTTATACATGGACACAAAATGGATCAGCAGCATCCTATTTAGAAACCAGTGTGGTGTTACATATTTCTTCCTCCATCCTTTGTTAGTGAAAAACTTTTTACATTAAAAATGTTTCTGATGCTTTGTTTGCCACCTGCAGTTTCAATCCTCTGTGAAATTTATAATCTTCTCCACAGCAGCCAGCTCTGTTTGGGACATCACAGGCTTCTGACTTCAGGTGAGGAATAAGCAGCAGGACAAGAGGAGCTCTTAATAAATATCCTGCATTCAGGCAAAATGTCCCTAGTTGCCTAACCCAGTTTTGTAATGTTTGGTATAGTGAATATTTCAAATGACACATGTTCTGACTGTACCGTACATACTTCAAACATTATGATAAAGTGTACTGAAGTTCCTAGTCATAACAGCTGGGGGTAGAGGAAAACAGAAAGCAACTTTCAAGCACATCTGTGTCTAAATAGACTTTCTCAAGGCACTTCAGTGGAGTTATTTAAAATGAGCAAATCATTGAAAACATGTCTGAATTACAAGTAAAACTTTTTCAGTAGAACCTCTGGTCTGTAGTTCAACTGGATAATGGTGATAGTGGAGAGAATGATCAGAGAAGTTCATTGGAAATGAGGTATTGGGAGGAAGAATGGTCTGGTCACTGGGGACTAGCATGGGATTCAGGAGACCTGGCTTCAATTCCCTGCTTGGCACAGACTTCCTGTGTGACCATTGGCCGGTCACTTAGTCTCTTTGTGCCTCAGTGCCCCATCTGTGTCAGTATAAGAGGTGCAACTGGCTTCCTTCCCCTCCCCCCCCCCAGTTCTTTCTTACCGCCAGTGATGGTGCTGGGATGTCTCCTTGCTTGGGCAAGTTTTCTTATCTCTGTGTCTAGTAGTAAATTAGTTGTTTAAAGTTTGTATAGTTAATAGTTTAGTTTGTTAGTCCTGTATGGGACTCAGCCTAGGGATGGGGCATGCCCTGGTCCCCGGGCTTCAAACCTTGTGACTGTTGTAAAAATCCTATGCCAGTCGGTGATCCCCATAGAAGCTGTTCGAAGTGTTTAGGGCAGGGGTTGGCAAATTACGGACCGCGAGCTGGATCCGGCCAGCGGGACTGCCACCCCCATGGCGCCACAGGGTGAAGGTGGGCTCCCTGCCTGCCCTGGCCCCGTGCCGCTCCTGGAAGTGGCCAGCACCATTGCCCCCCCTCCTCCAGGGGCCACAGGGACAAGGGCTCCACGCGCTGCTCTCGGCTGCAGGCACTGCAGCTCCCATTGGCCGGGAATGGGGAACCACATCCAATGGGAGCTTCAGGGGAGGTACCCGCAGGTGAGGGCAGCGCGTGGAGCCCTCTACCCCCTCCCTTCCCCCAGGGGCTGCAGGGACATGGTGCTAGAGCGGCACAGGGCCAGGGTAGGCAGGGAGCCTGCCTTAGCCCCGCTGTGTGCCGCTGCTACCCCGGAGCTGCTCCAGGTAAGCAGCACTGGGCCGGAACCTACACCCTGAACCCCTCCTGCACCTCAACCCCCTGTCTTGAGCCCTCTCCCACATTCCACACCCTTCCTGCACCCCAGCCTCCTGCCCTGAGCCCCCTCTTGCACCCCAACCCCTTCCCCTGAATCTCTTCCTGCACTGCACACCCCTACCCCAGCAATACATTCATGGCCCTGAATACAATTTCCCCACCCAGATGTGGCCCTCGGGCCAAAAAGTTTGCCCAACCCTGGTTTAGGGTAAACCCATGTGAGCGACAAGTATCACATTTGCAAGAGCTTCAGGCCATGGATGAAAAAGGAGCGGGACATTCGTCTCCAGGCGCTCCTTGTGGAGTCGGCCCTTGCACTGGCCTCAGAGCCGACGAGACTGGGCTCTCTTCCAAGCACTGAAGCCTCGGTGCAGAGTGCGTGGCTGGCACCGACCTCCAACTGGTGCCGATCCCCATCCCCTTACCAGCTAAAAAGCAAAGAAAGACCAGGAGGGGGTGTTCTCCTATGTCCTGTAAAGGGAAGGAGGGAGCTGGAGGAGAACAAAGACCCACGCGGGGCAGCTCTTCCCCTCCAGGCAGTGGTCAGGTTCCGACTCCTGCTGTGCTGTCCAGCCCACTTCAAGACCCGCCCGCCACCCAGTGAAGCGGAAGAGGCACTCGGCATGTGGAGGTGCTGTCTATGCTGGAGGCCATTCAGGCCACTAAGGACATTCTGTCCCTTCTGGTGCCGCCCACGCTGGCCACTGAGGTGCCCTGTTTGAGGGGTAAACCTGCCTTGGGACCCTTCCAGCGGTCTCCATCAGTGCGGCATTACTGCTCTTGCTCTGTGCCAGGAGGCCCCTCTGTCTGTGGGACTTCTGCATTCAGCATGCAATCCACCTGGATGCCTTGCACCTCCACAGCGTCCGGAACACGCTGGTGGATCGTCTCATCAGGTCCTTCTTCTCTCACCACAAGTGGTCCCTTCACTTGGAGGTCATCAGAATGCTCTTCCAGAAGTGGGGAGCTCCCCGAGTGGACCTGCTCGCCACCAGATAGAACAGGAAGTGTCATCAGTTTTGGTCTCTCCAAGGCCTTGGCAGAGTCTCACTATCCGATGCTTTTCTCCTGTCTTGGTCAGGAGACCTGATGTACACATTCCCACCAATTCCGCTCATAAGCAAAGTCCTCTTGAAGATCAAGAGGGACAAGGCATCAGGTCATTATGATCGCCCCAGCATTGGTTTGGCATGCTCATGGACTTGGCCATAGCAACCTTGTGGCCACTTCCCAACTGCCTGGATCTACTCTCGCAGGATCACGGTCGACTCCTGCACCCGAACCTTACAGCTTGGATGCTGTGTGGCTGAATTCAGAGGAGAAAGCCTGCTTTAGTCAGCTACAGCAGGTTCTCTTGGAGAGCAGAAAGCCTTCCACCAGAGCAACTTGTCTGGCAAAGTGGAAGCGTTTCTCCTGCTGGGTGTCGGAGCGAAATATCTCCCGGACCCAGTAGTCTCTGCAGTCCATCCTGGATTACCTGCTTCACTTAAAGCACCAAGGTCTTGTCTTCTCTTTGATCAAGGTGCACCAGGCAGCCATATTGGCCTTCCATTCTCACATCCAGGGTAGACTGGTATTCTCATGCGAGATGCTGATCAGTGTTCCTGAAAGGCCTTGAAAGACTCTTTCTGCCGATCTGGGACCTGGTTCCACAATGGGACCTCAACCTGGTACTCTCCAGGCTCACGGGTCCATTCTTTGAGCGTATGGCTTCTTGTTCCCTAGGGTTGCATTCCTTGTAGCTATTACCTCGGCGAGATGTTGCCAAGATTAAAGCCCTGTCTTTGGAGCCCCATAAACGGTATTCTACAAGGACAAGGCCCTTTCCTGCCAAAGGTGGTGTCACACTTCCATGTCCACTGGGATATCTTCCTCCCAGTGTTCCGTCCAAAGCCTCACATGACCAATGAGGAGAGGCGGCTGCGCACTCTAGCTGTCAGGTGTGCCCTGGATTTCTGCCTGGAGCGCACCAAGCTCTTTTGCAGATCAATCCAGCTCTTTATCACAATAGCAGACAGGATGAAGGGCCTTCGGGTGTCCTCTCAGAGAAAGTTGAGTTGGTTCACCACCTGCATCCGTAGTTGTTACGAGTTGGTGCAGGCTGTGAAGTAAGTGAAGGCTTACTCAGCTAGGGCTCAGGCATTTTCAGCTGCCTTCCTGGCACATGTCTCTATCCAGGACATCTGGAGGACCACAACATGTTCTTCAGGATCCACATTCACAATGCATTACACCATCACACAGCAAACCAGAGATGACGCTGAATTTGGCAGAGCTGTGTTGCAATCGACATGTCCATGAACTCCTACCTGCCTGCGATGGTACTGCTTGGGAGTCACCTACAATGGAATGGGCATGAGCAAGCACTCGAAAAAGAAGAAATAGACGGTTATCTTTTGTAACTGTTGTTCTTGGAGGTGTGTTGCTCATGTCTATTCCATGACCCACCCTCCTTCCCCTCTGTTGGAGTTCCAGCAAGAAGGAACTGAGGGAAGGGGGGAGCCAGCGGGGCCCCTTATACTAGTGCATTCTCATGCCATTCCAGAGGGGGCCAGAGCCAGTCCTCTATGGATACCACTAAGGGAAAAGCTTCCAGCACCAGTGCATGTGGTGAGCACGCACAACTACAATGGAATGGACATAAGCAGCACATCTCAAAGAACAACAATTACAAAAGTTACTAGTCTTTTCCAGGCCGTCTGCAGACTCAGGGATTTGATTACGCTTGAGTCACATTTAAGCTTTTCTTTGCAACCATGAGGAATAGAAACTTTTTTTTAATATGGAAGCTGAAATTCTTCTTTAACCACATGAATCCTGGAGCTGGGGCTTTAGGCACAGGCCTATAGTGTGTATGCCTTACTCTGGTCCTAAATGGCAGGGAAAGCAAGCATGGGAACCAGAAAGGTTCAAATCTAGTTACCACTTCAGAGAAGTTGACCATTACCATCCCTGTAAAGATGATGCATGTAACAAAAAAGCCGCCTCCTTGCTGCTTTACCAGCATCTTTTTCTGTCCCCCATCCCTCTCTAACTTAAGAGATCCCCTCATTATACCACAGTGTATCCGTCATCAGGATAGCAAATAGAAGGAAACACACAGCAACTCGCTTTCAGATGTAATTTTTCTCATTAACAATGACGGCTGGCTGTAAAATGACAGGTCTGAGCCCACAGGGGACATTCCTGTCCAGGCTGCTTAATCCTATCGGACCAGCATCCTCTACCATTGCATCGGGCATCATTAAAAGTTAAGAATGATGCTGCTGGGATCTGTGTATGTATTAGCAGTGTTTGCATTCGTGTGAAACGGTCTAATAATTTTGCCTTTGAAAGGTCCACTGCCTGGTGATAAGTTAGGTGGTCATGCAGACTTTTGGGGGCACAAGTTCCATCCTCCTCCACTGCAATTTTAATGTTGCTGATTTTTATTTTAAGCTGTTAATAAGAAATATCAGTTCAGTTCCAACAATGCCGTGTTATCTCAATGCCACTCCAACATAGGGGTGAGAGTGCAGTGAACTCCTAACTGTACAAAACTGTTCTCTGAATGGGGAAGCTATGTTCCTATAATACTTTTCTTGTCCTGTTTTTTCTGGCTGATGACTTTAAGCTTGTGTTAGGATGCCTGACTTGCTGTTTGAAGAGTCAAACACACTGTAACCATGTGCTTTATTACAAGGAAGCAAAAAAATCCTATTTTTTAAAAAAGGGTGTTGGGTAAGACCTAAAACAAAGGTTGGGGGCCAAGTATACTAAGTGAGTGGGGGGAGGGGCCAATAGGCAATGGGGATGGAAAGAAACTTGCCACCTTATTTAGGCACTAAGTAAGTATAAAAGCAAATGCATTGGCAATTAAGTGTGTGTGGATACGGTTTGAATATTCAGGGTTACCCTCAAGATCTTAAGAATAAGTTGACTCTTGTGTGACTTCTCTTAAACCCCAAGTGGTAGGAGTTTAAAGGTGGCTTTTTGTTTTGTATTTTAAAGCATCTAGACACCTAAGGGAAGTGGTAGAAGTCCTTTTATATGAGAGATTTGGCTCTAGACTAGATGGGAACTCTGGAAAAGGCAGGGGAAAGTCCTACGTTTTGTCATATGGGTCACTTCTATGATTATGCATCTTAGATGATTTATATTGCCATTCTTTTAATAGGGAGAAGGAATACATGTCGGGTAGAGAACGGAAGTGTGATGGTGACAGCTCTTTAGAACTTTGAGAGCAATCCTAAGTTAAAGCAAGTGTATGTTTAATGTGGTGAAGGTCTGACTGAATTCCATTTGGAGAGACCTGGTTTGAGCCCCTCTACACCAGTCCTGGTTGATGTGTGGTTTCTGGACTTCTTTCAGTCCTCTTCTTGTCCTGCTATTCTTGTCCCTTTAGCTCTCCTCTTCACCATTCTGATCTGTTGATAGGCTGTTTGCTCTTCCTCCTAGGCACGGGAACTACAGTGCAAGGAGGCGGAGCTGAAACGGCGAGACGCCTTCTGTAAGGAGCAGTTGGCCCGTATTGAGAGGAAGGTAAGGCTATGTTGTCTTTCATTCGCAGTGGCTGAATGCTAATGGGCTCAGACATGGATCCGAGTGGATCAGCAGAGAAGAGAAACAAGAAGCATTGTGCTGAAACCTGGAACTGTCAGTCCCCATTATTTATCTCCCACATCCACCTTATGCAGTTAAATCAAACAGCTCCACAAACAGAACCTTTAAACAACTCACATTTGAAAGATAATTGGTTTTTAATTGGATGATTTTTTAAAAACTAGTTTATAATAATTCAGGTTTTTATTTTTCTCTCTCACCACAGGGTTTAGTTGAAAGCAAAGTTGCCTTGTTTTTATTGCTTTTGTTAAAAATCCATGGCCAAAAAAATAAAAATAATCTCAAATCTTGCTATACATATGAATTAAAGTTGTATTATTTTTCTCGGAGGATCCCAACAGATCAAAGTGTGTTGCTGCAATGCACTGTCTGTTTTGTGCTGGATAAGCCTTTGAAATGAATGTGATTTAAAGAGACACTGTCAGGCATCTTTTAAGCCTGAAATGACCTTTGAAAATCCATTTAGGGATTTCAATCTCTTCTCTAAACGTGGGATTTGCTTCTGTTTAATTGTTTACCATGATGAGTTTTTAAAAATTGACGTAATAAAAATTGGAGCAGCCACACTGTTCCTTATGAACTGAAGTGTTTTTCTCTCCCTGACAAAATGAAATAATGTTAGTAGTAGTATTTATTTTGTAATAAACATAAAGAATAATATTCTACAATGGAAATTAATTAGACCTTGTGACAGAGAGGTTTCACAGCTCTGACTTCTAGTGATGTTGCATGCCTGAGAAAAATGCAATGAGGGAGAAGGTGGATCCCAAAGAGACAGTGGAATTTGTGCATCTGCTTTACTACTAACGTGCAGTGTGATAGTGGCCCATTTTCACTGGAAAATTACATTGTAAAAATGGGAAGACCCTATTAGCATATCTAGTTTCCTTTTCTCTCCCTCTGCTAGTGCATGTTTGTTCTGTACTGTACTTTTTAATGCCATTAATGATGAAACATATATCCAGGAGCAGTTTCATGTTGCACATTGTGGCAACACTTTTATCTGTATAATTAATTTAAAAAACAAACTACTAAAACTACCACTTAATGCTGCAATAAATTCAGGTTTTAATTCAGTTTATGGATAATGGAGATTGAGATTCCACTGCACAAACAATCCACCCGCTATCACTCTAACTATCACAGTCATCCATATGTTCATATGTAAAGGGAATTTTGCAATTTCTTGGCCTCATGCTGTGTCTGTTGTATTTGTTCCCTCCAGATTTGGTTTCCCAAAGTGGAAACTGCTAGGAGTATTTGTGTGTCTGTTCTTTTTACAGACTTGTGGGCTGGAGAGAAGTTGTGTCCAGCCTTGCCCTCCCCTTGAGGCCTTTTTATATTCTGTGGTTCCCTTTGCAATCCTCCTGTATAGGACTAACTTTTTAAATACAAGGTGACTGATGCTTTGGCTACAGGAGTTTCACTTGATTTGAAATCAGATGGAAGACCTTTAGTCCCATTCAAATTGCTGGTGCATAGAGCTTTTCCTTCTTTAGTGAGTAGGTAATAAGGGCAGGCTTTGTTTCCTAGCTCAAAACAGTAGATTGTTTTGACCCTTAAACATGAACATTTTATGGTAACAAAACAGAAGAAAATCTCCAACTGTTAGTCTAGATTGGAGCTGGAGGTGTGGGAGCTAGGTCGGGAGATGAGAGAGATGTACTTGAAATAGTGTAATAAAGCTTAATTGTATTAGTTTTGAAAAAGGTTTTCGATCTTTTCTGTGGATAATTTTATTCTTATAATGGTTGGAAAGATGGAAAACTCAGCACAGAACAATCTTTTTTATTAGCTATTGCTTTTATATAATTCCACTTTCACTTGCTGAACACACACAGACCTTGATGGCTTCTGTAGTCACTGTTTTTTAGACTCTTCCAATTGAACCTTTTTTTTTTAAGAGGTTTGGTGGGAGACGAGTTAGGGGGAGCATCTGAACAGCTGTTGTTTTCCTTCTCCAGTGTTTCAAAATGTCACAGAAGGACATTTGGATTGCCAAAGCTAGATGGTTTGGGGGTGGCTCGTGGGGGGGCGAAGGGGAGGTGATGATTCAATATAGAGCTAAAGAACCCAAAATCATACTTGGAAAGAACAAGCTGTCAGGAATTCCCTGCCTGTACTTTGCTTATCTGAAGCATGGGTTTGGCTTGGTCCCCACTTGCGTGTGGTAACAGAATGCGAAAGCATCAGACTTTTGTATTTATCTATTTTCGAGGGATGTTTTTAACTTCTTTGCTGGCTTCAGGAACAGACCTAGTTCTCCATCTGAGGTTTTCTCACTGAATAACCAACCATTCACTTCATAGGACATCAGGATAATCACACCACACTGGAGAAGCATATTTCATAGGAATGGCAGAATTGCCATCTGGATCAGACCAGCGCTTTATCTGGTCCAGTGGCCAATTTCAGATGTTTCAACAGGAGAAGTTTACCCCCCCCCCCAAAAAAAAAAAAGAAAGAAAATTACTACCCTATGTTGTGCATAATTATGGAATAACTTGCCCACAGGGGAAGTGTCATCCTGATTGCTGTCAGTTAGAGGTTGACATATGCCCTGAAGCATGAGGGTTTATATCCCTTAAAAAAATTTATACCATTGAATGAGCCTGTGGATATTCCCATTATTCACATAAACGTGTAGTTCATTTTTTGAATCCGACTGAGTTCTTGGCCTCAATGATATATTGTGGCAGTGGATTCCACAGGTTAACCATGCATTCTGCAACATTTCGTTTTATCTGCTTTAAATGTTTCCTTTTAACGTCATTGACTATCCCCTTGCTCTTGTATTATATAATAGGGTTAATGAGTGCGCCCAATTTACCTTCTCTGTGCCATTCATTATCTTTTTATACTTCTGTCAAATCCCCTCTTACGTATCTCTCCATTAAACTAAACAATCTCTACCTTTTCAACCTCTCATCCTATGAAAGTTTTTCCAGGCCTCTGATTTTTGTTGCCTGTCTCTGAAACCTCTCTCCTGCTGTGCTTTAAGATAGGGTGTCAGGGCTGATTCCCCACTCTGGCACTTTGAGTACAGAAGGTGGGGGCCTGCAAGGATTCTAAAAATTAATACGGCCACTCCAGGCTTGTATCAAACTCTCAAGGTTACAGCTTTTCTCTGACCTTGGATGGGTAGATGCTGCCACCACCCAAGTGGAAAAAAAACCCTTTGAGAACCCAGGGAGGCACACTTGGGAATTCCTTCCTGTGGGGTACCCTCAAGCCTTTTCAGCGCCCCCCCCTCCCCCGGAAGAGCTGAGAAAGAAAACAAAGGAAATCAGCTGTTGCCACCAGCTAATTAAACAACATATGCACAAACCTTTTAGGGACACCCAAATCCGATCCTGTTCTTAAAAAAGGTACATTTTATTAAAAACAAAAGAGAGAAAATACATCTGGAACTTAGTCTTTTTGCTAGGTTTAAAAAAAAAAAAAAAAAACAATTACAAGGATTAAGCATCAAGATAGCTTTCTGAGGTCCAGTTTAAAGGTTACAGGCAAAACGAAAGCACCTGGGGTTAGCACAGAGGAGTCCACAAGCCATAAAGAGATAAACCTAATCGCATCTTCCTAGACATTTCCTGATCTACTTGCATATCTGGCGTTTCAACGGAGTAGTTTCTAGCTTCAGCCCTGTCTCTGCTCTCCGGGAGAGCAACACAGCCTGACAAAGGGTAAGCTTTTTTTTTTTCTCCCCCAATTTTAAAAAGTTCTCACCTTCCCATTGGCTCTTTTGGTCAAGTGCCCACTCCCTACGCTTTACAGGTAAAGCAAGTAGCGCATAGCTACTAACAGGAATTTTATAGCTAACTGACTGGCTGGGTGTCTATAAAAGGGAGCTTCTCCCCACCCTTCATTTATCACAGAGGGTCACCAGAACTGAACTCAGTAGTTCCATGGGATGCAGCACTGAAGATGTTACTTCGCTGAAGACCTTAATTTGAAGGACTAGACTGGGTAAATATATTAATTATCTCTCTAATTTGTAACCTTCAGAGAGGCAGTGATATCTAGTTGTCTGAGCACAGGACTGGAAGCAAGGCAGTTCTGATTTCTAATGGTAGTTTCCTCTCTTTTTGAATGTGGGCACATCGTTTCATCTTTCTGCCTCAGTTTTTGAATCTGTGAAATAATAAGAACTCGTAGGTAGATAATTGCTTCCCTTGGGGTGCTGTGAGGATTAGTGTATTTGCCCAGTGCTTTGAAGCAGTACAGCTACAGAAATGTGAAGAATTTTTTCTTTGGCCTTTATGCTGATTGGGTGAAGTCTCGGGTACATCTAGTTCTTCTTTGAGTGCTTGCTCATATCTATTCCAATTAGGTGTGCTCGCACCGCGTGCACAGTTCACCAGAAGGTTTTTCCCCTAGCAGCACCCATTGGGTCGGCTCTGGAGCCCCCAGGAGTCGCGCCTTCATGGCGCCACATATAGGGCCTTGATGATCCACTGCCTCTCCAGTTCCTTCTTACCGTCTGTGGCAGTTGTCGGAACGTATGAGTGATCCTCGAGCATATTTTCTGTAAATAGTTAAAGATAGTTTTAAAATTTTTGTTAGTTAGACATCTGGACTTGGGGTACTGGGCAGGGGGGATGTTTTCCTTCCCCATTCCTCTCCCAGGCCCAGGGCATGCCTCAGACCCAGGGATTTAAGCAGTGTGGAGTTTGCCAGAAGCCTATGCCAAAGGGCAACCTGCACTCAGCTTGTGTAAAATGCTTGGGGGAGTGCTATCAAGCAGACAGGTGCAAGATCTTGTAGGAGCTTTCGCCCCCGCATGAAGGAGGCACACAGACTAAAGTTGCTGCTAATGGAAGCAGCTCTTGGCCCCTCAGTCTGAGTCGAGCCCCATGGACGCGGCATTGGCTTCGGTCCGGGAGGTGCTGAGGAAGGACTCTGGGGTCAGAGGCTACCAGCACTCCCCTCCGCTGAGCATGGCGCAGGATCATTCTCTGCACCACTCACGGTCTCCTGTTCCAAAGAAGCAGCACAGGAAGACTGATAGAGGGCACTCCCCTTCCTGCGCATGAGAATGTGAACTCAAGGGAGGGAGACTGGTGCAAGACAGTACCTTCCCTCCAGCTCAACAGCTGGCACCATTGATTCCAGGCCCACGAGAGGGACCGGTGAGTCCGGTGCCACCAGCAGAGACCCAGGTGGAGGACCTTTTCACACCCGAGACTTAGGAGATGGCGCAGAATGTGATAACATTGACAGGTCCGAACTCCCCCGACCATGGTTTCACGGCACCAGTCCCGAGTCCCCCAATGACTCAGAGGCCACCGGTGAAGTCCAGGGTCAAGCCAGCTATGACTTGGCAATGATCTACATCGCCCCGCTACCAATGGGCATAGCGCCGCCATGATCCCTGCGCGCAGCCTCATCCGACAGTGACTCGTGTGTCCTGGAGAAGCTGACGTCATAGCCGCCAGCACTCCCAGTCAGTGGGGATGACCCAAACCTTTCCCCTGGTACCGTGGCCACTGCAATGGCAGGTACCGGCTCCGATGCCGACCCAGTGGCCCTTCTGGACCCCGTGGGCTTACCAGCAGTCCCAGGGGTCCGCCTTGGTATTCTCTTTTTCTGTCGTGTCCAACTGCGTCTAGGGCCAAGGATTTCTCCCGGGAATCAGCCACCACTACCACCACCAGCGCCATGTTTGTTACCACGCTTGGCACCGACAACAGACCCGGCATTGTACCCGGCACTGTGGCTACACTTAGTACCATGGATGGTACTGTGGCTGCCGCCGCAACTGGTACCATGGCCGGCTCCGAAGCGGACTCTGAGTTGGGACGGAGCCACAGTGTTTTGAGGAGTGGCATTGGCAGGGGGGCCCCTCCCAAATTCCAGACTCCTCCTCATCACCTCCAGACGAGGTGGTGGCAGGGACATCCTCGGGACATCCAGGGACCCCTGTTCCTGACAGCGGAGCCCACTGTGAACTTCTGCAGCAGGTCACTCAGAACCTCTGGGTATAAATGGAGGAGGTCACCGAGGTGTCAGATCTAATGCTAAGCATTTTATCTCCAGCAGGATCCACCAAGGTGGCCCTTTCCCTGATAAAGACCATTCAGGAGAACACAAAAACCCTGTGGCAAACACTATCTTCTCTGGCTCTTACAGCTAAGGGAGTGGAGAGAAAGTACTTTTCACCCTCCAAGGGCTATGAATACTTGTTTACCCATCCCCTGCCAGCGTCGTTGGTAATGGCGGCTGTCAATGCAAGGGAAAGGCAAGGGCAACAAGGACCTACCCATCAAGCTAAGGACGCAAAGAAGCTGGACTTCTCTGGGAGAAAGATATACTCCACCGGAGGGCTCCAGCTTCAGATTGCAAACCAGCAGGCAATCCTTAGCCAATATAACTTCAAGTCTTGGGACGCAATGTTCCAGTTCTCTGACCTTGTCCCATCGGATTTTCAGCTGGAATTCTCAGCGCTCATGGAAAAGGGCAAGATGGTCGCCAGGACATCGCTGCAAGTGGCATTAGACTCAGTGGACTCTGCAACATGGATGATGTCTTCAGGCATTACAATGTGCTGTTGCTCATAGCTGCAGGCCTTGGCCTCCCTGGGGAGGTCCAGCAGACAATTCAGGACCTACCATTTGAGCGGGCCATGTTATTTTCGGAGAAAACAGACTTGAGAGTCCACAGTCTGAAAGACTCCCGAGCCACTCTAAGATTGCTGGGTCTGCGCACCCCTGCCACCCAGCGTAGATAATTTAAGCCTCAACCCACAACACGACCATACCAGGGGTAGTTTAGGCAGGACCAGAACTGTAGGCGTCCCAGAAACCAGAACCGCCATCGCCAACCCCCGATTAACAGGCGGTCTGGGTCGTCCAGGCAGCCACCACGCCCTAAGCAGACATTTTGGGGATGCGCCTGAGGGCGTTATACCAACCTCTCAACTGGATCCTTCTTTTCCATTTTTGGAACATCTATCCCATTTCTACCGAGCATGGTCCCAAATCACTTCAGGCCCCTTGGGTCCTCCGCACGGTAGAGATGGGATATTCTCTCCAATTTTCCTCGCCCTCACTCCCCTTCACCGTCCCTCTTCAGGGACCCCTCTCATGAGCAACAACTTCTCATTCAGGAGGTAGAAACCCTCCTATCAGCGAGGGTGTGGAGAAGGTTCTGCCGGAGCTCAGGGGTAAGGGGTTTTATTCCCGGTATTCCTTAATACCAAAAGTAATAGGGGGCCTCAGACCCATCTTGGACCTGTGCAATCTCAACAGTTCATGAAGAAACTAAAGTTTTGAATGGTCTCTTTGGCCACTATCATCCCGTCCCTGGATCCAGGAGATTGGTATGCCACCCTTGACTTGAAGGACATTTACTTCCACATTTCCATAGTCCCCGCCCCACAGGTGCTTCTTAAGATTTACAGTTGGGAGTTCCCACCACCAATTGACAATACTACTGTTCAGCCTATCATTGGCACCTCTGGTATTTACCATCATCCGACCATCCGTATACCATTTTTTACAAAGACAAGGTGCAACTGTGACCCCACCCAGCGTTCCTCATAAAAGTGGTCTTGAGTTTCCATGCCAGTCAAGACTTATTCCTTCCTGTCTTTTTCTTGAAACCCCATGCCAATAGCCGTGAGCAGAGAGTCCATTCCCCGGATGTGCGGCATGCATTAGCTTTGTATATTGAATGAACTAAGCTGTTCCATAAGTCAAACCAGCTGTTTGTTTTGCTGTGGCGGACAGAATGAAAGGCCTCCCTGTTGTCCACGCAAAGGATATTGTTGTGGATCACATCCTGTATCTGGGTTTGTTATGATCTCGCTAAGGTCCCTGCCCCTGCTCTGGCTGCATGCTCCACCAGAGCTCAGGCATCTTCAGCGGCCTTCCTGGCCCAGGTACCAATCCAGAAGATATGCAGAGTGGCTACATGGTCTTCGGTCCACACCTTCACTTCACATTACGCTATCACCCAGCACGCCTGGGATGATGCAGTGTTCGGCAGGGCTGTGCTTCAATCAGTGATTTCATAAACTCCGACCCCACCTCCTAGGTAAGGCTTGGGAGTTGCCTAATTGCAATTGATATGAACAAGCACTCAAAGAAAAAACGGTTACTCACCTTCTCGTAACTGTTCTTCAAGATGTGTTGCTCATATCCATTCCAAACCCACCCACCTTCCCCTCTGTTGGAGTATCCGGCAAGAAGGAACTGGAGAGGTGGCGGGTTGGCAGGGCCCTATATGCGGCACCATGAAGGCACCGACCCGATGGGTGCAGCTAGGGGAAAAACCTTCCAGTGAACTGTGCACGCGGTGCGCAGACACCTATATTGGATATGAGCAACACATCTCGAAGAACAACAGTTACGAGAAGGTGAGTGACCAGGTTTTTCTTTTTTTTAGCAGATATTAGGAACCTTAGTCACTCTGGTCTCTTTCAGTAGTAGTTGGTGTGTAACATGGAAAAAAAGCACAACCTCTGATGGGAATTCTGAGACCAAAGTTAGAATGGGTAATCACTGTCAACTTTTATAACTCATGGAATAAGAATAAATTTTCTGTGTAGGAGGATAGCAGATTCTAGTATCCTGCATAGGGATGCAGCGCTACTCTGAGCCATCTTGTATTGGGTCCTGTGTAATTCCTGCAGTGTTATGCTAGGAAATAGGTCTCCTACAGTCAAGAGGGTTTGTACTGGAGCATTTTTCTGGATAAGGGGAACGAGGGACTGGAAAGAGAAGTCCTTCAGAGAGAATCATAGAAACAATTAAGCTTGGGGAGGAAGCTTAGGCTGAGTTGTAATGTTTAAGTTACCAATAAATGCCGGGAAGGGGTAACTTTGGACTAAAAATGAGCATATAGTCTGTTCAGAATTGGATGAGAATTGCATGTGTTTTATATGGGGGTGTGAACTGTGGGCGCTCGCCACTGCAAATGGCAGATGCATGCCCACTAAAGTGGAATGAAAAGCCGATTCAACCGCCTTTTAAACCCTTCAGATGCTGATGGGGTTTGTTGAATATACAGTTATTTTCCAGGGGACATGTAGACATTTGCTTGATTTCTTCTGCTGTTCTCCTCCTGTTTCTGCATTTAACCTGACCTGGAGGAGTTAAGGACAATACTACAATAAAGTAAAAAATGTATAGCTTGTTGCGTAGTGTGAAATAGCACAGAAAGGCTCAGAGTAATCTCAGTGGATGAAACAGAGCTCCCTGCTGTAGAGTGAGGTTTTCTCTGTTTTGATTTCTTAAGCAATGACTCCTACAGTAACTTCTAGTATGTAGCTATGGACAGTGTTGAGCAGTAGATACATTAATTTGCGACAATCCCCGCTCATAGGTTTTCAAAGCATTAAGTACCAGAAGAGGTAGTTGCAGCTGGTGCATATTTCTGTAGGTTGGAAAGGGATGCATTAAATAAATATCATTTTTATTGATAAAGATCTAATGCGCCTTTCCCTCTGTTTAGTTTCATGGATCTCATAATTTTGTGTGTGGCATTCACTTTGTTTGATTTGGTTAAATTAATCTCCTTCCTTCCTTGCACTTAACATTAATTCATGTTTGTAAAGCATTTAGGGCATGTAAAGCACTATGGAAGTGCTAAGTTGTTTTTGTTTATTATTATTATTGATATTTATTCTTCTTACCCCTTCTCCTTAGAGCAGTCTCTCACTTTTGGCATGTCAAACACTCCCTCTTCATTCAAATTCCTCCTTACAATACACACCTTTCTTAAGTCTTTCAGCATTAACCCACTGAAGAGAGAAATCTAAAATAATTCTTAAAACAAAAATTAATTTAGATTATCTCTTCATGTGGTCCACTGTCAGTGCAATCCTATTTTGTCCTCTCTGTATTCTACAGTTTTGAGCAAACTGATTAATGCCCACTCGAAAAATAATACTGCCAGCTGATATCTGATGAAGGGAAAACTGAAACAATTTACTAAGACAGACCAAAAAGAGCTGGGGGAGTTCATGTGGAGTTTCTCTATCCATGAAATGTAATGTGCTTATACCTAGTATTGAGCCAAGGACTATGCTGAGGTGCTCTCCTTGGGGTGGGATGTTAACCCCATCTAGATGGGAGTTAAATATTCATTGCCCTTTGCTAGATGAGTTGATATCTCTTGGCAGGTGTCATGGTCACCATTTATCTTCTCAGTAAAATAGGTGTAATGTCTTCAGGCTGCATGTGAGCTATTGGTATATGTGTAATGGCTGCTTTGCTTGCCTCCAGTCACTATACTGCTAGTACCTGACTTATCACTCTGTCAAGTGTTTCAGGACACTTAGAATAAGAGAGACTGGTATAAAACCAAATTCTGTGCTGTAAGAAATCATTGTCCTTTCTGAAGTAACTCCTCCTTTCCCATCACTAGATAGGTTGATTTCCTCTCATTTGTTTTAAGAATCTGAACATTCTTGATTTGACTTCAGTAAAATAATTTTTGTGCATTTCTTATTCTATTGAACTTCCCACCACCCGAATTACCATTCTGAAATCAAAAGCATTGTAGACAGATAAGTTTTCTCAAGTACAGAGAAGTACTGTGAGAGGTTTGTCTATCAAGCCAATGGAGCAACACAGTAGAATGCCAAATTCATCAAGTGGATGGTTTGATCCGCGAACAGACGAAAAATAATCCCCCAGTGTAGCTTCCTGTAATAGGTTGATAAGGTTCTCTCTGTTCCTCCAGACTGTTTCCCCAGTTGCTTAGTCTGTCTGAAGAGCCTGCATGAACATGCCTTGTTAGGCAGGGGTGATTCCAAGAGACTCTTGTCATGCTTGCTTCACTGATGTGACACGAGAAGTCCTTAAAGCCACAGCATAGCCATCCTTCAAACCTTTGGGGATTTAGCAAAGGGGAGTTACTGTACCTTTTTATGAGTTAAGTTAAACTACTTTTCTTAATGGCAGACCCAATGTTATAGAGGGGAGAGAACCTTCTGAACTCTGTGGAGTAGCCATCTGAAACAAGTTCTGACCTCTCCCTCCTATGCTGCCTTCCACTAGTAGAACTATTTACTTCATATGCCATCTTTTTGAAAAAATTACTTTTCCTGTTTTCTTCTCCAGTTACCTGCCTCCCACATCCCTCCTTTGGCCTGCATATGTCTTGGCAGGGTCTAGAAATGTTCAGCTGGAGGTGCTTTTATTGGTGTTTTCCGTGCAGTGGCTATGTCTTCTGTGAAATGCGACTGTGCATTTCTATTGGCTAGACTTACAAGCTGGCTTTCAGTGCTCTATGCTTGATTCACCCATTAATCGCTGTTTCACTAAAAGCCTGTAAAGTTTAGTAGTTAATATACCTCAGTGCACCTGCTTTCAAAGACCAGAGAAATTGAGTGGTAATTTGATGAACTCAAAAAACATTTATATTAGGGTAAATAAAATGTGCTAGATGTCAGCACTGCCTGTCTGCCTTCGCTTCAGTGTGTATGTTCACCTTAAGTACTGTTGACTGATGTACGGTGCCTGACATCAGTTTACAAGGAGCTTCTATGCAAACAGCAACTAACTGTCTGCTTCCTTTTCAGTCTTCATGATTAGTTTAGAGATGCATTTGCAGCCTGTGTGCTGAATGGGGAGCTACCTGAGCCTCATGATGATTTTGTTTTTCTGGTGTGTTTAAGGTTCCTTTGTACAGGAAAAGAATGATGCTTATGGGTTGCTTCATCTTGGAATAATCCATCTTTAGACTTGCTTATGAAATAAATGTGGCAGTGTGTGGTTTTTAACTTGGTGCCTTAACACTGAGTTTAGCAGCTGAATATAGATAATAATCTGGTATTCGGTCCCATCAGTGGAAGTACATGAAGACTTTTTACAGGTAGAAATGATGTAGGACGTAATCTTGTCTCTCTTTGTTAGCATACAATTGTTCCCTACAGAAGATGAGTGTTTTGTTCAGTCCAGTCCACTTATCCGCTTGTTCCACTGTCTAATAAAGCTCACTGTGGACACTTCTTTTTAATATCTAGTCTTTCCTTTATTTTCCTTTATTTCATCCCATTATTTCCTTATTCTAAGCCTTTGGAGTCCTTATTCTTCCTAAGTGGCTATGCCCTTCTTGTACTTACAGGCAGTATTTTTCTTGGTGCTGTACAACCATACCAGAGTAAGTCTATACAGTACCATGTACACTGTCCCAGTACAATAAACAGCAGTCCTACCTTTTGCATCCAAATAATTGTTTAGCCAGGCGGTATGTAGTTAGTTCTTGTATGTAATTACAGTTAGCTGCAGTATTGGTTATGTTATTAATCTGGAGAGTGAGAAAGGGAAAACAATTACTTCATTAGTTGATAGGAAAAAAATGTTCTGACTGAAATATGTTCTGTAACTTAGGATGAGAAAGTCAAAGGAATCTCAGGCACTTTGAGGGGATTTGGGCACCTAAGTCTCTTACGCTTCTCTTTGACTATCCCAGTTTTAGGTCTCAATCCTGCAAGTTGTTCCATGTAGGCAGAGCCCTGCACCTGTGCAGGATCAACTCATATGAAGTTCCTTGCAGAAGCAGGGGCGTAATGACCAAATTGTCTCAAAGATTGACTTGGAATAGGAAAGAATAAGGATCATGAATGTGATCAGAAAGGCTTTACAGTTAATATCAATAACTTGTCTTTCACTAGTGTCTTCTTTCCAGGGATTCCAAGATCCCATGGTTTCCAAACAATGAAGAATTTTAGCCTCTGAATGTCCATGTGAGGTGACCAGTCAATAGTATTATGTTCAATTCATAGAGGAGCTTGAAAAGTGACTTGCCTAAGGTCACACGGTGAGTTTGTGACAGAGTTAGCGATAGAACACAGAAATTCTGGCTCACAGTCTAGTACCTCTCCTTACTTGTATTCACCTTTATGGTACAGTCATTGTTCTCCTCTCACCTCTTGCAGGGGCTCTTTACCTGGCTGTGGAAAAACTGCTCCCGGCTGAAATGTGGCAAAGGCGGCCTCAGTTCTGTGGATATTTTTTTTAAACAACAATTATTTTACTTGCTTGGGTTTAAGCCTTGAACTTTTTTAAGCACAAAGTTTATTTTAAAATTCTGTTCTGTACTTGTCTTGATTTTTGAGGAAGAAATGATGCGGACAGTGATTAGTTCATAACATGGTCCAGCTGCGTGAAGTATCTCAGTTTCCCCACTAAATTAGAAACAGTCCAGATACTGAACTTATTGTGTACCTACTCCTCGTGAGATGTAGTCACAGTATGTGTGTGTGTTTCTAATAGGAATAGTTTTCTGTGGGTGTTTAAATATATGCTTCATGACAGCCCAGGGCCACTTCTTTGAAGGCTTTCCCCATCAGCCAGGCATTTTAAACAAATGTATGAATAACGGAGCTATTCCAATTTCTTGGGCATATAATACACATACCCAAGAGACAGAACAACTTGTAAATAATGTGCTTTAATGTCCTCCTTAAATATACGTATACCTTAGGGCCTGTTATGAGCTCTTGGACTCCAGCAAATAGTATTTGTTTCATCTGTCACAAAATCCTCTGTCACCGGAGCTGGTCTTTAGCACTTTTTTTTTTTTTTTTGCCAAGTCTGCAAAACATTTTGCAACATGTCTCCTACCCCCAAGAAATGACTGCAGTCCCACTCTCTCCCTTAACCCCTCTCTATCCCCCAAAATTGAGTTGCTCATTATGAACTTACCACATTCAGCATTAATGAATTGAAGTCTCCCTATTTAGTTATAAAAATAGTAACTGCTTTTCCCAAAAAATTGGGAATGGCCCTGTAAGATTCACAGAAAACAGTGTGTTATCCTGTTCTTTGTAGTCCCCAGCAGACAGGCCATTAGCCACTTGAGATGGTGAAATTGACAAGAGGCTGGGGTGTGAACACCTACACAAATCAGGGACCACGCTCAGGTCTGTTGTACAATTATAATGCCACGTTTCCCTCCAGGAAGATTCCGAATGAGGACTTTCCCTTCTCATGCCCCCCACCCCTCTGTAAGCCAATCTTCACCCTTTCATAGTAAGACCCAGTGAAGTCTGAGACCATGGGAGCTGCTGCAAAAGTTAGTGTAGTGCAGTTACAGGCCTAGGCGGAGGGCCAGCAACATGGGGAGGACTGGATTGTGGCAAGCTTTTGGAGGTGGAAAGGAAACAGAGGTGTAAGAGGGGAGAAAGGGCAATATGAAGGTGAGAGCCAAGAAGGGAGGAGTGAGGAGACAGAGAAAAGAAAAAAGAAGGAAAAAGCATAAATAATAAGAAGAGGGAATGAGCAGCCTTTTCTCTATTGTACCTCTTCCTTCTTAGTCCGCCACCCTATAGCTGTGTGTGTGTGGTGTTTTTTTCCTCCAGGAACCCAAAGTCTAGCACTGGGTAGTCTGAGGGGACTATGAATAACTGGTGATCTTTAGGGAAGCTTTCCTCCTAGCTATTATATTTTTAAGTGTCTTCATGAGGAAAGAGGGTTAGAAACTTAATTTTTTTTTATTGATAAAAGCTGAGATTCTACATCTACAATTTTGTGCCCTCTGGTTACAGAAGATGGGTTGCCATGGGCTTGCAGGTCTTGGTCTACTAGCAACTCTTGGTTTTCTCCCTTCTTGATTGTTCCAGAAGGTGTATTATGCTGCATCAAGCAATACCAAGAAATTGCCTGATGAGCCTGGGGCATGTAACAAATTTTGAGCAGGCCTGTGTGTGGGTTTTTCTAAAAAAGGTGGAAAATGTCTGTCAGAGTGACCACAAAGGAAATTGAGTCCTTTTTTTTCCTCTTTCAGTATGTGTATTTTTCATTTGGACATGTTAAAAATGTTATGCTCTATGCCCAACTGGACATGTAAATGTCTTGGGGAGCTTTCAGCTGCTCTCTGGAGTCAGTCGACTGGGATCTCAATTTTCCAAATACAATTGTGTGTGCACAACAAAATTGCCTTTCATGTGATTTCATGGGCAGTACTTAGTAGTGAGAATGGGTTATGGAGTCTTTCACCTCTAGGTCATTCATTCAATTACAGCTTGGTTTAGCTGTGGCCACCATTTGCTGTCTATGCAGCGGTTTGGGTGGCAGTGAAACGGTGAGTCTTGGTCTTGTTAGAATATAAGTATTCATATTGCCAAAAAATTTGTATCCCAATTGACAGTCTCAGAAGATGGGGAAGAAGTGACCTGGCCATGCATACAGAGGTTGCCTCTCCAGGTCAGAGACCAGGCATGCAGGGCAGGGTGGAGAAGTTTGCATTTTGGTTTATCCATTTGTTCTCTGGATCAAGAATTTCATTTTCTAGGGGGTCTCAGTATGCATGATGGGAGGTTTCTACAACTGTAGACAAAAATATTTTTTACCTGCAACCGCATTCCTGTTTTTTTTTTTTCATTTTTTGTCCCCCATGATTTATTTCCGGACTCTATGGCCCCAACTCAGCTGCGGTGAAGGAGAGATTTCGTTGTCAAATAAGGATACATCTTTAACCTGTACTAAAGTCACTTAAAAAAATAAACCTTTTCCTTTCTGTATGTTTTGTTAGCTACAACCACAAAGTCCCAGCTGTAATTTAAGTGTAAGTATCTAGAATTGCTTTAGGAGGTTTACAGGTGGTGGTTCCTCATTTAGCTGGTGGACCAAGTTCCTTCTTTGTATGAAATACCCTTTGCTGTGGGAGGAGGAGACCTTTTGGTGTATAGAGATTGAATTCTGAATGTGGACGTGTTTACATTAAATTGGTTGTTTTGACTCTGGTAAGTACATGTGTTCCTACTTCATTCATTTGTGCTCCCAGGATGCCCTTGGAAACTTGACTTTTCATCTCAACAGCAATTTCCTGGTTTAAATATTGTTTTGAAAAATAGATAATAAACTATTTATTGTGAGCTGTGAGGAAGGAAACCCTTTTTCCTAGTTGATCCTGCAATGAGACCATAATTTTTAAATTGTGGTGACCTAACAGCATTCAAGGCCACATCTGATGTCATATATGAGGATTGTAATAATAATCTAGTCAGACGGAAATGTCTCAGCCAGAGTGCAGGGATGTAGATTTCTTCCTCAGTTATGCAGTTCCCTGCACTCTGCTGTGATTGTCTGATTTGCCTAATCATGGTTACGTTTCAGTAACTCTACTGTGAATATGCATCTATTTCTAATCTCATTGGCTGTTGTTATCCCTCCTCTCTGATTGGCTCATGTATTTATCATTTTCAAGCTCTTTGCCAGCAACAAAGAAGTCTCCTCGATGTTTCATTCTCTTCAGAGGAATCAGGAAAGCTCCAAAAATTACGTGAAGGAGAAGAAGAATATACTTAAAAGCAAAGAGAATGTGGCTGTCGAACTGTGGAAAAGGAAATGGTTTAAAAAATATTATTTGACTTCTTTCTCCTCCTCCTTACCATCTCTCTTCCCGTCACATGCTTTACCTGCCATTTCCCTGCAGGCCAGCAGGACTCTCTCCTCCAGAATAACCACCATTTATTTATTTATTTACTTACCACTGGAAGAATCTTAGCCCATTTTGAAACACAATATTTAAAAGCCAAAAAAAGGAAACACTAGTTATTCTTGAGCACAGAATAACTGGTTTATGGGGGGTTCCAACAATTGTCAATACGGGGTGCTCCCATTTGGCCTAGCAACTGCACCCAGTGTCTTCACCAAAGTGTTTCCAGTAGTAGTAGAGCAGTTCAGGCAAACCGTTGTTGCCCTTCTTCCTGGATTTAGATGATTGGCTTCTCTTTGGCAGGACAAACCAGGAAGACCTCATATCAACCTCATTGCTGCTTCAGCATCTGTCATCCGTAAGAGTTTATGCTCAAATAAATTTGTTAGTCTCTGAGGTGCCACAAGTACTCCTTTTCTTTTTGTGAACATGGAGAAATCTATGCTAATCCTGATGCAGATTAAAGAATTTATAGGAGCAACCTTAGGCCATGTCTACACTACAGAGTTAAATTGACTTAAGCTATGTCAGTGATCGTAAACTGCTGTAATTACATTGCTTGTGCATGTTCACACAACGCTCTTTGTGTCAGCAGAGCACGTCCACGGTTGGTGCTCTAGCACCGACAGAGCAGTGGACCATGGGTAGCTATCTCACTGTGCCAATTGCCACCTTCTCCCACTGAGAGTTAGAATCATAGAATATCAGGGTTAGAAGGGACCTCAAGACATCATCTAGTCCAACCCCCTGCTCAAAGCAGGACCAATCCCCAATTTTTGCCCCAGATCCCTAAATGGCCCCCTCAAGGATTGAACTCACAACCCTGGGTTTAGCAGGCCAATGCTCAAACCACAGTTCTGGGAATGGATAGCGGTGCATCCTTGGGGGGTGGGATCACTTCCCTATGATGCAGTTTTCTCTGTTCCATAATTCCAAGGGCTTCTGATTGCGTTTCGCACCATTTTTCAACTGCCCCTGTAAACTTTGTGCCCACCATCTCTGCCTAACAGCCTGGATCCTGCACTGCTCACCATTCTTGTGATAAGTGCTATCAACACAACACAGCTGATCCTGTAGTATTTCGTGAGCTGTGGATCTGAACAAGAATCCGTGGTGTCTGCCCTGCTGTGTGCCATGGAAAGAAACAATTCAAGATTGGTGTTTGCATTCACGGAGTAGCTGCATACAGTAGATCGTTGCTATTGGGCTCAGGAAAAAAGCACCGAGTGGTGGGATCGGTTGTGATGCAGGTATGGGATGATGATGAGCAGTGGCTTCAGAACTTTCATATGCACAAAGCCACCTTCCTTGAATTCCGTGTGGAG
Source organism: Caretta caretta (assembly GCF_965140235.1). Classification (NCBI taxonomy): domain Eukaryota; kingdom Metazoa; phylum Chordata; order Testudines; family Cheloniidae; genus Caretta; species Caretta caretta. Next base: position 22,851,230 of record NC_134212.1, on the reverse strand, counting down.
CTCGCCCCTGCCCTGTGTCACAAAGACACCAAAATGAGAACTGCCCTAATGATAGAAAAGTGTGTGCTGATCACTGGCAACTCCAAACTGCTACCGGTCAGTCGTGAATCATCTTGGAGTTGGGAAGCCCACCATAAGGGTTGTGTGATGCAAATGTGCAGGGCTGTTAATCGCCTCCTGCTATGAAGGACTGTGACTCTGGGCAATGTGCAGGAAATAGCAGATGGCTTTGCGGCAGTGGCATTCACTAAACTGTGGCAGGGCGATAGATGGCACACACGTTGTAATTTTGGCCCCAAACCATCTTGTGATGGAGTACATGAACATAAAGGGCTTTGTCTTTATGGGATTACATGCACTGGTGCATCACCAGTGTCATTTCACTGACATCAACACAGGGTGGTCAGGGAAGGTGCATGACGCACGCATCTTAGAATCATAGAATATCAGGGTTGGAAGGGACCCCAGAAGGTCATCCAGTCCAACCCCCTGCTCGAAGCAGGACCAATTCCCAGTTAAATCATCCCAGCCAGGACTTTGTCAAGCCTGACCTTAAAAACCTCTAAGGAAGGAGATTCTACCACCTCCCTAGGTAACGCATTCCAGTGTTTCACCACCCTCTTAGTGAAAAAGTTTTTCCTAATATCCAATCTAAACCTCCCCCACTGCAACTTGAGACCATTACTCCTCGTTCTGTCATCTGCTACCATTGAGAACAGTCTAGAGCCATCCTCTTTGGAACCCCCTTTCAGGTAGTTGAAAGCAGCTATCAAATCCCCCCTCATTCTTCTCTTCTGCAGGCTAAACAATCCCAGCTCCCTCAGCCTCTCCTCATAACTCATGTGTTCTAGACCCCTAATCATTTTTGTTGCCCTTCGCTCCAACAAAAATGATTAGGGGTCTAGAACACATTAGGGGTCTAGAACACATGAGGGGCATTTTTGTTGCCCCTCTCTCCAATTTATCCACATCCTTCTTGTAGTGTGGGGCCCAAAACTGGACACAGTACTCCAGATGAGGCCTCACCAATGTCGAATAGAGGGGAACGATCACGTCCCTTGATCTGCTCGCTATGCCCCTACTTATACATCCCAAAATGCCATTGGCCTTCTTGGCAACAAGGGCACACTGCTGACTCATATCCAGCTTCTCGTCCACTGTCACCCCTAGGTCCTTTTCCGCAGAACTGCTGCCTAGCCATTCGGTCCCTAGTCTGTAGCGGTGCATTGGATTCTTCCGTCCTAAGTGCAGGACCCTGCACTTATCCTTATTGAACCTCATCAGATTTCTTTTGGCCCAATCCTCCAATTTGTCTAGGTCCTTCTGTATCCTATCCCTCCCCTCCAGCGTATCTACCACTCCTCCCAGTTTAGTATCATCCGCAAATTTGCTGAGAGTGCAATCCACACCATCCTCCAGATCATTTATGAAGATATTGAACAAAACCGGCCCCAGGACCGATCCTTGGGGCACTCCACTTGACACCGGCTGCCAACTAGACATGGAGCCATTGATCACTACCCGTTGAGCCCGACAATCTAGCCAACTTTCTACCCACTTTATAGTGCATTCGTCCAGCCCATACTTCCTTAACTTGCTGACAAGAATACTGTGGGAGACCGTGTCAAAAGCTTTGCTAAAGTCAAGAAACAATACATCCACTGCTTTCCCTTCATCCACAGAACCAGTAATCTCATCATAAAAGGCGATTAGATTAGTCAGGCATGACCTTCCCTTGGTGAATCCATGCTGGCTGTTCCTGATCACTTTCCTCTCATGTAAGTGCTTCAGGATTGATTCTTTGAGGACCTGCTCCATGATTTTTCCAGGGACTGAGGTGAGGCTGACTGGCCTGTAGTTCCCAGGATCCTCCTCCTTCCCTTTTTTAAAGATTGGCACTACATTAGCCTTTTTCCAGTCATCCGGGACTTCCCCCGTTCGCCACGAGTTTTCAAAGATAATGGCCAATGGCTCTGCAATCACAGCCGCCAATTCCTTCAGCACTCTCGGATGCAACTCGTCCGGCCCCATGGACTTGTGCACGTCCAGCTTTTCTAAATAGTCCCTAACCACCTCTATCTCCACTGAGGGCTGGCCATCTCTTCCCCATTTTGTGATGCCCAGCGCAGTTATATACAGGAACACTGGCCTGTATATAAAGCTGCATGCAGGGACTTTCTTTCCAGACCAGAAGATTCCAACAGGGGCTGTGGAAATGCCCATAGTGATCCTGGGAGACCCAGCTCCTACTCCTTATTCCCATGGCTCATGAAGCCATACACAAGAAACCTTGACAGCAGCAAGGAGTGCTTCAACAACAGAATCAGCAGGTGCAGAATGACTGTAGAATGTGCTTTTGTCAGTCTAAAGGGTCACTGGCACTGCTTTTTTGGCAGGTTATACCTCAATGAGGAAAATATTCCTGTGGTCATAGCAGCCTTCTGTGTTCTGCATAACATTTATGAAGCCAAGGAGGAAAAGCTTCCCCAGAGGTGGAGGGCAGAGGTGGGTTGCCTGGCAGCTGATTTTGAGCAGCCAGACACCGGGGCTATAACAGGGCCTCAACGGGGGCTATTCAAATTTGGGAGGCTTTGAAGCAGCGTTTTGACAATGAGTCCCAGTAATGTCTTTCTGTAATGAATTGCGCCAGGCATTGTTTACTTGCCACATTGAATGACTCCTGTAATGATTCCTGCCTGAGCGTTAATTTAGTCTGCAAATGTGCCAGTTGCCACTGTGTGTGAATTTCTGTGGCAACCACCCTGTGTAGGTCACAAATAAAGAATTACTGTCTCCTGTAAGACTAAATTTTTATTAAACAGCAATACACAGATTAACATTTCTTACAAGGGACATGACAGTGAGCAGCACTCTCTGAAGTGAGGATCTCACAGCTGTGTAAGTCCAGCAGTCATTATGGAAAATGTCCCTGCGGTGGAGTACAAGGGTTACTGTGACAGGCCAGGAACGTGAGAGGAATGTGTGTCGGAAGTTTTGGGAGAGCAAGGAAGGCAGTTCTGTATGGGCTACAGGGGGAGTCGAGCACACGTGTTCCCCCTGCAGTGCAATCAGGGACCTCAGCATCTCTGTTTGGTTCTACATGAAAGTTATTATCTGCTCCTGGCCCTGTATCATCTGCTGGCTATTCATTTCTAGTATTTCGATTGTGTCTCTCCATGCTCGCTATCGGCCTGATCTGATGATTGCAGCACTTTATGAAATATGTCCTCCTTATTCCTCCTCGTTCACTACTTTATCTGATGGAGGCATTCTGCTGGTGTGGAGCTGGCCCTCAAGGGCACATCTGCAAAAGCAAAAGAAACAATACACAGTCAATATTGTGTGTGCCCTCAATCTTGAATCATAAAAGTTACATACACCTCTTCCTCACTTTCTCATGGCAAGCACGCAGCACAGCCAGCACTAAACATGGTGAGTTCACCGGTGGGAGGAGGGGAGTGCAAGACCGGACAAAGGGTCTGGGTGAGTTCAGAAGGGGATCAGTACAAGCATCTAGGTATGCTATTCTGAATACTGGCACCATTTTCCACAGATAGGGGTGATCATAGCTGATATCTCACTACTGAGGGTAACCGAAGATGCAAGGATGCATCTCCTGCGTGCGTGTGACTTCAGACCAGGTCTGTATGCTACTTGCCTGTGTGCTGCTGTGGTTCCTCCAGAAGTAATTGCCGATTGGTGCGGCAAAGTTTCCTTCAATGGGGGAAAGAAACAAAGCAGCTCTGCCAAGGAAGCTTTGGCAGAGGATTGCAGAGTATCTGCAGCAAAGTTTCCTAGAGATCTCTGGAGGATTCCCAGGAGATGTGTGAGCGTTAACAAACTTCTCTATGGGGCCCCCCACTGTGTAACTGCATAGGGAAATGCAAAGCAGATGCAAACAGCACCTGGTAGTGTTAATTTCATCCCTTCTCCCACGTGCACCACATAACAAAATAAAGGACACCTCTAGCTCATGTAACCGTGCACTATCAAAGCAAAATGAGAACTTACCGGAGCTCTCCTCTCCAGCTTCAGGGACGCCAGAGGTGGAACTGGCTAAACAACTCTGGAGTCAAAAAGAGGTCCTGGCTGCCACGCCACCAGACGAATCTGTTGCCTGTCTCACCTCGTCCTCCAGCTCAACCTCCTCATCCACCGCTTCGTCCTTGGGGTTGACTCGGCTGCCTCCAGTACCCTCGAAGTATCTGCGGGGTTTTTGGTGGTGGACGTGGGGTTGCTGCCGGGGATGGTGTGCAGCCCCTTGTAGAAGTGGCATGTTTTTGGCATTACACCAGACAGATGCTTGGCCCCCCTTGCCTTCTGGTACACCTGCCTCAGCTCCTTGATCTTAGCATGGCACTGCTTTGTCCCTTTTGTGCCCTTTCTTATCCATGCCACGAGCTGTCTGCTTGTCGGTGTCAAAGTTTCTGTGGCTGGATCGGAGCTGCGACTGCACAGCTTCCTCTCCCCACAGTCCCTACAGATCCAACAACTCTGATGTACTGCAGGTGGGAGCGCGTTTGCTGCAGAAAGCCGGCATGGTCAGCTGGGAAGATGCGATGTGAGGTGTCCACCCTGCGCAAACAGGAAGCGGAATTTCAAAAATTCCTGGGGCTTTAAAGTAGGAGGGGCATGTGCCCGTGTACCTGGCTGTAGGGCAGCAGAGTAGAAACTGCTTACAGGAGCAGTCATGATGGGCATTGTGGGACACCTCCTGGAGGCCACTTAAGGTGACATAAGCAAGCTCACTGTCTACACCAGTGGTTTTCAAACTTTTTTTCTGGCGACCCAGTTGAAGAAAATTGTTGATGCCTGCAACCCAACGGAGCTGGGGATGAGAGACGTGGGAGGGGGCTCAAGGCTGGGGCAGAGGGTTAGAGTGTGGGGGTGAGGGCGGGAATCAGGGGTTCAGGGTGTGGGAGGGTGCTCAGGGCTCTGGGGAGGGGTTTGGGGCTCTGGGTTTGGGCAGGGGACTCAGGTCTGGGGCATAGGGTTGGGGCTCCGGCTTTGGGGGGGGCACTTAGGGTTGAGGCAGGAAATTGGGACATGGGGTTGGGGGGACACTCAGGGCTGGGGCAGGGGATTGGGGCTCCAGGGTTGGGAGGACTTACCTTCGGCAGCTCTTGGTCAATGGCGCAGCTGGGGTGCAGAGGCAGGCTTTCTGTCTGTCATGGCACCGTGGACTGTGCTGCACCCTGGAAACAGCCAGCAGCAGTTCCGACTCCTAGGTGGAGGCGTGCAGGCAATGCCCCCCCAGCTCCCATTGGCCAATTCCCAGCCAGTGGGAGTGCAGAGCCAGTGCTTGGGGTCAGGGCAATGCATGGAGCCCCATGGCCCCCACAAATGGTCCAGGCAATTCTAGTTTCCAGGCTGCCTACGAATGTCATCCTGCCCGCCAATCAATGTCCGGTTCTTTACAACTCTCTTGACCCAGGTGAATGTCAGAGTCCAGCATCCCAATCCCAAAGCACATGATCTCACAGCTTGATATTTTGATGAGTGTCAACCCTAGAACCGTCCTGCTCTGAATTTGTGCAAACTATTCTTACTAGCCAAAAGTATTCTGCCAGGAAATGCTATTTGGCCAAGTGGAAATGTTTTTTTTCATCATCTCTTTCCAGAGATCATGGATATTTCCACTATTCTACAGCGTCTCCTTATGCTTAAGACATCAGGTCTTTTTCTTCAGTTCACTGAAGTTTTACCTGGCAGCAGTCAGTGCATGTCCCCCACCGTTGGATGGTTACTTAACCTTTACCCACTCAGTAACAACCAGATTCTTGAAAGGCCTGATCAGAACCTTTCTGCCAGTAAAGAAACCAACCCCTCACTGGGACCTATATTTAGTTCTCTCGCCACTCACTAAATCACCTTTTGAACTGCTAACTACATATTCTATGCTTTACCTGTTCAATGAAGGTTGCATTCCTCCTTGCCAACACATTGGCCAGGATGGTAGGTATATGATCCACCATAAACAATATTGCATAAGGACAAAGTCTCACTACAGCTATGCCAATAATTCACTCCTAAGTTAATTTCAGACTTTCACATAAACAAGTCAATTCACTTTTTTCTGTGTCTTTTTTTTCCTGAAGCCCCACCTCTCAGGCATGGAGAGGAGACTTCATTCCCTCAACATTCAGTGAGCATTGACATTTTGTCTGCAGAGAACAAAACTGATCAGAAAGTTACCTAGACCGTTTGTTGCTGTAGCAGAATGAATTCTAGGTCAAGCTGTATACTCCCAGAAAGTCTAAGTGGATCTCTGGTAGTATCTTGCTCGACCAGTTGGCACAACTCCCTGCCCCACACAAAGTAAGGGCTCACTTTACAAGGGCACAATGCGTCTCAGTGGCATCACTTCAACAGGTGGTACTCCTTGACATTTTCAGGGCAGCTCTGTGGAGTTCCATCTGCATGTTTACAAGACATTATGCCTTGGCCTAAGACTCCTATGCTGATGCAACCTTTGGGGCAGTTGTTCTACAAGCAGCTGTACCACATGCATCCTCCAATCCTGCTCCTTTTTGAGCACTGCTTTTCAGTCACCCACAGTGGAATACACTGAGGGACAAGCACAAGAGAAGAAGGGAAAGTTACATACCTTGTTGTAACCGAAATTCTCAGAGAGGCATGGTCCCTATGTGTGTTCCACTACGTACTTCCTTCCCATCTGCTTTGGATTATGACTGGATTCGCAGTAGAGAAGGAACTGGAGTAGGCGGTCAGTCTGAACCACCCTTTACAACCTCAGGACGGAGCACAAGGAGAGCAGGGCTGCAGGTTCAGATCAACGGACACTGATTGCTAGAATTCTCCAGCCCCAGGCCTATGGAGCGCATGCGTATCCACAGTGGAATGCACGTAGCAACCACGCATCTCCAACTCCAGTTACAACACAGTAAATCGCTTCCTTTTCCTTGGTGTAACCACTAGACCACTCCTTTTCTGCAGCTCCAGGCTCTGAATATGAGTGAGCAAACATTCAAAATACAAATATATTCAGAAATAGGGGAGGGAGGAAAAAACTGTGGTGGCAAATTAAATTGCTGCTTGTATAATTTTTTTTTTCTCTCCCAAGTTCGCTCTTAGAGTGGAAATGTGTCTCATAAATATATAAATGCAAAGATGAGAATTGCTGCCAAAACCTGTCAAGTTTCTGGAACTTTCTGCCCTTGATTATTCACACTATAAACCTCCCTTCTCTTCTCTCCCCGCCCCCTACCCCCCACCCCCAGTACAGTGCTCTGAACATATACACCCACCACTCAGTCAGATCTGTGTGTGTGGTTCATCTTCTGTGCCTTTGATGTGCTCCGTAACGCAGGCAGAGAGAGGTCTGAACGTCTTTCGAAAAACCTGACAGTTTTTGTGTGACAATCTGTCCACAAATCCACAGGCTCCCTGTCAACCAAGTGCGCTTTTGAATATCAGAGGTTTTGGGAACAGCACTTACAGCGTCGCCCATGTGCTCAGGCGAAAGTACAACAGGCTTCATATGTAACCTTAGATGCTCTGTATTTTCCTTAATCGTTTTGGGGACATCTCATCATTGCTTGTTGGCTGGTTCTCAGCCCTGCACATGTCAGGGTTATTTAGCAAAGCTTGATTTGCTGGGAACTGCATGCAGAGTAATTTGCAGTTGGAGGGGAAAAACCTGAAGGGGAAAAAAAGGGAAAATTGTAGGCCAGACTGTTCTGTTCTTCTTCCCACCCCCCCCCACCCCCCCCCAAAAAACAAACGGAACCAAAATAAAAACAACAACAGGTAATTTGGTAATTTTATTTTTTTCCGTGGGGTTTTCTGTGCCCATGTTGGTGCACTGACATGACCCACCTTCTTCTGTTCTCCTTCCCCTCTGCATGTACCTCCTGTCCATAGGGCCCCCCTGCCCTCCATCCTGGGCACTGGATACCTCTTGGAACCCAGTCAGCTGAATTCTTTGACTACCTGTTGTGCAAAAGTTTAGGACTGAGAATGTAATCCAGGTCTCTTGTATGGAGGGGCAAAGGTTGCTTACTAGGCCAGCCTCCTGCAGTTCCTAAATAAGATTTAGTGTGGCAGGGGCATTGTTGGTGAGAAACCCCAGACTTTTAGCCACAACAGTCTTGGTGGGAGGAGGGGTCTTTGGTGTTCAGAAACCCGTGGTGGAGGCTTCTGCAAATACTAGCCTTTGGACAGTCCTTAGTCCCTTAAACAAATCAAATATCCCTCTAATGCAGAGGAGGTTGGTAGTGGAATGTATTTAGTAATATCCCCCTTTTAATATACAGCAGTTACCTGAAGACTGTTAAGTTTATTGATGAAGTGTTGGTCATTATCTTGATTGAAGCTTTTGGTTATGCAGACTATTCCCCCTGCCCTCCTCACAAGCCACTTGCTCCTTACCCCACTCTTAGGCCACGTCTACACTACCCGCCGGATCGGCGGGTAGTGATCGATCTATCAGGGATCGATTTTCGCATCTAGTGTAGATCCCTGATCGCTCTGCCCTCGACTCTGGAACTCCACTACGGCGAGAGGCGGAAGCGGAGTCGACGGGGGAGCAGCAGCTGTTGATCCCGCGCCGTGAGGACACCAAGTAAGTGATTCTAAGTCAATCTAAGATACGTCGACTTCAGCTACTCTATTCTCGTAGCTGAAGTTGCCTATCTTATATTGATTTCCACCCCCCCAATGTAGACCAGGCCTTAATATAGTTACTGTGTGCTTGTTAGAGTTGTAAGAAGCAATCTGCCCTGAGACCTTTCTGCTTTTGTAACCGTGATCTGTTGATAGGATGCATGTGTTGCTGTGTGTCTGGCAGTGCTGCCATGCTACCCAGGCAGAGGCATTGAGCAGGAACGGTCATGCCCTGAAGCCTTTTGAGTGCTGCTTTATCTGTGCTGTACAAACAGGTTGAGGAGTTCTGTAAAGCAGATGCTGAAAAACCTTGATGCTTAATCAATGCTGGTGAGGTCTGTTTACCCGCAGTTGTCAGGGTATAATTGATTACGGCATTTACTGTGAATTCCTTACCTAGGACTTCTGACTCCTATATTAGACTTTAAACTAGAAAGAAAGTGTGTGAGGGTATTCTTCCAAGGCATTTTAAATGTGATTCTGGGGCTTTTGCATTGCCCGATGCTGTCCTTGTCAGAGAGTCTTTGTTGCCTGCTGGCATTTTATGGCCTCTCTGTGAGGGTGATTTTGCTTTTCTGTATTTAAAGCACCAATGACGTTTCACAGCAAACTTTGCAAGCTGTCTACTTTAACTCCCTCCTGCTTCTACGTAACATGATATATTTTCTGCGTTTTGGTTCCCTTTGTTATTGCGAGGATTATTCATTCTTCGAGTTTTTGTTTGTCTACTGCTTGTCTTTCCGACCGGAAGCTATTGGTCTCATAACCACATGTGAGGATTGAGCTGCTGGAACACTGACTTCTAAAGAACTATAAGACCTGTTTCCATGAAGGGGGGGTGGGTGGACGGTGTGAGAAATAGAATTCAGGTTTTTTTTATGTCAGTAGAAGTTTTTTAAACTCAGACTTTTGTTCATATTTTCAATGAGACATAATGGCTTTCTAAAGGAAGAGTTGCTGAATTTGGACTTCTGAGGGGCACATATTGAGACACTTGGCCCTGTGCACAAAACAGGATATGTGTTTACAAATAAAGCTTTTAACTAGTGTTTTCTCTCTGGAGCCCTCTTGCTGAAGGCACCCTGGTTCCTGAATGTGACCCCAGCATTATCGAAGCCCAGTGTCAGACTGTAAATGTATTGTTAATCTGATACAATCCTGAGTACAGGATTGGGAACTAGGAAGTCCTGAGATCTAGTCTCGTTTCTGATGCATACCCTTCTGTGGTTTAGGGCAAGTCACATAGCCACTCACTGTCTCATTTTCATCACCTGCAAAATAGGGCTAGTCAGTCATCTCCCTCCCAGGGGGCATTGTGAGAGCTGATATTTGTAAAGCACTTTGGATATGAAAAGCTTTCTATATCTATTAAGTATTATCCTGCTTTCACCCATGGGTAGAGTTGCAGCAGATTTATTCAAACAGAAATATGCTCCTACCACTGACTAGTTTAATTTCCCCTTTGCTAGTATTGCAGATGTAGCTCTTCTTGATTCTGCAGTGAATCCTAATCTAGCATTTATGATCTCACAGCCTGTTGCCAAGGGAATGAATTGGGTGTCACAGATTCAGCACTCTGACTTCACTGCAGGCTCCAGTAGGAGTGGATGAGCCCACGCTTGAACAGCAAATACCAGAGCTTCATTTAGAAGCTGCCTTTCGATAGTAACCGCACTTCCCCCATTATTCCCTGTATTTTCCCCATGCTAAGTCTAGGAGAAAAGAAGCTCTCATAAAAGATGCCCTTCAGTTTAATCCATTACTCCCAGGAGCCACATGTAGCATGCTTTATATGTTCATTTTTCCATTTGCAAAGAATGCCTGTTGATTATCCTTCACGTACATTTACACGTAGCAACAGTGGAAAACATCAGCTATGTGTATTTGCTGGACCAATGTCAGCAAATAAGAAACAGGAGTTCTGCAACACTCCCATCCTGAGACTTGAAGTAACCAGCCTTTACAATGTGTCCTGAAGATCCAAAACTCAGCTCTTTCAGACCAAAACACAAGTGTATATGGGAAGCAATACCAAAGGGTCAGCCACTGAAAAAGACTAATTCAAGGGACTATCTGCTTGCAGCTTCAGGATTTATGGGTGAGGAAAAACTCTCAAATCAGCAGGTTCCAATCTATGGGGGATGACTTATAGTTGAGAACCAACAACCTGAGTTACGCCTGAATATGAAAAATGAGGCTATTATAGTCTCTGGAGCACAGGTCCAATGTGCTCCTTCTAGGATACGTTGTTGAGCAAATCTGACTGCTGCAGTCTGCGGCAGTCTGAAGTTTTTGGTTGACCTTCCTCTGTTGCTCCCATGAAAGCGGTAGCCTTCTGAGCAATCTCTAAACCAGAAGTTCTCAAACTTTTCTTTGTTGATGGACCCCTTTTTTCAAATGCAGTATTAATCATTGACCCCCAACTGAGAAACTGATTGACAAAACTGTGTGTACTTCATATAAATATGTACTGTTAGTAATGCTTTAAGAAAGCGAGTATAAGAGTACTTACAGATATTAGTCAGATGGGTGTTTCTGCTTCTGACTGCAGAGTCTATCTATTCTTGTGTGACGCAGAAGCAACACAGGGTGTGTGTGTGTGTGTGTTACATGGGGTCACGTGCACCCCCAGATTTCTGGCTTCCATTTGATCCTGCTCCCTGAAGTTCTGATGTAGCAGGGCAGAGAAGTGGTGTGTCTCCTTGGCTGGCTGTGCCTGCTCATGGAGTGAATGGCTGTGAGGCAACCCCTTCTGATGGCATGAAGAGATCTCTCTTCTGCAGTGATGCTGCAATTTTTGGTTGCACCCCTTCCAACCTAGACAGGTTGGGTGGCCAAATGAGGTTAGTCAGGAGCGGAGGTGGTGCTCTTTCCCTGAACTCACCCGGAATGCTGGCCTGAGCCACCTGGTGTCAGCCACCCTCTTGCCCACCTGAATGTTCCTCTGTACCCCCCTCATTTGAAAACCTCTGTCACTCCCTCTCCAAGCCCCATGGCATTGTCTCCACACCCCTAGATTGAAAACCTCTGGCACTCCGTCTCCGAGCTCCACCATGCAGGGCCGGCCTGAGCAGCCTGGTGTCACCGCTCACCCACCCGAATGTTCCTATGTGTCCCCCTTGTTTGAAAACCTCTGGCGCACTCTCCCTGAGCCCCATGGCATTGTCTTCCCCTTCCCCAAACATTCCTCCACACCCCTAGTTTGAAAACCTCTCATGCTCCCTCCCCAAGCTCCGCTGCATGTTGCTGCCCCCCTCGAACATTTCTCTGCACCACCAGGGGATGCAAAGGAACATACAGGGGGAGAGTGGTGACGCCAGGCAGCTCAGGCTAGCTCCATACAGTGGTGCTCGGGGAGCGAGCACCCCCTCCGCCCCCTGACTCACCTCAGCGGGCCACCCAGCAGATGTGCAAACCCCCTCTAAGGACCCTCAGTGGTCAATGGACCCCAGTTTGAGAACCGCTGCTCCAAACATCTGTAGCAGCTGCTTCATGAACTCTGTGTACAAATGACAGAAGGCAGCAGACATGCATGTTCTCATGAGTGTTATGTGAGTCTTAATCTCTGACTTCGATGGCATTGGGAAGTAGGGGTTTAAAATCTTTTGTAGACACTTGTAGCAGAGGTGGTAAAGTCTCCCTTGTCTTGCCCCTTCTCCTCACCTTTCATTTTGTATTAATCCTCCTTTGCATATTCCTCCCCTTTAGGAGACACCCGTTCCTGTCAGCTTCTTTAAGGCCACATATTAGAAAGTTTGTTAAATATTGCAGAGTGCAGACAGACAGAGAATGATGGTGATTTGGGGAGGTGGGGGGCGGCGGCGAGATAAGTGATGCATCTGTCAGGTGTTAGGCAGATTTAACCATCTAATCCCGCAGCTGTCGTCTGCAGTATTTGTCAAGGCCTCCAATGGCCTGCTCTGTTTCATCAGAAGTATCGCTAGCATTCATCTAGGCTGGCAACATTTCAACAGCCATTAATCCTCTTTGTATCTTTAAGCACTATGACCACTGACAAGATTCTATACACCAAGGTGTCAAAATACCTCAAGATAGCTTTGGTATCTGTTGTCTTTTTATATCCAAAGAGCCTCTGATCCACTGACCCAGTTCTTAACCTGATGGATAAATCTGTGTTCTGGTGTTGGAGCTTTTCCTGCTGCTGCTGCTTGAGGTTAGCACAGCATTTTACCCAAAATCTGATTAGTTTCAGGTTTTTCTCACTTCACTTACGTTCTTGTGTCAAGTGTTTCGCATATCATAGTGAACAATGCACATTCTACTGAGGTGGTATGTAATACACTACAATGTAAGGGCAAAACAGAGCTGGCAGGGTTTTTCTCATAACACTTCAGCTGTTTCTATTTCTGAAATAAACCAAGAAGTGCTTTCCTTGCTATATTTTGAGTTTTCTGCTTTCTCTCTTGGAAGAAACCAGACATACAGAAGAGTAGGATAACATACTAGAGCCTGTGTGTATGTGGTATGACAGTGTCAGGCCAGATGGCAATAGGAGAGTAATTGAAATCACGTGTTTTCGTGTATTCATAAGCCAGAAAGGAATTTCTTGAAAGCCCCATCGTGAAAAACAGACCACCTTCTGGAGAATGCAGGCTGTAGGAGAGTAATAGAAGGCAGATATATTAGTCCCAGGCTAAGTAGGTCCCTTTTCCCTGGGTAAGGTAACAGGGAAGGTTCCAGAACAATCAGGAACCTTCTGGAGACAATTAAGACAGGCTGATTAGAACACCTGCAGCCAATTAAGAAGCTGCTAGAATCAATTAAGGCCGGCTAATCCGGGCACCTGAGTTTTTAAAAGGAGCGGTGTGCGTGTGAGGAGCTGGGAGCAAGAGGCACTAGGAGCTGAGAGTGAGAATGTGGACTGTTGGAGGACTGCGGTGTACAAGCATTATCACACACCAGGAGGAAGGTCCTATGGTGAGGATAAAGAAGGTGTTGGGAGGAGGCCATGGGGAAGTAGCCCAGGGAGTTGTAGCTGTCGCATAGCTGTTCCAGGAGGCACTCTAGACAGCTGCATTCCACAGAGCCCGGGTTCCCCCCAAATCCTCCCAATTCCTGGTCAGACACAGGAGGAGTCGACCTGGACTGTGAATTCAGAAAAACGGCCAAGCTGAAGGCTGCCGTGAAGCTCCAAGGCGAGCAAATCTGCCAATAAGCGCAAGACCCACCAAGGTAGAGCAGGAACTTTGTCACAGTGGAAAATTAACCAAAATTTATTTTGAACCTCAGTTTTAGTGGGGAAGGGAAGTTTTTATTTCAAGGTGCGCACGTGCGCGTGAAAGAGCGAGATCTGAGACTATATATTCATATTCTCACTATCAACCAATTACTTATCAGAAGTGGTAAACCCTTTGAATTTGCACTGCATCGGTGCAGCTTGTTCACACTCTAAAGACAGAATCCCAAAATTGCCAACCCGAAACATCAAAAATCATGAGTAAGGCCCCCAAAACTCATGAGATTTAGATAAAAATACATTTCAGATTCTTTTCCTTTAAGCCTTTTAGGTTCATGTGGGGCACATTATCAAACTTTTTTTCTGTACCATAAGGGCTGGAAATTTAGAATTATTTTTTTAATGGCAGCTCAAATTCTCTTGTAACCACTTGTCTCCAGGAGCTGGGGCTTTAAGAAAAACATTAAATATCATGAGAGTTGGCAACACTGTGAGTGTGGGATGTTTTCTGAGCATATTTTTTTACACAGGCTTGCAGCTGAATCTTCTTTCCTAATGTAGGGTTCTTTACGCAATATATGGCCAATAGTCTCTCTGTTGGGGTTGAGCAATGGACCAACAGTACCTGTGGTTATGTGTGACCTGATGAAGTTGTCCCCTAGTGTAATGTGGGTAAGGTGGTTCTGCATTTTCACCTGGCTGCCTGTTCTGAGCTTTCAGGACAGTTAGAAAGTCTTGGTTTAATATTAGCCATTGGAATGTTCTGTCACAGTGTGGTGGTGTACAGGATCACACTGGGAGGATTCAAACTATGACAAGAGGCAGCAAATTTTGCAGATGTAGATTGAATGTAAAGAACACCCAAAACTACTCTCTCACTGAGGGAAAAGCCCCAAAACTGTAAAACCACCCCTGCTCAGTGCTCAGATTGAGAGGCAGTTGGGTGGAATTTGTTCTTATTAAATGATTTGGAGAACTAGTCTGAAATCAACAAACTGAAATTCAATAAAGACCAGTGCAAAGTACTACACTGAGGAAGAAAAGAATTGGCTACAAAATGGGGAGTAACTGGCTAGGCAGTAATACTCCTGAAAAGGCTCTGGGGGTAATAGTGGATCAACGAATTTGTCAACAATGTGATGCAATTGCAAAAATGGCTAATATCCTTCTGGCTATATTAAATACAACACTCCTTCACTAGTTGCCCTGTTCTACTTAGCATTGGTGGGGCCTCAGCTGGAGTACTGGGTCAGTTTTGGACAAATTGGAGAGAGTCCAGAGGGAGAACAACAAAAATGGTCAAAGGGTTAGAATATCTGACCTATGAGGAAAGGTCATAAATCTGATCATATTTACTCTTGAGAAAAGAAGCGTGAGGGCGAGACCTGATAAATCTTCAAATATGTTAAGTACTGTTATGAAGAGGATGGTGAGCAATTGTTCTCCGTGTGCACTGAAGGTAGGACAAAAAGTAATGGATTTAATCTTCAGCAAGGGAGATTTAAGTTAGATATTAGGGGAAACTTTCCAACTATAAGGGTAATTAAGCTCTGGAATAGGCTTCCCAGGGAGGTTGTGGAATCCCCATCATTCGAGATTTTTTAATAACAGGTTGAAAAAATACCTGTCAGGGATGGTCCACTCTAGGTTTACTTGATCCTACTTCAGTGCAGGGGGCTGAACTAGATGACCTCTCAAGATCCCTTCCAGCCCTACATTTGTATGGTTCTATGTATGGCATAAATCTGAAGCAAGGACAGAAGTGAATAAGCAACCACCTTGTTCTGCTCCCCCATCTGGCTCAGGTGAATGAGCAACCCCCAAAGAGGAAGAGGCCCAAAGGAATGGGGAAATCTTTTAACACTTCTAGTTGCTGAGCAAGCCAGAGTTTGAATGGCCAATCTGGAACTTTTCCTTCTTTTGGAAGCACTTAACAATATTGATTCATAACATTGGAAGCAGTAAGTCTTCCCAAAATGAAAAACAGAGGATTAAACCAAAAGCAAACCAGAGAATTATCTCGATTAGTGGAAAGGGGGATTATAGAATCTGTGCTTAGATTTCCTTCCTCCCCTTTTAAATTTGGCATTTTAAATTCCTTTCTGTGCCTCCTATGCCCCCATCTACAATTACACTCCCACATGACACCCACATCAGACTTGCCAGGTGATCTGGCATGTGGTCTGGCAGGATTGTCATCTTTCCCTCCCTCCTGATCACTGAGGTTGAGGTGCCCCTCCCCATCTGAGTTCTCACTTGCCTGCCTCCCAGCCAAGTTGAGAGCTGGAGTGATGTCTTACTGGTTCCATGCCTCAGTACTTCTGTCCATGCTTGAGGATCCCACCCATTGTTGCCTAGGGGCTCGGGCAGGAACTTGATGCAGTAGTGGCATCATCAGTATTTGTACTGCCTCTGTCACAATAAAATCATTGGGCTGAACTCTCCCACTCTCATAAACCACGCAAAGGCCCTTGCACAAGTGCTTTAATTCTACAATCCTACTAGCAAACAACTCTGCTGCTTTTTCCTTCCTTGGGTGGGTTAAATGCCAGCTTCATGCTGGGCCTCACATATAACATATTTGTTCCTGTTTTCCTCTCCTGCTGCTGTTTCACTGCAAATTGCTGCTGGCTAATGGTGTCTGATGGCATTACTTCCTATTGCTGGAAAAATGCTTAATTTTCCTACTTTCCTTTCTCTCTCTCTCTCGCTTTCCCTCTTTCTCTCTTTTTGATCTCACAAATCCAGACCCTTTGAGAAATCAGGTGGTATGAAATATGAAAATTGCTTGGGAAGTAATTGGAGAAACAGTGAGACTTATGAAACTCGTGGAAAATAACACTCAGACCGTATGTTTTCACATTATATCATTTTTAATGGCAAATTTAATGAATTGGCACATAGGTTTTGTAGGTTCATATGTGAATAAGCAACAGCAGGGAGCTGGAAGTCATCGGATCTGTTTACAGGGCAGAGAAAAAGACTCCATTAAAATTTGAACTTTTGTTAATGAAAGAAGTAGAAAGGATTTTGCCACATTGAAGTTTGACGATTATGTAACAAATAAGCGAACAAAGACATTCATGGCAGCTTGCTGGCAAAACTTATTTTGGATTGATTACTGATCCATGATTTGTCAGGTCTAAGAGCGATTATGAGGTCAGAATTTGTGCAAACAAATTCCTTGCTGTGGTTTGTGTGTGTTACATAAATGCAGATATGTATAGAAATGACACTTAAATACCTTTCAACGGAGCACTTCATAAACCTTTCCATTAGCTAAACATCTCAAGACTTCTGTGGAATAGGCAGGTGTTATCCCCACTTTACAGAAGGGAAACTGAGACACATAAATGGTGACTTGCCCTGTTCTCTTTTCTAACCACTGAACAATACTTGCAGGGGAGGGCCAGAGTTGATATGGAGGGCCAGAGTTGCAATCACAGGAGAAAAAGTTGGGAGGAAGGGAACTGTGTTTAATATAAAACGACAAAATCGGGAGACAGGTAGGAGAGCAGCAAGGATGGGCCCTATGTCGAATTTCAGTGTTTACCCCCTGAGACTATTTTTATCTCATCTCTTCATTTATTTTAAAAAGTGGTTGTTCTTGTATCAGTTTGCATCTACTCTTTCAGATTGACTCAAGTCTGATACTCTTCACTATACTGTTAAAGAGGAAGCATGGTAGCTAGTCTGCAAATGGCTCAAGGAATTTTCCTTAAAAAGCAAGTTACATGGACAGTGGGGTTGAAATATAAAATTAATTCTCTTTTAGGCTAACAGTGTTAGCAGCTAGCTTTGACACTTGCAAGTCAGTAACCTACAGGCTCCCCACAGCAATTAAAAAAACCAAAACAAACCCCAAGCAGCACTGGAAACACCTGCTGGAAAATAAGTTTGGATGAAATAACACAAACTGAGCATTGGCCAAGAGGCCTACCCCTCCCCACATGAGGTGTCTGCAGCGGTGTGACTCAAGTTTGTTGCCTTGATGTGATCTGTTTAGAAGTGCATATGTTCTTTCATATTCATATTTTATATTGGTGGAGCCTAAGTTGTTTTGTAGCAGAATATGGTGCCTGCTGGGTGAGAAATGAATGTTGTTTATTATAGAAGACAATTACATCACAGGGTAGGATACAAAAAAAGCACAATCTTGAGTGATGAGCAATATTTGCTTTGTTTCAGAATGCTGAAATCTACAAGCTGACATCAGAGCAATTCCATGAGGCAGCCACTGGTGCAGAGAACCACATAAAGTAAGAAATCATTTTGGTTCTTTTCAACAGTTTTGTTTGTATTTATAATACACTGTGTGGGAATAGCCCCTGGATATTTACATAAATGAAGTGTGATGTTACTGCAGAATAAGTATTTAGAGACCTGAACAGTTTTAAACTCTCTTGTTGTGCTAACTTTAAGGGAGAAAGTTTAGGGTCAAAGTGTAGAATTTCTTTGAAAATAAAAATAGAAGGAGATGAGGATGGGGTCTAGAAAACACAAATTGGATTAGAATGTTTTCAAGGTTTTTAGAATAGCAATAAAAAGTATTTTTGGTTTACATTTAAACTGTCCACCACAGTGTTTGCAACCCAGACATTGCTGGGCTAGTGCAGAAGAGCAGAAAAGAGAAACTTTTTTTTTTCATTTTGTACAGGCAAGAGAAATGTAAAAAGTAAATAGCATAAATGGTGACACCTAAACAACACTAAAATCTGTTTTAATTATCATGTGTGTTTATAGTGACAGAGATGAAATGTATTTTCTGAAATATGGTTTTTATCGTGGCTCGGAGTCCTTTAATATTGTGTGTATTCTTTTGCCACTACAGTGCATTTCATGTCCAAATTCCTCCATTTTTGTGTGCCAGTAGCATTTTCCAGCTCATTGTTCCACATGTACTACTAACAACTGTCTAAGAAAAAATATAAGTTTATGAGAATTCTTTACTATTCATGAGTCCAGAGAAATTATACTGTTAAGAGCCGCATTTGTACCTCAGTTTGGTACAACAAACAGTTGGCCAACATGCAATATACTGGAGTAACAACATATGCAGTCCCGTTGGATCAAGTCCAGACTGCATGATATTTAACTACATAAATAGATTATACAGGTGTATGTAAGTGGGGTGCACAGTATATTATATTGTATTCTTTTTTTTTATTATAACTGGCCATCAAAGCATCACATAACTTGTTATAATTCCGCACTGGTGCTTGGACAGTTTGGTTGCTGTAAAAGCTCACATGCAGTGTACTTACAAAATCAAGGCGCTGATACATCCCAGACATTTTCAGATAACTCTTCTTAGTAAAATTTAAATTATTAACTTAAATTTTAAAAATTGTAGATGTTGTAATCAAGACCTGACAGTCTTTTCTTTAGCCGCCTTGGAGCAGAGAGAAGATATTTTATCTGCGTGTGCGTCCAGAATTGTGTAGCCAGTTGGTGAGAATACATGTAACAAGGATATAATATATAACATAAATAATGAATTCTTAGAGGAGATTAAGACCCCAGGTTATATCCTGTATTTGTTGTCATAGGCTATGTGTCAAACCTGTATTTAGGACAGCCTTCACTTGGGTTCCCATGAGGTTTATTTGACCTTCCCTGTTCCTTGCAAGATGAAGATCTGCAGCATATGTTACCATCTGGTAATGCAGCCATTCCTTGAAATGGTAAACAGTTGAGATCAGTACAA
This sequence comes from Caretta caretta, assembly GCF_965140235.1. Taxonomy (NCBI): domain Eukaryota; kingdom Metazoa; phylum Chordata; order Testudines; family Cheloniidae; genus Caretta; species Caretta caretta. The sequence continues at coordinate 22,831,701 of NC_134212.1, read as the reverse complement.
AAGTTAATGATTTCCTGAGATTTAGCAAGAATGTTCTAGGGTCTTAGAGGTTCCTTCCCCTTCTCCCTGTGTCCCTAAGAGCAGCCACTCTGAGATTTCCTACTTGCCCTTTCTTGTAATATTTTCTGTTGGAAGAGTAAGCAGACTTTGGCCACTATAAATAGAAAGACTTTCTTTGGGTTCACTTAGATGGACAGCAGCCCACTCCCCCCCCCCCGGGGGGGAATACTATCCTTTGGCTCCAATGTGGTATCTGTTTTGAAATTCACATTGTTGTCTTGAAAAAATAGCTTGGGAACCATGCGCTGGAAGCCTTAATAATTGGGAAAGGACAGGCTATGCAGGGCTTGTAAATGTGAGGGGGAAAGAGTTCCTCATATCATCTACCTCTTTTTAGAATGGAGATTCTTAGAGCAGGGGTTCTCACAATAAATTTTTTGGTGACTTTAGAGTGTGGCCACCAACTCTTGCTGGTGGCCACTATGACAATTTTTCTTAAAATACTTACTTGACTTTAGGAAAAACAAATAAATATGCACATATACGTGTCCAAATTATAATTTATTTATATAGGGGTTGGGTTTTTTTTTCCAGACTCAGTAATAAAGGTAATGTACAGTTCTCTATTTACTGGATCTAAACAGAATAGAAGCACAAATAAGGTGCTTTGCACATTCTTGTCCTTTGTTGTTTTTGGTTTTAGTTGCCTTTTTTTAGAAAAGACTTGCTAGCTAGTAAAGCTCTGGATGGGGAGGTGGGTAAGGAGACAATGGGGACTGGGGCAATGGGGTTTGAGGTGAGCCCAGCGTCAGAGCCTGCCACCGCACAGAGTCCTGGGCTGGAGGAGGCTGTGCGGGCCAGGGACAATGGGGGATGGGTAAGTCCAGAGCTGGCACTGGCCACTGCATGGCTGGGGGCCAGGGCCAGAGCCCAAAGTCCCATGACTGGAGCCTGCCACCTGCCGCCCCAGGGTTGATGCTTGAAGGCCGAGCCTCACGCCCCCGGGAAGGTGGGGAACTGACTGGCTGCCTGCTCCTCCAGCATTTCTGGTTCCGGCCCCTGATGGCCCTGGGGGAGAGGCACTGCTTTGCACCCCCCTCAGTGCCCAGGAGGCTGTGGCTGCAAGAAAATCCCTGGTGGCCGCATGTGGCTGCATTTGAGAAACTCTGTAGGGAGGGGGTGCAGTGTGCAGAAAGGGGCTCAGGGCAAGGGGTTGGGGCACAGGAGGGGGTGCAGGAGGGGTTTGGGTGTGGGCTCTGGCCCGTAGCCACTTATCTGGAGCAGCTCTGGGGTGGCAGCGGCATGCAGCGGGGCTAAGGTGGGTTCCCTGCCTGCCCTGGCCCCACGCTGCTCACAGAAGCAGCTGGCACCACGTCCCTCCGGCTCCTGGGGGAGGGGGGGCAGAGGGCTCCGCGCGCTGCGCTCACCTGCAGGTACCTTCCCCAGGGGCCGCAGGGACGTGGTGCCGGCTGCTTCCGGGAGCAGCACATGACCCACGGCTCCATGGGGTGGCAATCCTATGGGCAGGTTCCAAAGCCCTAACGGGCCAGATCCGGCCCACGGGCCGTAGTTTGCCCACCCCTGCCCTACATCCTGGGCTCCGTGTTGGAATACGCCATCTAGGGGTTGATGGTGCCCCATGTTAATCATACTGACCACCTTGCTTCTCCCTGCCAGCTCACCATCTTAGTGCGGGCATGTGTTGCAGTAGTGCTCAGAGGCCCCATTTAGGATCGGGCGTCATTATACTAAGTGCTGTACAAACATATATGAACATGCATTTCCTGCCCAAATTGCTTACAGTCCTAAAACTAGAACAGAGCTATGTCTTGGATGGAATGAGAGAAAGTTCCTTTGTGGGTATATGTATCAGTATTCTGAACTTACTGGGTAGAACCAAACATTTGTTTATGCTACAAGGTCCCTTTATCAGGCACTGTTTGTTGAGTACTGAAGAATGCAGAATTTGCCACCCCCATCTGAACTCAATGAGCAACAAACCAACTGAAGGAGCAGACTAGTCATGCTGTTTAGTCTTGAAGCACTAGACCATCTGTAAATCTGAAAGTAGTTTACCAAAGTGAATACATTTGATTATCTCCATTATACAGATTGAGGAACTCAGACACAAACAAAGTCACACAGATTTTGCTAGGGATGAAACTCAGGTCTGCCAACTCCCAGCCCCAAGCACAGTGCACTTGACCACCACTGCTCCTGTATAACAAGAAGAAATGGGAAGTGGGGCGGTTCTTCCCTCTGTATGATGCTCTGTCTCCATTCCATAATATCTCTCTCAGCCCATAACGCACCAATCCCATCAATCATGGTGGGTTACTGGATTTACCTTCTCTACCTTGCATGCGCACACACCTAATCAGACTCAGCTGTCCTGTGTTTTGTCACCTTTTATCAAGTACCACATTTAAATTTGTATTCTAGTGTACTGAGGGGCGGGGAATGAAAATGGGATTTCCCCTACAGTGAGTAAATTCTACTTTACAGAGATCATACTGCAGCAAAGGTCAAAGCAGCACAAATCACGGAGACTGCTTCTGTGGCATTTATAGGCATCTGAGTATCCCTTTCCTTCACTCTCCAACCCTTTTAAACAGCTGCAGCTTTGCACAAGGGGCCAAGTGCGCTACTGTTTTTTTCTCTTCGTATTTATATGGCTCTTCACGTATTCAGAGTGCTGTACAGATCTTAACTAACGAGTCTTTACAATGTGTCTGTGAGGCAGGTGGGTAAGCCTTATTATCCCCATCTTGCAGGAGGGCAAATAGAGAAATGAAGTGCTTTGCCCCAGGCCACAAAGTGAGTCAACAAGAGAAGCACCAGGTATTGGCCACTGCTGAAGGCAGGCTACTGTGTTTTATGGACTAGTGGTCTGATCTTGTGTGACAGTCTTTGTTCCTAACCACATTACCTGAACCTAGACTCCACCTTCCTGTGAAGTATCTCAAGAAATTGCACAACCATCCTCCCTGCATACTGCTCACTGTCCTGTCTTGGGTTCTATCCAGCTTGCATCTCTCTTCCAAGAAGAACCTCCTAGCAACAGGAAGCCACTGAACAGACCTTGAAAAATGGGCAGTTCTTTGAGTACCTTCAGTAACATGCCCTTGTTGTTTGCGTGCTATGGTGACTTGGAACGCTGCCTTGGACACACTGTCTGTCTGATTTTATTATAATTGCTGCATTATTATTTTGCCCTTTGTTAACCAGTGGAATTAAAGTCTGGGGACTCAGAACTTTTCCTCCCTCCTTCTGTGTTTAGCAAACTCTGCACATCAGTAACCACCCACAAAAGAAGCAACATGTACATAAAAGACCAGTGCTCCCCACCCTTCACTTTTCTTCACATCCTTTTCTCAGTGCTCAGAGAGCCATGACTCAGACTGGGTTTAGAGAAGACAACTTGTTAATCCCCTCCCTGCTACAGAGAATAAAATGGCATTTCATTCCAAGCTCTATTAATGTGCTCGCTCCTGGGATAAAGCAGGCGTCCCAAAAGGCAGTGGCCACATTTTTTTCTTTTGCGTTGTCTTTGTCTTCTTTTGAGTGTTACATTTAGATTAGCTTCTGAGGATTAAATGTTATTACAGCCCCTGAATCTGTTAAGGGGGAAAAAAAAATCCGTGAAGAAGTTACGGCTTAGTGCAGGCACTCAAGATTTATCCTCAAAGTGCTGTTTTTTTAATTTCATTCTTTTGTTAAGTTTGACCTTATCTTATTTTTGTTGTTTTTTTAAATTTGGAAGCAAGGATCAGCATGGTTGGGTGTGGGCATATGGTATTCTTTAAAAGGTAAAGCTGCAGAGTGGGGTAGGGGGATTAGGAAGTTAAGAGGTAAAATTGTTCTGGAGCTGAATAATTTCCCTCTGAGATAGTCTTATGGTCTGTTGAACTCTCTCTGAAGCTGCTTACCAAGAGCCCTATTGCTTAGCTCGCTATGCTGAGAGGACTGAATATGCCAGGCACAGCTATCAATGAGAATTTAAAGAATGCTCCTAGCTTGTCATCCTGATAGAGATCAGCTTTGAAACCAAGGCAACTTTCCAATGGAAAGTCTGCCATCAAGATTTATTCCACATGAGACCTCCTATCTAAGAGTTCATTTAATGATTCTAGGATCTTTAAACTTAATGGACATGAGTATTTAAGGTGATTATGTTAGAGAAACTGACAAGTGGTAAGTATCCTCCTAGGCTTTGTATGGAAAAGAGAACTGCACAGCCTTGGCACAGGCATGGGGTAAAAAGCTTCTGGACAGACTGTGAGCTTGGAACAGCAAATTATTCCATAGTTCAATCCCCTGAAAATGAGGGTCTTATTAAATTTCATTACAGACTTTATAGCAGCAACAGGCCTTCACTGAAAATGGAAATTGTGAGCAAATCCCCAAGGAACTACCGGCTTTTTGACTGGTTTCTTTAGAGTTTGGGAAGGTTCGAAGGATCATGCATGGTGCTACTTCATTGGCTCATGAAATCTTAAAGTCTGATATGAGAAAATTTTTAACTAGCCCCATATATTTCTACTCTGAGGGGACTGCACACGGGGTAGAATTCTGAAGCAGACATTAAGTGTACAATACTGAAGCACAAGAGGAAGAGGCAGGGACATCACAGGCTTCAAGCAAAATGGCTGTGGGGTTTCTCCTATTATTAGATTAATAGATTCATACATGGTTGAAATTAGGGGCCTAGGCAATAGGGAGATAGTAACTTTCAGGGATACAACACCAGCTACCCCTTGGAGCTCATTCTCACTTCATGTTGAGGTAAGAGCAAGACTGTTACCCCACCGAAGAAGGGTCTGGCTCTTCCCCCTCCTTCTAACACTATTCATGCTGGTTGCTCCCAGCCTTGCTTTCAGTGATTCTGTTCCACACGCATTTCATATAAAGGGATTCCATGACAGCCTGGCCTGCACTGCACTGACCCTTTGTGCCTCCAGACCTGGTCTGAGTTGGGAAATTGAAGTATTGCTGAAACTGGCCTTGAGGAATCTGTTTCCCCGAAGTGATATGTAAAATGGTGCAAGTGCTAGAGTAGATGGGATAGTACTGGCTTTAATGCCCTTTCAGAAAGTGTGAGGAAATCTTTATAGAAACAAGAGTTAATGATCTTTTCTTAAATGGAGTTGAAGGTAGTTCGCCCCATTTACACTAGCACTTATCCATTTTCAATACTGTTTCAGGAGGACCATTGTTAAACTGTTTCTAGCTATACATTGATTTCAGGGTCTGGCACTCAGACCAGTTGTAAGTTTTCTGTTCTTGTGGTCCTTTCTGTTCTGGGAGGGTGGGGTATTGTAATGAGGGTTGCACTGGCTGTGCTGGAACTGCATAAATGTTCCAGTTGGCTCACTTTACTTTTCCTGGGAGTGCTTCTTAAAGCCTTAAATAGTTACTGCTACAGTGGAATGTGACCAGACCGAAGACATGAGAGTTTGCATAAAGTGTGCTGTGGCGGGGTGGTCACCCCACCATGCCTTGTAGGGCTTAAAACAGCCCTAAGAGAGGGCTATAGCTGGAGGAAAGCTAGGCTGATTGGGGGAAGTAGTCACAGGTGGGGCCACAGCTGGGCCTATAAGATGAGTGTTAGCCAGGAGCTGAGAGATGCGCGCTCTCTCTCTCTAGCTACATGGAGAGCCTGGGAAGCTGAGGAGGGTACCTAGGGCAGACCAGTGCTGGGGAAGGGCAGAGCCCCAGGCTGCAGCCAAGGTAAAGGCCCACAAAAGGGTACAAAGGCTGTAGAGGAGCAGCCCCAACCTCGACAGAGGCAGCTGGTCCGACCCCCCCGTGTCGATGATGAGTGGTACAGACTGCAGTCTGCCCCAGGGAGTGGGGGCTAGACGATGACTGACAGTAACCACTGAGGCAACGGAGGGATAAGGGGTTGGGGGTTCCCCTGGAAGGGGAGACCCAGACTAAGAGGGTATGGCCAGGGGGCAGAACCCTAATCTAGAAGGGCACCGGGGGGCCGGGAGTGGTACGAGGCCAGTGGCAGGAGAGACACCGACCGGCAGAGGGCTCTCCTGGCTGAAAAGAGCTAATTCCTTGGACAACCAGCAGGAGGTGCCGCAGCGGTGAGTCGTCACCCCATCACATCTGCGCTCTGCAATTCTTAGGGATTGCTAAAATGCTTGTGTCTAAACAAAAGCATATCCCTCCTGTGGCCCAGTTCATTTAATGATATCCCAGTTCTGTATTTAGAATATTGCCTCTTACTTCCTTGCATTATTTGGGATGATGAGTGAAAACGAGCGTACACACACAGTACAGGTTTGTCACTACTGCAAAATCAGTGCGAAAATAACGGTCTCTCCTCACAAGTGCAGCAGTTGCTGTAGGTCAAAATCAAGGTGCAATGGTATAGCTGTGGGGTGGGGATCTGGGGTTGGGACTGGACTAGCAGGGGAAGAAATGACAGACTCTGGAGTTCACTAGGGACTTTACTATTGCTATTGATTTCACATGGAAGGCACTCATACTATGGTGATGGGTGGAAGCATAAAACCCTTAAGACAGGTGAATAGTATAAAGTGCATTGACAGAGCTGATTCTGATTACTTTCAGCAACAATAATATGTTCCCCCTTAAAACAAAACCACAGTTAACATAGTCTAAAACATGTTAAACAAAGCTGGCTGGCAGCTCAAATTTACTGCAAGAGACAGACTTCATCAAGAATAAAAATTAAAATGGAACCAGAGCACTGACATGGTTGGTTTGGGGAGTGGGAAAAGCAACATGGCTGAAGCAAGAACGTTACAGTTTCAGGATGTTTGAGATTCACCTGGATGTAGTTTTCCTCCGTGACTCCATACTAGTGACTTTTTAGGCCTTCTCTTCCCTCTCCCAGGGAAGGTGCCTTGCATATTGATTAGTGACCTCAGGTTGGCCAGCACTGGATGTTTGCAGCTGCCTTTCTGTGTGCTGGTGGTGGTAATGGCCAGGGACTGATATGAGGCTCAGGTCATCTGGAAAAGCCTTTTAAAAAAAAATGGTGAATTAAAGATGTCAGAAGCAATAATGCCTCAGAAACCACTTGTAACTGGTGAATTAATGACTTGTTTGCTAATTAGAAGCCCAAGGCGAAGCTGAGGCAACACTTCTAACAATCTGGTCATTAATTCACTAACAACTGATTTCAAGGGCAGTGTTGCTATTTTGAACAGTAATTGTATTCATGCTTCTGAATTATATGCTCTGTATGTGAGATGCTTCCATTTATTAATGAGTGTTAAATTCTCCTTGTGGGGTGATAGGAAACAAGGGGATGTGATATTGGACAGTATTTGAGAGGTATTGAGGAGAGAGAGATTGATATTCTGAAGGTCAGAGGTTCTATATGTCCTGAATCTCCTCTTCCTGAGGAGATGATAGTCATGACATAGCTACACAAGCCTCCAACATGGTGAGCTGTTTCCCCAGAGATCAGTATCCAAGCTGTATGGTTTTATTGGCTGCACCTTTCCTTGTAGAGGGTGAGAGATCATTTTATAGCATCATACTCCAATGAGCACTTTATGGATGGTCAAAGTTCTTCAGCTAAAATAGATTTTCATGTAAACCCTAGCGCAACCAGTAGCTTTCTGCATAGAATCCCGTTAACATTGAAACCTCACAATCAGTAGACCCTCAGCCTGATTTCAGTATGTCTAGGCCTGCTGGAGTTTGGTTCACCCTTTTCATCCTCACCTTCTGCTTCTTCCCTGTGTCCTGAGGTTGACCCCTGGAGGTCTCTTTCCTGCATGATGGGACAGGTGCACACCCAGCTTTTCTGCCAAGCCCTCCAGGCCCATGTCTAATTTGGTTAAAATGTAGCACTTACTGACTCCAGAGTGGTCCATAGGGATACTTCCTTGGAGAAATTTTTTCAGCAGTAAGCTGGAGCTGACTCTGATTATCATTAATAGCTGAAGTCAGTAACCCTGAAGTTGGTGCTGGTCACGTTAACTTGCATGAGAGGCTTTTGGTGCCAGTTTGAAAGCATATGGTTTCCTGTGAATTGAAAACCATGTTCACGTAAGTTGTTTTCTATTGGAATTTCTTGTGTTCTTTAAGTACTTTGTTGAGATTGTGTTGCTTGCCAAGACCTGAGTTCAAGGCTTTGTGTTTCTCCTGCAACAGCAAAATTTCCAGTGTTTAAAAGGGTGGGTGAATGGTGGTGGAGTCAGTAGTGAGTGAATCACACAACATAGTGTAAGTAAGATGTGCTGTGGGGCTGAAGGCATCACCTTATGCATGAGATGTCATCCTCATTAGATTGCAGAAAGTGCCATGGGGTCTTTAAGCTGAAGTGTTTAGTTCCAGTGTCTCACTTGAATTCTGATTTGGATAACTGAATTCTGTCTCTGTAAATTTCACCTGCAGCTTCAGTCAGATACATTATATACACTACATATAATAGTGTATCTAGTGTGGCTGTTGTTCTGTCCACCCCAGAAATGCCTGCATTTTGGTGGTGGGTGAAGTAAATACTGTAGGAAGCTGCTAAAATACTTACCACCCTTCATCCAGTCTAAAAGTATGATGCAGGGGGTATCACTACAAGGAAAACATCTCTCTAGCTTTGTGAGAACATTATAAACTCCTCTCTTGCAGACCCCAGGTTTTGCAGGTAGAATAGATAAGGATTGCTTTTGGAATTTTCAAATCTGTATAGATTTGGCATTTTCTCAGTAGGCAGTTACCCCCTAAATGCTGTAGCACTGACCATCCCAACATTTTGTGTTCTTAGAGCCAGTAATTCATGCATTCAGTGAGCTGCACATATTCCATTCCTGATCTGAGGTCTTAACTGTTCTTAAGTGTTGTTTTTTATCTTCTTTAAAAAAAAATAAATGCCTGTTTGGGTCACCTGTAGGGGTAAGTTTTGTTTCAGATGCAGTTACTGCTTGCTGTATCGCTTTTTTGCCTTGTGGGAGCTCAGCCATCCTCCTTTTCTGATTCAGAGAGCTCCTTCCAGCAACAAGGTTCTGACTCATTCCTGTTTGGCTTCCAAAGGCCATTTTACTGCTAACTTTAGACTCATCTTTGCTTGTCAACCTTAGTAGCTTGGCATCTTTGGATGAAATGGTGTGTGGTGTTTGCAGGCATGAGATCAACTTCTGTTAACTTCAATATCTCCTGGCAAGGAAAAGAACAGGCTGTAATTTTCCTTTCCGCTTCAAAACTGGCAGAGTTCCTCCCAAGTCAATATCCTACATTCATCACTAGTAAAGAATCTATGTCCAAATATACATTTGAATTGCCTGTGAAAAAGTCTTTTCTATTATAACACACAACTTGCCATCTGCCATGCAAAATGCCAGTAGAGATGAATAGTTACCTAATTTGCAGGCTCAATGGGATGGGGCCATGTCATCCTCCTTTTTGTGCAGTTTTGAGAGTACTGGCATTCAACAGATAACATAAGTATCCATACTTGTAAAGATTATATCGGTCAGTCATTGAAGTTACTTGGACTTTGTCTAGCAAAACAGCCTGAGATATAAATTGAAACCTTCTAGGGGCACTCATCAGTGAAATGGAGAAAGACTGCTTGTTTAGTGAGGTTAAGAAAACAAGTTAGAGTACGGGAAGTAGTATGATATACAGTATTTGGCTGAGTACATTATGGTAGTCCAGAACTGTCAGTTCTGGTCCCAGTTTTGTCCCTTCTGGTTTGAGTTTTATATTTCTAAAAGCTCATGTTTCAGGGCTTCAGCTGGTCACCTGCAGGAGTCAGAAAGGGTCATTTCCCTTCTCCCCTCTCTCCCCTGCCCTCTGGCAATGTACTCTGGGTTTTCTTGGTCTCCTTTGTCTGAAGCATCAGATATGGCCATGGCTGGTGATGGGTTGCTGGATGGCGTGGGTCAGGACTCTGAGGTGGCACCAAGCTTTCTGTGTCTCACATGCTGAGTTGGCTGATTCTTGCTCACATGCTCAGGGTCTAACTGATCGCCATATATGGAGTCAGGAAGGAATTTCCCCCCAGGCCAGACTGGCAGTGACCTGGGAGGTTTTTCGTATGGCGTATGGGTCACTTGCTGGAATTATCTGTATATCTCTGTCAGTTGCCTGCAATTGCAGGGGCCTTGGACATTGGTGCACCCTTCAGTCTCTTCTGTTCTCTGCCTGTGGCACACAGTAGTTTAGTATGCTGTGGGCTGTAATACTCTGGTCTCATTTCAGTTGTTGGGCTTAGTATGTGGGTGCTGGGTGATGGTGTTGGACTGTGATATACAGGGGATCAGACTAAATTATAATTTCTGGCCTTGAACTCAGACTTCGTGACTTTGGGCAAGTCAGTTAAACTTAAGCAGTGAGGTTCATCATTTGTGAAATAGGGAGACTACCTGCCTCAAAGGGGTATTTGTGAAGTTTAATGTTGTTAAAGCTCTTTAGTACAGGGGCTATGTATTATTATTGGGTATTAAAAATTGCAATGTAGATGCTTAGGCTGGAGCCCAGGCTCCAAGATCCTTCCCTCTTGTTGGGTTTCAAGCCAGGCTCCAGTCCGAGCCCGAATGTCTACACTGCTATTTTTACCTCTGCAGTGTGAGCCTCCTAGCCCGAGGCAGTTGACCTGGATTCTAAGGCTCTCTATTGCTAGTCTCTTTTTTTTGCTGTGGAGACATTCCCTAAGTCCAAAACTCCTTTTGTCTTAGCTGGAGGTTTGTGATTAACTTATCCTTAGATATGTTAATTGAGGGGTGAGTTCACAGTTATCAAGAGGTCTGTAATTCATACAGTCATGAGTACCTCTGGCAGTATGTCTGCACTGCAGTTAAAAACCCACGGCTGACCCATGCCAGCTGACTTGAGCTGTGGGACTGTTTAATTGCAGTGTAGGTGTCCGGGCTCAATCTGTAGCCTGGGCTGTAGGACCCTAGGAGGTGGGAGGTCCCAGAGGTTCAGCTATAGCCTGATCCAGAAAGTCTACACTGCAATTAAACAGACACGTGAGCCCAAGTCAGCTGGCATAGGCCTTCAGTGGGTGTCCGATTGCAGTGTAGACATACCCTGAGTTTAATAGTACAAGGTAGCAGAAGGAAAGCTGTCTTTGGGAGGCCTATAACTCAGAAATCCGTTTGTTTCTTTCACCAATAAAAGATATTACCTCACCCACCTTGTCTCTTTAATCTCCTGGGACTAACATGTCTACAACAACACTGCAAACAGCAGATTTTAGAGAGGCGCTTACAAGAGTCAAGTTTAAACCATATAAAATTGTGGGCATGGAAACTCCTCTAGCTGTTTTTCTGTACTGATGCATGTGCAATATAAGAAGTGTACATTTTCTTCAAGTTGGATTCCCGAAACATTTAGTGGGTACCGTAGGCGCCGACTCCATGGGTGCTCCAAAGCTGAAGTGCCCATGGGGGAAAAATGGTGGCTGCAGAGCACCCACCGGCAGCCAGCTCCCGTCCCCCCAGCACCTCCCGTCCGCTGGCGGCCCCGTGGATCAGCCTCTCCCCCTCCCTCCAACACCTCCTTCCTGCTGCAGATCAGCTGTTCCGCAGTGGGCAGGAGGTGCTGAGGTGAGGGGGTAAGAAGAGGCGGGGTGGGAGTGGGGGCTTGGGGGAAGAGGTGGAGTGGGGGTGGGGCCTGGGACAGAGCTGGGGGTGGGGGTCGAGTACTCCACGACACGTTAAAAGTTGGTGCCGCTGGTGGGTACCATACACTAACTTGGGTAAAACGTGACAGGTTGAGACCTTTTTGACCTGCATCACATCAATAGTTTGATCTCTAGCTCTGTGCAAAATACCAGAAAACAAAACCTCACCTACAGTTTTTTTTTTTTTTTTTTTTTAAAGTGGCTATTTATGGGGTCTTATATGTCTGGAACCCTTGGCTCAGATAACTCCAAATTTTGGTCACTAACACTATCCTGCACCCTCCTGAGGCACACTAAATTTCAAAGAAACCAACTATGGGTGTTCTTTTTAGAGAACTTGGAAAGGTCCACCTTTAAACAGGTGGCACAATGCAACCTTAACAATAGTGGCACTCCCATGCCACTAGAATATAGCAGTCGCTTCACCCACCACTGAAATGCAGCTATCTCTGGGGTGGAATGCAGCAGCTGTTCAGTTGCAGTGCTGCACAGCTGTTTATGCTGACAGGAAGTAAAGCAGCATATTCTATCCAATGGAAACAGCAGAGGCAACTCCAGGATGCAGAATTTAGTTATCTGAGCTGGAATTTAACTAGAACACTGAGGTTAATGGTGCTATCCTTATGAGAAGTCCCAGGGGTGGTTCCTCTCTATTTTGGTCCACATTGTCCTCTTACTTGACATAGCATAGTACTGTCATAGCAGATTGGGCTTTAGTTCTGCCCAGCATGGTAACTAATCCACAGCAGTGTCCAATCCCGAAGCTTTGGAGGAAGGTGAAACCAGATCTGTTGAACAGTGTTCTTGAATACTTGAGGAAGGGCAGGAGTGTTTTCTTCCTGACCACAGAGGTTATGCTCCTGAAACATACGATTTGGGTACCTCATCTTAGTATTTGTAATAGAATATTATTGGATCATGGAAGTCAGAGATGGAAAAGATCTGTTAGATCATCCACTCAATATTCCTGCTAAATCAGCCACCAAATGACTATCCCCTTTTTAATTCTAGCTATATTATTGAACTGCCATGCTGGGGCAGGGAATTCCAAAGCAAGTAGTGAGGTCATGGCTGTCAGTGATAAGGATGCGATAATCAGAAAAGAAGAAACCTTTCTTTGTCCTGTTCGATGTATTCCTCCAGAGTTATTTTCCTAACATGTTAAAGAGAAGCTGTCTGTGACAGCCAAATACTATCAAAGGGAGAACGCAGTTTTCCAGCTCAGCTAGCCACTTACAGGTTTTTGTATATGTGCAATAACATACCACAGTACCTGACCATTGCACCAACATGCTCACTCTAAAATACCCACAGCATGTCTTGTGATGCAAAAACATCCCACTGTGTGATTCCCAGCTGCTGTAGACATACTAGCACTTGCTCCCTTCAAGATAGCCCCCTAAAAGTAGAAGTGTAGCCAAGGTAGCACAGGCAGCAGTGAGGAGTGGCATGGACTAGCTGTGCCAGGCACATGTCCGCAGAGTTCAGGCTGCTTTGTACTTAGCACAGCTAGCCTGTGCTGCTGCTCGCCACTGCCATGCTACCTCAGTTACGTGACTGTTTTTAGAACACCAGCTCAGTAGCGCAAGTATGTCTGCGCAAGCTAGGCATCACAGCCCTAGCTCAGAGTGTAGACGTATCCTTTATCACAAGTCACTAGTTTATGTCAATCCTGACTTGCGACACCCCGAGCTATCTATGCCCTGGGCTGTCATACAGCTCTGTCAGGGCACCTCATTTCTGACCTGCCACACCACCTGATATCTCAGCCCTGGGCTTTTCCTGAGTAAATGCATGAAAATGTCTAGGTTTAGATTCCACCCCATCTCCCCCACAAACTCATTTGTAACTGCCGTATACAGTTCAGTCTGAATACAGTTCACCAGAGTGTAAAAGAGCAATCTTCCGTGGAATCTTTTGACTACATCTGGGACCTCTGTAATAATCAACTAGTTTGCCTGGTGTATAGTAACCACCAGGAAATTGCTCTCCTGCACTGGCCTATGGGGCTGCTATGTCCTAAAATGATAGTGGTAGATATTTACTTTGCTGGTGTATTTTTAGTTTCAGGACAAAATAGTGGCGAATACTGGTAGGGTTTAGGGATTTTTTTTTGAGGCGGTTGGGCAAATAAACTGACTTCCAGAGTTGGGAACTCTGTCCCAGAATGGTGGAGAACAGGGCCTGAACCAAAATCCTTCATCTGAAAGCTCATGAACTTGAGGAAAGTTAGGAACCAACTCTGTGGTGGAAAGACAGAGGTTTATGTGGGCAGGGACTGGACTCGTCTCCCTTCTCTGACTGACTAGGAGGAATGAGCATGGTTTCCATTAATCTTTAGAACAGAATATCCTCCTGCCATTCTCTGTTACTGCAGCATTTACAGCCCTGTTTTCTCAGTGCAACTAACCCCAGGGATAAGTTTAAGATTAAATGGCACTTACCTCTACCAAAGTTTTGTGTAACAACCACCCTTGAGCTACCCCATGGTGGACTCTTCTTTTAGTTAAACCTTCTGTTACCATGCAGATACTTAGGCTTTGTCTACACTGGAACTTCGCTGGCAAAACTTTGGTCGTTCAAAAAAAACACCACCCCCCCAAGCGACAAAAGTTTTACAAACAAAAAGCGCTGGTGTGAACAGCGCTTTGTTGGCAGGACAAAGCTGCTGCCGGTCGTTGGGGGTGGAATTTTTTTTATCGGCAGAAGAGCTCTCTTGCCAACAAACAGCAGTTACACTGCGCGCCTTTTAGTGGCACGTCTGTAAAAGTTGCGTAGTGTAGACATAGCCATATTGTCTTCCTCCCAGATGCAGAAGGCTCTCCTCCCCTCCACCTCCCAATCCTGAGTCCATGATCTTCCTCCTAAAGGAGACTGCCTGCCACTAGCAATCAGCGGGGTACTTCCCTGTGGCCTGTTGCTCTGCCTTGTTCCTGCATCTGCCCCTGAGGCCTAGATCCCAAGGGTCTTGCCTTAATCTATCCCTGTAATAGCTGGCTGTCTCAGTGTGTATGTGTTGGGGAGGGGGAAGTGTTACTGTCTGATTAATTGACAAACATTCTGACAAACACTTTTTTACTAGCCCAGAATTTATGGTGGAAATTCTTTAGGAATCTTGCTTTAACCTCTCGGGTACTCTGCACTTCTTCATTGGGTTTATATTCACACAGAGGTGAATTTGCCAAGACAGATGAATACAGCTGTTGGCTGGAGTAGCAGTTACCTGCCACTGCTGAACAGCCAAGAGAGGGTTAAAGAGAAAACCTCTTCTGAGCCACTAGATTGGTCCTGACTAAGATGAATGTCTAATTCACTCGCAGCGTCCTTACTGCTGCCAGTAATAAAAAGCTTGTTTCACATATTCACCCCACTGCAGACGTTTCTCTTAAATTAAATATCAGGAGGACATATAATAGCACGATTCCATGCCAAGCCAATATTATCAGATTGATGTCAGCAGTGATAATAGAAGAAGGATAAGTTGATGAGATTTCATTTATTAAATAAAGGGAATACACGGAAAGAGATAGGAACTGGTAACTCTCAGCGTGTCGAAATGTAGCAAGATCTCTCTGGCTCTAAGCTTACCTCAAGGGATAGCAGAGAGAAAAATGCCCTTTGTTTCATTTAAGAAAACCTCTCCCTTCTTTTCCAGACAAAGACCTGATTTAGCTTACTCAGTGGGAGGGGGAGAGGAGGATCTGAAATCCTGGATTTCATGTGTACACAGCCTTCCTTCCCATTGGACAGCAGAGAAGCAAAGGTTTGTTTTCCCCCAGTTTGATGAGAGAGGCAAAACTAATGAGTTATTTTATTTCTAGTCTCAGCTATTCCTCTTTCCACCTGTTGATTTACACCTTGCCTGATATGCAGACGGGGGCATAGATTATGGACTTTGACTTTCATATTGATATGCTTCATTTTTCTTCCTGGGGCATTGTTCAAGCCCCTAACCTTGCAACCCTGCCTCCTGTCCTTTCTCTCAGCCCCTGTAGATGAGTCCCATCTGACTGTTTCAGTAACACTGGTGGGAATTATAACTCAATGTATTAAACAAGGTCTAAGAGCCTAGCCTTCTCTGGAGCCAGCATAGTCTTTTTTAAAAGAATACATTTATTTTTCCTTTTAAAAAACAGAATGAGCCTTGAACCTTTCTAAAGAGAGCCCCAGATTTGTCACTGCACCAGACCCCTTTTTGCTGAGCACCCTGTCTTACCAACAGCAGCCCAGTGGGGAGGCTAGAATGCTACCTTTCTCAGAGAAGTCTGAGCCTACTGGCTGTAGCTAACCAAGGGGGCGGGGTGGGAGGGAAGGTACTTCAGAGGCCAAAATGGGATATCACTCTCAGGATATTATAAAGGTGTCTGAAGTATGACATTCTGTTGGATTCCACTAGGCTCCTCAGGCGTGGCTCCTTCTCGGGGGGGTTCAGAAACACCCGTGAGCAGGGACAGATGAAGGCATAGGCACAACGGGTGCTTGCGGCCATAGCTCTCAGTCATGTGGTGATGTCACAATCACAGGTTCCAGGTTTAAAAACAACAATTAAAAACGTGATCCAAGAGGAAGCAGCACAGTGATGTCTGCCTGAGCCTGCGCTAGCCTCTAACAGAGGGATGAGTAGCAGCCACTGGAACTAGGAAAGAAACTGCTTAGGCTTACATTCGCCACCAGAGCAGTCCAGGCACCCTCTTCTTTCAGGGAGCACGGCAGGCACGGGCTTAGGGTCCCACTAGGCTCTCCAGGATAGCGTCCCCTTTGATGGGGTTTGCACGGACCCCTGGGCTAGGCTCTTCCCCTCTAATTTCTTAGCTCCACAGGTCAGACTGAGGGCTGGTGGGAGAAATGGTGGAACCTCCTAGATGCTACCTGTTTATAGCACCAAAATCAGCTTTCACTTGCAGCAGATCATACAGATCTGTGATCTTCCTGCTCCATCCGTGACATGCTTTGAGCAGTAGTGGGATAGTTAACAGACCTGGCATCTAAATAGTTATTGGGCACCTCATAGATGGCACAGTCCACCCCTTTCAGAGCTATTGTTTTAGGCTGTTTACAAACTCAGGCAGACTTTACTGCATTGGTTACATTCCTTCAATTTTTTAAGGTTTTCTTTACAACTATGAGACTCCTTTTTTGAGTGAAAGCAAAGGCCTTGTCTAAATACAAGTTCTACTGATTTACCTAAGTAAGGTTGCGAAACAGATTTAGTTAAATCAGTGCAAATTCACTTGTGCAGGCACTCTTAAATCAATTTAAGACTGTCTTAACTCAATAATCAACTTAACTGTCTTTGTGTTTTATTCCTCTAGTTTATTGATCTAAACCTGTTTAGTTAAATTGGTGCAACTTGTGTGTAGATGAGATCTCTGCTTTCATTTTGAAAAAAATATTTATTGTAGCAGGGGTAAGGTATTTGTGATAACTCTGGCTAACTGAAATTCAGTTGCTGTGTAAACTCTCTGCTCTTTGGGGTGTTCTGTGAAGCAGCGGCAGGTAACACTGGTAATGCAGCTTCCCCCAGGCAATCTCTGTCAGTTTACAAGGGTTGATCTCTCGCCTCTTGCAGGGGAGAGGCAGTGGTAGGCACCTCACCAGCTGCTTTTGGTTTTGTTTTTAACCCTGTGCAGTGCTGCCTGCGCCCCCCGCACAGTCTGGGCAAGAGGGTGCCATGAGCTCTCAAGCGTGTCCTACCTTGTCATTGATTTTAGTCAGTGAAGGCAGGCACCATAGCAGGGCAGGAACCAGCAAATAAGGGCTTAATGGCCCTCCATTCTGAGACTGGCAAAGTGAAACCCAAACACTCTCTAAAATGTATCCATCCATCTGAGAAGCTTATATCACACTGTTAAATTCAGGTGAATATCGATGAATGATTTCATAACATATTGTATCTTTCTTCCCCCTTCCCTCCTGTTGGATACAGTTACAAAATACACTTTAGGTTTTTTTTAACATGCTGAGTTAAAAACCTAATTTAAAAAGTCTTAACTTTCCCAATGAATTGAGGGATTAGGTGGTATTTCCTGACCTAGCCCTGTTTGGTATTGTTTCGAAGGACTCACTGAGTTGATTAGAATGATATTAAAATTGCAGTGACAGAGCAAAATGCCAACCTTATGAGTTTCTGAAGTTCCCTGCAAGTTTTTGTCCATTTCAAACTTTTGGAAGGCTTTTAAGATTTTTTTTGTTTAATATGACACATAAAATAATGAACATACTCCAGGGATCCTACATAGGTATTACCTTCTTTTTAAAGACCATACCATTTCGGGGGGAGGGAGGGTCTAAATTATTTGACTGTGTCTAATCCAAGCACAGCAATGTTGCTGTTACTTTTCATGCTGTGGCTGGTGTGTGGGGCATGTTGTTCCTGATAAATGCTAGAGCTTTGCCCTTGAGACTTGGTGGTGTGATCAAGGCTGAAGGTGTACTTCTTGAACAGTGTCCTAGTACAATTTTCTCAGAGAAGTATCCAGATATAACAGAATATTTTGCCCTCATCATGCCCCCCCCCCCCCATGCATCCCCAAACTAAAAAATGTGAGGGCTGGAAGTTCATGTCTGAGCTTCCTTCCCTGCATCCTCACTACAGTCACAAAGGATCCAAGAAGCACAGGATTTTTAGTTTTTTTTGCCCAGTAGAAAGAAACATGACTCAAATAATAGCTTGAATATGCAGCAGGTGCAACATCCAGAAACTCCCTCTCGGCGCCTCCGTGACTGTGCACTGAAGTCATACGGATGCATTGACGACACCGTTTTTGTTGCTTGGGAAATGAATGTGATGTCATAGCACAGGATTACAACTTGCCTGTAGGATCAAGTGCTGTGGAAAGAATAGCTGGGTTCAATGTTCAGAGACAGACCTACAAATGTAGCAGTGCAGGAAAAGTGGGGATTTAAGGTGTAGTAGATTACATCTGAGAATTTCTTCCTGTGTGCACTCCCTCCTTAACATGTGCACACACTTGCACACAACTTCTAAAGTGTGGTGCAAATCCTGCAGTTTGTGTATGCCTGTCTGTGTAGATGATGGCACTTTGCTTAGTACCTAAGTACCATCATTGCTGGTGTGTTCACCTCTGCCTTCTCCATCATTTGTAACATTGCTGCTTGTGTGTTGTATGTACACGCATATCTTACAGTATATGAGGAAGATCCCACGTTATCCCTGGGTAGCTGTAAATGTCACCTATAGATGAATATTAAATGGACTATTTCAAAAAATAAAAAAACAGATTTAGTCACACTCTTACTCCCTACTTTTTCTGGCCACTAGAATGGTCCTCATGACCCCAAGCCTGCTCTTTTTTTTGAAGTGCTTAAATAGCTGTGACTTAAATTGGAGATTGTGAGGTGGTTTATTCAACAACTTATATAGATGCTCTTCCGACACCTCCCGCAAGTCTACATGACAATCCTGGGGTATGATTGCAGCCTTAGTAGATATATCTGAGCTAGCTTTAATCTACCTAGCTAGTGTGCTGAAGCAGTGAAGCCATGGCAGCATGGACTGCAATGCAGACTGTACAAGCCTGTCCAGAACCCTGGGTAGTTACATGTGGGACTAGCCCACGCTGAAACCTGTGCTGCCACAGCTTTATTGCTCTAGCTAGATTAAAGCTAGCTCGTGCATGTTTATGTATGTGAACTGCAGTCACATACCCAAACCTGCTCTGTTCTGACATACTTGAATAGCTGTGACATAAATTGGAGAATGAGGTGGCTTATTCAACAAGTCATGGTTGCTCCTCTGACTCTTAGGGTAGACCTCTGGTGGTTTTGGAGAGTCTTGTGGTTCAGCACGGATTCCTGGGATTTACCTCCAGCTCTGCCAAAGATTTTTTGTGTGATTTGGGCAAATCATGTAATTTCTCTCTCTTTCCTCACTTACTGAATAGGGTTAACCCTTCCTAACCTCATGGGAGATTGAGGCTTGTATTTGCTAAGTGCTTTGAACTCCTCAACCGAAAGGCACTGTGAATGGTAGGACTCCTTTGGTGGTTGCTATTCCTCCTGGATGACTTATTTTATGAAGATTTTTCTCGTGGTTCCAGTGCAGGGGTTTGCATACGTATGGAAACTGGTAGAGTTGAAGTAAGTAGGTGAACATTACCCTTGTCACAGATCCTCTTGTTCTCGTTTTCCCTACAGGCGGAGGAACACTGAGCCTATATGCGGAGGGCTGCAGTCTGAGATTCTGAAGTGCTACCAAGAAAACAAGCATGAAGTACTCAAGTGCTCAGAGCTGGCCAAGGAGTATCAGCGCTGTGTTAGTTCAGCACAGAAGGTAACAGTTACTTCCCCACTGCATCCTGCTGGCTTTGCTTCCCTCTCTGTGTGGTGTTTTCCTTATGAGGAGGTTTCCCTCAGATTGCTGTGGCCCTGATGGCAAGGTCAGAATGTTCACAGGCCTCAGTCTCTCCCCAGGACCTCCGCACAGGCTGCTGGACCCCCCAATTGCAGCAGGTGCTGGTGCTCTTTGTTAGCATCTTGAGACAGTATTGCCAACCACTGTTGGGTTTCTGCTAAGCTTCTCATGAATCTTGTCATTTTCTCCAAATCTCAACTTTTCCTGTGGACCATGCGAGCTGCATCCTTCTCGTTTAAGACGGCAAAGCAATATTTCCAACACCAGCAATATTTCCAACACCAGCAATATTTTTGAATGACCAGAGCACTAAGTGCTCTCTGTCTCCTAGCATTGCACCCCAAATTGGGGGGCTTGCCTCCTATTGTTGCTGCTTGCCATTAGTTTCCCTAGATTGGCAAATTAGACCAAGATGTTTCCTTTCAGGTATTATGGGTATCCCAAAATTGCTGGCCCAGCATAGGAAACCTGCACCCCTTATGATCTGATTTTCAGAGGTGTGGAGCGCATACAGCTACCATTAACATCCATCCATTTTGGCTGCTCAGCACCTTGGAAGAATTAGGCCATTAGTATTTGAACAAAAGAAAGGGAATGGAAAAGATGCACAATTCACAGATCACTTCCACTGGAAATTTACTCTTTCCAGGGCTTTCAACTGGCAAAAATAGTCTTTGAGATGGTGGTGAGTATAAGATGTGGGATTTCTAGTGTGTAAGGAAAGAGGAAAGTGTCCTTCCAGGTACAGGGCCATCTGCTCTGACTGAGCAATTTCTTGAAGGGTGTCGGGGTTTAAGGTGGGGTGGACTTCAGGGAAAAAGCGGAGCTTTGTAGGGAATATGAGACTGAGATACTTCTCCTGGGATCATCTGTGTGAAAGGGAGAGTCTGAGACTGTTGTGAAGGGAGCTTCTGTCCTTTGCATTAGCATTGTGAGGGGAAGCTGTTCGCCTGATTTAAGTATAACGTGAAGCAAGCTGCCAGCCGGCTCCCAGAAGAAGCCCCGACAGAAGGAGATGGGAAAATTGTCAGGATATATTAGACCAAATGTTGTTGCAAGTCCTAGTGGAATTTTTTTCTTTCCTGTTTATAAAGTAGGTCTTTGTATGTCTGCAAATCAGCAAGGTTAAAGCTGCCAGAGAAAGGGTTTTTCTCTGATATCTTTAAAGTCACCAGCTCCCAAAACATGTGGTTTCTTTTTCTTCCTCAGCTCTAAAGTAAAACAGGGACTGTGCTGCTGCTGCTCAATCTCTGCCCCCTGTTGCTGTGTGCAGAGCAGAGCACATCTCTTGCCAGTCTCTGCTAGGCAATGCTTCCTCCTTGCCCGCTGTAAATCAGGCTTGTAGCCTTTTCAGCAGAGTATATCTTTAGCAAATGCACTTACCAATACATCTTTATTGCGCCCAGTGCAGATGGAATGTGATTACCAAAGAAGACAGATTGCATTAAACTTCAGCATATTCACAAGCTGCAGCTCCAACTCGCCTGAGAAAGAAGCTGGGAAGCTGCCAGTCCTGAGCCCCAGCCTGACATTATTAAAGAGTAAATTGGAGGCTGAATGACTGGTAACAGCAGAGGGCAGTGAAAGATCCTGTTAGCTTGGAGGTTGTGAGCTTTTTTTAAGTTGTGTGTTTTCTTTATAAACCAAATACCTGGGCAATTTTAGTTCCCAGAGAATTCTGTGTACAGTGAACCTTGCTCGAAAGTTTCCCTTGGTGTTGTGGAAATCTGCTGGAAAGAGGTGCTGGCAGGGTGTTGAAGCACATGTTACATTCATGTGCTGCAGGTGATGGCAAGGTGGAAGGAAATCTCTATGTACTGGGAGGGAAGAGAGGCTACTGCCAGGGTAACTGTGAGCTCTGAGGTTATCATTTGTGGTGAATTCTCCGTCAGTGGACCTTTTTAAACCGAGATTGGATGTTTTTCCAGAGGATATGCTCTAGTTCAAACAGGAATTAATTCAGGGAAGTCCTGTTGCCTGTGTTATACAAGAGGTCAAACAAGATAATCACTACGGTGCCTTCTGGTTTTATAATCTATGAATTAAAAGGTTCTGAAAACACTGGATCAAATGGAGCTCTGGTGTAAACTCTTACAGCTTCAGTGAGTTCTCTGGCTTACCCCAGGTTTAACTCTGGCCATGGTGGTTAACCCCACTGGTGTATGGCGTCCTCTGAACCCCAAGATGTGTGCATTGCCTCGGTCACAGGCTGCTGGCTATTTTTCATGAAAGGCTATTACAGGATTAACTTAAAAAAAAAAAAAAGACTTTTCTTAAATTTACCTCTTATACTGAATGCCCCGCTGCCTCAAGCTCTCCTGCACGTTTGTAGATTCACCTTGGAGAAGGGTGGGGAAGAGGGAGGACAACTTCGTGATGGGTTTAAGCTGAGCTTGATTTCTAGACGGTGGGGTGTTGGCCTCACACTAACCACTGTATATGGGTGACTTTAGTTCATTTGCATACAAATGCTTTTCCTTCTCCAAAGATCTTGTAATGCTCATCATGTTACTTAATGAATCCTGTAGTGCTCTGAGAGCTCCCCCTGGTGGTGGCAGAAAGGTGCCCAGGACGTAGTTTAAATCCACGTTTCTCAAATGTGGCCACAATGACCACAGCCTCCTGGGCAGTGACGGGTGGGGGAAGCAGCGCCTCTCCCCCAGGGCCACAAGAAGGGGTTGGGCCCTCCCCCTCCTCTGGAGCCACAAACGCTGGAGGCAGCCAGTGAATTCCCCACCTTCCCAGGGGTGGTGAGGCTTGGGCTTCGGGCATCAACCCTGGAGCGGTGGGTGGCAGGTTCCAGTCATGGGACTTTGCGCTCTGGCCCTGGACCCCAGCCACGCAGTGGCGGGTGCTGGCTCTGGGCTCACACTCCCCTCCCCTTCATTGTCCCTGGCCCCTCTACAGCCTCCTCCGGCCTCAAGCTCGTACCGTGGGTGGCGGGCTCTGACCTGGGCTCACGTCCACCCCCTATTATCCATGGCGCCCATTGTCCCTCTACCCACCTCCCCATCCAGGGCTTAATTTGTGCCCTGGCTTGCCAGGGCTGAGTAAGTCTGCTGTGAAAATTGATATTTGTACAGTTGTTAATATCACTTATCACAGCCTCCTAACTAGCTAATAATTCTGCTATGAAAAGTGATATTAGCAAACATACAGATATTACTTTTCACAGCAGCAGAATTACTAGCTAGCAAGTCTTTTTTTAAAAAAAAAAAGCAACCAAACCCAAAACTACAAAAACAAAAGACAAGAATGTGCAAAGCACCTTATTTGTGTTTCTATTCTGTTTAGATCCAGTAAAGAATAGAGAACTGTACATTATTTTTATTGAGTCTGCAAAAAACAAAACCTTCCATAAATAAATTGAAATGATTGGACATGTATATGTGCACATTTATTTGTTTTTCCTAAAGTTAATTAAGTATTTTAAGAAAAATTGTCATAGCAGCCAACAGCAAGAGTGGTGGCTGCGCTGTGAGGCCACCAAAAAATTTATTGTGAAGAACCCCTGGTATAAACTAGACACAGGATGAGAGGACTCTGAACTATGATAGAAGTGAAAATTGCAGCTCTCAATAGATGGCTACTGTTCCTCCACCTCTTCTAGAGCCAGTATTGGTCAGAGCCTGTCCTTTGAAAAATCTCCTATTCTCTCTGAAAATCTCCCTGAGCCAGAAGTGTTGCACATGCCCTGAGTTCCCCAACCCCATCAACAAATAGATAAAATAATTCTCTTCTTTCTTGTGTTTTTTCCTTGTTTAATTCTACCCCCTTTAGTTTGATGCATTTCCTTCCCTTCCTGGTTCCTTGGCCTACCTCGGCTAATTCTCTTGCACTAGCCCTTTGCTGGTGTTCCAGTGAGTTCTGAAAGAGTGCCCAGGATGACACTGGACTTCTGCAAACCTGCTGTTTTATTAAGGAACAAAGGGGAGAGGGCAGCTGTCTGGCTGCAGGCCAAGAGCTGGGACTTCTAATGGGGCAGCAGAATGATGGAGAGGAGAATGAGAGAGCAATAGAGGCTCCAGGACTGAGAGTTTGGCATTGTTGGCTGAGCTGGCAGGGTCAGTGACCAATCTCAGCAGCATACTCGGCAATGCAAGGGGTGCTTGGTACAAAGCCAACTCTGGAAAAGAGCATCCCCAAAGAGGCATTGTGGACGAGGGGAAAGGGGGAATGCTGTTCACCTGATGAAAATCATGAGACAAGGGAAGAAGAGGCCCCTTGGCTCCTGGACTCTATCTCTGTGCCATAAAGAGAGTGCTACCTGTGCCAGGCCGTGGAAAACCCTTTGCGTCCTCTTAACATGGTGGCTGTTTTTACTCTTGTGGGCTTGATGGGGCAGAGGCTGATGGGCAGGGATGAAGTGAAGGTGTGTTCAGAGGAAATGTAAGGGAAATCCCCTCTTCACTGGCTTTGACCCAAAGAATATTCTTCACTTATTTACTTCCTCTTAAGCAGTTCATGCAAGTGAATGTAGCCGCACAGGAGCTAGCAAACAGAGCTGTAAACAGGGGAGTTTGTATTGTGGTGCTTGTTTGGGGTGTGTTTTTGCTGTGGGTGGTGGTGGTTTGGTGTGGTTTGTGTTTCCTAGATTAACAGGATTTAGGTGGGAAAGCTATGACAGATACAGAGGCAGCAGTGGGAGTGACTCATGTAGTGGAAGACACAATGAAGATGACTGGATGTGGAAGCTGCGGTACGTACGTGATCCTGGAGGGGGTACCTGGTAAGAGTTTTGTCTGCATGAAATGCCATCTGATAGAGCTGATGGAGGAAAAGATCCGAGGTTTGGAGATGCAGGTGGAAAGTCTGGTTGAGTTTAGAAAGGGGTTCAAGCAAATTATGGAGCAAAGACATGAGGTATCTGAAGGAAAAAGCTCAGACTTGCAGATGGAAGCTGGACTGAGGAATTCTGAGGGGAGACTGGGTGAGGAAAGTGGTCAGTGGAAGCATGTGACTAAAAGAACCAGTCAGAGGAAAAGACGGGCTAGTGAAGGAGAAATGGAGCTTAAGAATAGGTTTGCAGAGTTGGAAAATGAAGAAGGGGCTCAGCAGGTAGTCACTGAAGGTGGAAGAGCAAGGAAGAAGAGTGGCTAGTCCTATAGGAAAAGGGGAAGAGTCAATAGAGACTACACCAAATATGAGCCCCAGGAGGATACAGGATGGGTTGAAGAGGATTACAAGGGAGAATAGGAATGGAAAGAACTTTCTGCCAGAGGGAACAGGGGATAGACTGGAGAATAGCGCCGTCACCAGGAAAAGGCAGGTCTGTGTGATTGGGAACTCTTCACTGAGAAGAGTAGACAGGCCTGTAACCAGAGCTGATCCAGAGAATAGAAGGGTATGCTGTCTTGCAGGTGCTAAGGTACAGGATGTAGACCTGAGGTTGAAAAGGATCCTAAAGAGAGCGGGAAAGAATCCCCTAATTATCCTTCATATGGGAACAAATGATACGGCTAGATTCTCACTGGAAAGTATTAAGGGAGACTATGTTAGGCTGGGGAAGACGCTTAAGGAAATCGAGGCTCAGGTGATCTTTAGTGGGATTCTGCCTGTTCCTAGAGAAGGGCAACAAAGGTGTGACAAGATTATGACTATCAACAGATGGCTTTAGACAGTGGTGCTATAAGGAGGGCTTTGGGATATATGGCCACTGGGAGGCATTCATGGACAGAGGACAGTTCTCTCAGGATGGACTTCATCTGAGTAGGGAAGGAAATAGACTTCTAGGATGGAGGCTGTCACAACTGATTAAGAGAGCTTTAAACTAGGAATTTGGGGGAGATGGTTGGGAGATGTCCAGGTAATCTCCACGCCGGATTTTAGCATTGAGAGGGAAGAAAACAAAGTAAGAAAGGATACAGCCGTGGGTAGGAGAATGTATATAAGGAGGAAGGGCAGTGTGGATACCAGTCTAATAGGTTATACTGGCTGTAGAATGACTGTGCCTC
The DNA here is from genome assembly GCF_965140235.1 of Caretta caretta. Taxonomy (NCBI): domain Eukaryota; kingdom Metazoa; phylum Chordata; order Testudines; family Cheloniidae; genus Caretta; species Caretta caretta. Next base: position 22,805,759 of record NC_134212.1, on the reverse strand, counting down.
ATAGGGTACAGAATGTGAGCAAGGCCAAACAGCAAAAATTAAGATGTTTGTTCACCAATGCAAGGAGCCTAGGTAACAAAATGGAGGAACTAGAGCTACTGGTGCAGGAAGTGAAACCAGATACTATAGGGATAACAGAAACATGGTGGAATAGTAGTCATGACTGGACTACAGGTATTGAAGGGTATGTGCTGTTTAGGAAAGACAGAAATAAAGGCAAAGGTGGTGGAGTAGCATTGTATATCAAGGATGAGGTAGAATGTAAAGAAATAAGAAGCGATGGAATGGATAATACAGAGTCCGTCTGGGCAAAAATGACATTGGGGAAGAAAACTATTAGAGCCTCCCCTGGGATAGTGCTTGGGGTGTGCTATAGACCGCCGGGATCTAATTTGGATATGGATAGAGCCCTTTTTAATGTTTTTAATGAAGTAAATACTAATGGAAACTGCGTGATCATGGGAGACTTTAACTTCCCAGATATAGACTGGAGGACGAGTGCTAGTAATAATAATAGGGCTCAGATTTTCCTAGATGTGATAGCTGATGGATTCCTTCATCAAGTAGTTGCTGAACTGACTAGAGGGGATGCAATTTTAGATTTGGTTTTTGTGAGTAGTGAGGACCTCATAGAAGAAACGGTTGTAGGGGATAATCTTGGTTCAAGTGATCATTAGCTAATTCAGTTCAAACTGAACGGAAGGATTAACAAAAGTAAATCTGCAATTAGGGTTTTTGATTTCAAAAGGGCTGACTTTCAAAAATTAAGGAAATTAGTTAGGGAAGTAGATTGGACTGAAGAATTTATGGATCTAAAGGTAGAGGAGGCCTGGGATTACTTTAAATCAAAGCTGCAGAAGCTACCGGAAGCCTGCATCCCAAGAAGGGGGAAAAAATTCATAGGCAGGAGTTGTAGACCAAGCTGTATGAGCAAGCATCTCAGAGAGGTGATTAAGAAAAAGCAGAAAGCATACAGGGAGTGGAAGATGGGAGGGATCAGCAAGGAATGCTACCTTATTGAGGTCAGAATATGTAGGGATAAAGTGAGACAGGCTAAAAGTCGAGTAGAGTTGGACCTTGCAAAGAGAATTAAAGCCAATAGTAAAAGTTTCTATAGCCATATAAATAAGAAGAAAACAAAGAAAGAAGAAGTGGGACCGCTAAACACTGAGGGTGGAGTAGAGGTCAAGGATAATCTAGGCATGGCCCAATATCTAAAATATATCCGAGGGATAAATACCGGAGAGGGAGAGGAATTATTTAAGCTCAGTACCAATGTGGACACAAGAACAAATGGATATAAACTGGCCACCAGGAAGTTTAGACTTGAAATTAGACGGTTTCTAACCATCAGAGGAGTGAAGTTTTGGAATAGCCTTTCAAGGGAAGCAGTGGGGGCAAAAGACCTATCTGGCTTTAAGATTAAACTTGATACGTTTATGGAGGAGGTGGTATGATGGGATAACATGATTTTGGTTATTAATTGATCTTTAAATATTCATGGTAAATAGGCCCAATGGCCTGTGATGGGATGTTAGATGGGGTGGGATCTGAGTTACTACTGAAAGTTCTTTCCTGGGTATCTGGCTGGTGAATCTTGCCCATATGCTCTGGGTTACCTTATTTGGGGTCAGGAAGGAATTTTCCTCCAGGGCAGAGTGGAAGAGGCCCTGGGAATTTTTCGCCTTCCTCTGTAGCATGGGGCACGGGTCACTTGCTGGAGGTTTCTCTGCTCCTTGAAGTCTTTAAACCACGATTTGAGGACTTCAGTAGCTCAGACATAGGTGAGAGGTTTTTCGTAGGAGTGGGTGGGTGAGATTCTGTGGCCTGCGTTGTGCAGGAGGTCGGACTGCATGATCATAATGGTCCCTTCTGACCTTAGTATCTATGAATCTACTTTTCTAATGTCTCTTCCTCCCAGCAAAGGAGAAGAACTTGGGGAGGCACTTTGTGAGACTGGGTTTCAAATCTCTATTGGAACCTATTTAACAATGAGTTTAGAAGCCTCAGTACTGACTCGAGTGGGTATTATTCCACCTAAGTAATTGTAATCTCCGTTATTGGAGCACCAGCATCCTGAGCTTGCTGTATCCTGCTTGCTGGGAAGCACATTGACTATCACAGTGGCCTGCTTGTGATGTCTCTTGTTTAGTTTGGGTCTCTTTTCATATCTCTGCAGAACTTCAGACAAGAAAACATAAAATCACTGCTTTTAGACCTAAATAAAAGCTGGGATAATGGTAAAGCTATAGGAGGGACAGCTCCCATTGTGTCTCTTCAAATTGTCTCTAGTTTATTGACTGCAAGTTTCGTCAGGAGCTACCACAGCTTGTATACAATTAGAATTGAAAGACCAGGCTGCTCTTTTCTCTCTACCAAGGGGGAGGAGAATGGGGCCAATGGAAATCTGGTTAATTTGTTTCTTGGAGCGCAGGTAGGGAAACGTGTGTTTGTGAGCAATTAGCAAAAGCCTCTGTGTTTTATCAAGCCTCCGGGCCCCATTCTGAATCGGGCCCCCTAGGCTTTGAGCAGTATTTTATTGCCTCTCTTTCCCTTTTCTGTAAATATGTCCCTATCAGCGTTTGCTCCTCAAAAGGCTCCTTCCCCTTTTGCCCTCGAGAGTAGACAGAATCTGAATTTCACCTACGGTTTTAGTTAGAGAATTTTCTGCCTGATTTGTTGCATAACCTGTCATTATACAATCAAATCTCCCATCAGCCCCTATGCAGAAAGGGTGACCTACAAGAGTGAGCCAGTGGGCCTGACACCTTAACCTTCTCTCTCCTCACAAATACCTGCAGAGGATTGCCTTTCTGTGAGTAGTTGCCCCTTCCCTAAGACAGCCACCCTAGTGTCACCAGGACCTTTTTCTTATGGACCAGCCAAGCTGACATTTTGGGCTGGTCTACACTATGCGTGGGGGCAGGGGGGGAACTGATCTAAGTTACGCAACTTCAGCTACGTGAATAATGTAGCTGAAGTTGACATTCTTAAATCTACTTACTGCAGTTTCTTCACTCTCCCGTTGATTCCCCTTGTGCTTTTCGTTGAGGCGGAGTACTGGAGTTGACACTAGAGTGATCGGCTGTCAATTTATTGTGTCAGTACTAGACAGGGTAATTGACACCTGCTGGATCGATCGCTGCCCATCGATCTGCCCTTTGGCTCATCTGAAGCTTATGGCCAGGCTGTGTTTTATGTAAGGCTGAGGCCACACACAGGCTTCACTCAGTAGGGTCCTGCCACATTACCATTCTCTCGTCAGTAGCAGGTACCTACGTAAAGTTAATGAGGAGTTCATAATTCTCCCTCATCGTTTTCACTCTACCTGTGTACTACACACCACCTTGCACAAAAGTATGAGGGAGAAAAACCGGCCATGTATGCTGAGGTGAATGCCTACTCTGAAGAGGTGTGCCAGAGGATTTTTAACAACCTTGTAGAGCAGGTTGGACCTTGTTAAAGCCTCGTTGAAAAGATATATACATATACTCAAAGTACACCACGTGGAACACTATATCTCTAACTCAGAAGGCTTCCTTTCTAGAATCCAAATGTAACTTCAGAGAAGTCTGTATTTTATACCTGGAGCTTGGAGCACTCAGCCATCCCCTGTGGCCTATTGCTACTCTGCTGTCTGCTTATGTCTACCTACCTTTTTAAAATGCAAACGGATCTGTAAAGTTTTCTCTTGTTTTCCCTGTAAAGTTAGTTCAGTTTTTAATCTTTCTCTTCCAACCTTTGTTTGTGCAAACGCTGTGGTGATAACGCTATCGGAAGAGTTTATGACTCAATAAATGGCCCTCACAAGGGAATCAGTGGAGAGGCCGCAAGCTGCAAGCAGCTGCTGTTTATTTAGTCATAAACTCTGAGGAGAGCAGCATCAGATTAACTGTACCCAGGCGTTCTCCTAGCCTATTATTTGCAAAGGTGAAAATGATCCGTATTTTGCTTCTAATTGTAAAGAACTGGAAATGGTTATTATTTAGATCCTATGGCAGAGGTTCCTGGTTCCAAAGAGTCTCTATTTGATCCACACACAAAAGCTTTTTATGTGCCCTAGTGTTCATTGGTGGAAAAAGTAAAAAATATGGAGCTGCCTGAAAGGATATAAACCGCCCTCTTAATATATGAGGCATGTCCCAGAGTAAAATGCTGGCCTACTTAAAATGGAAATAGCTGCTGCATGCACCCAGTATTTACAAAGCTAGAGGCACAAGTTCTTTATTTTGCTCTCTATCACAGAGCTTCACAAAGCCCTGGTGTTTCCAAGCTGGCATATCATCAGTATGTATTAACCCGTGTGAACAAGTACCTTTCCCTATCTGTGCTACACAGTCCACATGCTATGTAAAGCCCAAATGTGCCACCTTCCTGGAGTTTGGCATTATTCAAGAAAGCAATGAATGAACATAAAAATCAGCTCAGAACTTCTCCCCATGATTGGCTGTGCACCAAGATTCTTCTTCTCGTACTGCTCTGCCCACAACCTATATCCCTCATTTCCCCCACGCTCCAAAGAGGCCTTATTTCCAGGTAAAGTCACCTGCCTCAGCAGGACCCACTTAACCTTTTCCCTCAAGATCAACACCTAACAGGGTAGCATGTTCTAGGCAAAAGTCCTTGTTCGCCTGATAGGGCAACATGGAGTTTTATTTTTAGTTGTGTGTCATGCAGACACAGGGTATCCTGTAACAGTTTCTTAGACATGACCCCTTTAGTGGACCAGGCCCCAAGGATACATGGACCTAGGAACAAGTCCATGGCTGCCAAGACTGGGCCTTCAGCACTACCGTTCCCTGACTCTCTCTTCTGTCTCCCTGCAGCAGACCAGATTCCTGCGGGAGGCTTGTACTGTGCTCTGCCAGGGCACAATGCTCTAAGTGAGTATTTATGGTGACACAGGCAGCCTTTTCAAAACAAGGTAACAATTTATTAGTCACCTGGCACACAATCAGAGTCCTAAGGATTGCACAGAGAGGCAGAAGTTACACCATAGTCCATTCTGGCCCTGATGGGCCAGCCAAGCTGTGACAGACTCCATCTCCCTGCCTTTTAGTTCATTCCCCTCTCTGGTGCTCCCAGTTTCCTCCAGCAACCAGCATTTATTCCCCACGTCGGACCTCTCAGTCCTTTTTTTCTCAAGGCAGGGCCATACTGAGTTCACAACCCTACATGCTGGGGCTTCCGTAGTTGAGGATTGATTGTAGAATCATTGGAATTTACATTGTGTGTCAGATTTTCCATTGATAAGTCAGCCTATGCCAGTCCTTTTTAATGACCTGTTCATACTGCTCAGATAGCTGGATGACACCCACACACTTATCTCTTTGTCTGTGCTGCCCCCAACAACAGACATATTCCCCGCTGTGTAGGTACAGGGGAAGCTGAGGCATACATAGAATTCATAAAAGGTATTACAAAAATCTCCCACTTTGTTACACTGTTAACCACTCCAGTACCTTGAATGAAAGAAGAAGGACTTGACTACCCCCAAGTTCTCTTCTTCAGAAGAGTCTCCTGTACACATCTGCTATTCTCATTTGGTCCCAGTGGGACCAGGTTACTCTAGAGCCTGACTTCTTTCTTAATGGCTCTTCTTATCCCTGGCCCACTCCCAGGTAAAGTTAATGTCAGTATGCATATTCCCACGATAGTCTTGAAACCAGCCTAGTAAAAATGGGTAAGGCCACGTTGCAACATTTAAAACTGTATTTACATTATAGCTCTTAATGATTTTGAAATCAGTTTACCTAAACCAGTTGGAAAATTTCCCTAGTATAGACAAGGTATAAGAATTATGCACATCTAAGTCAGGGAACAGAAATCAGACCACATAACTTATGTGCAGTCAGAGTTAGCCAGCTGCCTTGTAATTGGTATATCCAACCAAAACTGATTTTGAATACTTGTAACAAACTGCTCATGAAAATATGCAAAATTAAAATTGTTTATGGAAATTTGGCAAACAGATTTGAGAAAATTGTAAGCGGCTCATGGACAATTCATAAAAAAAGATAAATCAGTTGAAATAAACTATTTCCTCTTAATTATTCACCCACTTCTGTGGAGTACTAGCTAATTTGAATGGGGTTAGGTCAAAACCAGAGATTTTTAAGGGTGGGGGGGCTGTAAACACAGGAGCTGGACAAGTCCTGGATGTTTTTTCAGGGAAGGAGGTGATCTCAGGTATTTGCTTGTGTATGAACCTCCTCCCTAGTCACCTGGTTGGTGGTGTTGGAATGACTATCTTTGAAAATAAGTCCAGTGCCAGAAGGAGGGTTGTTGTGTATTTCAGTTCTCTATCGTATCAGCGCTGTTAGGCTCAGAGTGGGTAAAACTGCAAATATTCTGCTGATGTTGAAAATGAAAATTTCAACCAAAGTTTGGCTGACTAATTAGAAGCAAGAAGTGGGTATGTCCTCTTGTATACAATATTTTGGAAAGGCTTGGACCTCTTCTATCCTAGCAAATTTAAGCTAGATCATTTTTAGGATAAATTCCTAGACAGTAAGTATACAGTGGAATATTCAGAGCTATCATACCTAACAGGACTCCCTAATTCTGTGTTTCTGGGTTTGAATGCATAACTCTCTAGTGATGTAATATACACAAAAATAGGCAGTGTCTTTCTGAGTGAACATAGCATATCTTTGGTGAGGGTTATTGTGTTTAGGAATTTGTTCTTCAGGGCCAAAAGGAATGTAGCAGTGCATTGTAGTGCTGCAATGTTGCATTTTTCATGATTCCATGGCGTCACAGCACTGTGTTGGCATGTTGGACGTGTGGGCGTTTTTATCTAAAAAAATTCTGGGAGACATAAGTGTCGAAGCAGCTGAGAGTAGAAAGAAGTTGATTTCCCAGCTGAAGAGTGGTATTTGTTTGAGACTCAGGATAGACTGAAACAGACCCACAAAAATTGCAATTGATAGCAACTGCAGATTAGTAATGCAAGGTCAATGGCCAAATGGCTTTAACCTCCCAAGAAGTTCAAAAATAGCCCTGAAATGTGCAACCTGTTGTCATGGAATGGAGCTTAATTTGGTTATGACTTACGAGGGATGAGGCAACCTGGATATAGCTTTCCATCAGAGCTGTAGAAACTGGAGATCTATTCATGGAGTCCAAGGAACCATTGTGATCGTCTAATCTGATCTTCTGTGTAGCACAGGTCACAGAACTTCCCCAAAATAATTCCTAGAGCAGATCTTTTAGAAAAACATCCAATCGTGATTTTAAAATTGCCAGTGGAGAATCTACCACAACCTTTGGTAATTTGTTCCAGTGGTTAATTACCCTCACTGTTAAAAATGTATGACTTATTTCCCCTTTCAATTTGTCTAGCTTCAACTTCCAGTTATTGGATCATGTTATATCTTTCTCGGCTAGACTGAATAGCCCTTTATAAGTACCTACGTGGGGAGCATATATTTGATAGTCACCTCTTCACCTATCTTTGTTAAACTGAAGAGATTGAGCTCCTTAAGTCTCACTATTGGGTTCCATGTAGTTTATACCCTGAGACCTGAGAGGTCAGTGCCCAATTGTTCCCTACAACATGAAGTTTGTTCCTTCCTTATATACACTCCAAAATGCTGTGTCTAGTTTTTATTGTCTTCAGTAGGTGGTCTGAATGGCTCCAGGATTAGTAATCAGATGTAGTCCCTTTCGCCAATTGATTCAGATCCATCCCTGGTTGGTAGTGTTTAAAAGTAGTTACTCTGATGGCTGTTTGCTCTTAGTCCAATGGGAAAGTGTCTGCATCAAACATGACCATTGCAATAAGCATTAATTGCAGCTTTTGCTGGCAGTTATAGAAATGAGGACAGGGACACTGAACCTCCCCCTCCGCACCATGTTGGGAGGTGATGCTTTCAGGTTAGGGCTATGGGACATGGGAGGGGAAGTGTTGGACTACTGCTTTTGTTGTATTCTCTGTGGATAGAGATCTTCTGTCTCCAGGGCTGTTAAATTGGCACCTTTCACCAAATCTAAAATTCGTATGTTTTTGTTCAACTTTGTATAGTGTATATATCTCCAGTAAAGGCAACTTCCACCCCTTTGTGAGACTGTTCTGCCATCTGACCGATCTCCTTGCTAGGAGATATTTCCTAAGACTCCATGTGTATTTTGTGAGTAATGGCACGCCATTACTCCTAACTACACCTTTTCAAACCACCATAAGTAATCTTTCTGCCTCCTTAATGCTTGACACTCTTCAAATAATGATACAAGAAGACCTGACGGAAGCACTATGTTATAGTGGTTAAAGCATGGAACTTGGAGTGAGCTCTGCTACTGACTTACTTTGTCCTTTTGGAAGATACTTAATCTCTCTGTAATGACATCTGTAAAATGAGGTTAATACTTACTCACCTTTGTAAAGTGCTTTAAGATCTTGTGAAAGGGCCTTTATAAATGCAAAGTATTATTAGAATTTATTTGCAAAACTGCTCACATGCTAGGATTTGAACTTGTTACCTTTGCAATATAAGGCAAACACTTAATGCACAGTCTTTAGAGGTAACTTGGTGCCGCAGCATTACATGTATTGAATAGTTTCCAGAGAGAGACTGGCCTACCATTCTGCTGTTCATGTGTCCAGAAATGCAGGAAAAATTCTTTTGACAATGTGTTTAGTCTTTGTCCCTGATAAATGCTGAGTTTGTTCTGTGTAAACGGGCTTTAGGTTCAGCCAGCCTCCTGCTCTGAATTAGCCTGATAAGATACGGTGAGGAGAGGTTGAAGATCATGATCTAGCCGGTGGCTCCCTGGGTACGTTAGGGGGAACAGTTTAAAAATAATGCAACCAGAAAACAGTTGTTTTATCTTTAAAATGTTTACTTTATACCCTGTAAAATCTTGGCTCCTCTGCCTCTTCTCTTCAAACTCTCTGCTTGCCCTCTGCCCAGTTATCTTTCTGTCAGGTCCCGTTGCCTCCAACCGTCTGGCTCTGAATTTTACTCCACTCCAGTCAGCCTGCACCACTGTCCACAAGGACGGAATTTGCTATTTTTCTGAGTGGATCATCTGCTGGGCCACTTCACCAGATCAAGTAACAGAGAAATAATGTTTACCAGATTCAATCCATCCTGCCAAGCACAGGTCAGTTGTTTCATATTTTTGAAGATTCCTAATTTCCCAGTAGAATAGGCACTCTGGGATCAGGTATCTGGGAACTCCGCAGAACATCTGTACATCTACTGTGATGAGTGGTCACTGTATCCTTTACTCACAGGGATTTAATCCCCATCTCTTTTTAAGAGTGAGTTTAGTGCTGGGCAAAGGTAATCCCAGTAGACTGATGTCATCTAACCCCAGAACTGGTAAACCACCCGTTCCAATGGTTCCATCTTCCTCTATGTGCTGCTTTGTATGTGATGTTCCTCAACTCTGACCTAGTTGGATCTCCACTCTTGGAAAGAGGAAAGTTGATTCTCCACTGCACATTTGATCCTTGTTGGCAATCTTAGCAGAGAGACTAAGAGGGACAGTTAGTTACCTGTGTGCTGGTGATTTTTATTAAGAAGTGGGCATAAGCCCCAACTATTCACTTCATGGAGGCCACCAATGACCTTAAGTCCATTGAATCTTCCAATCTCCTGTTCAGGGAGTCTGAAATGTGGGTCTAAATGCTCTAGCCTGGGGAAAAAAATAAGCAAATTGAGCAAAGGCACCTTTAAATGTAATAGACATTAACAGCCTCTGATATTCTTTGCTTCCTTAATTCAAAATAGCCTGTTTGGATAATTTTATAATTCTGCTTTGTTTCCTTCATGGTGTTTCGTTCTCGTGACCGGTAGCTGGCCTCTCTTTCTCTCATAAAAAAAAAACATGGCTGGCCCAGGTCAGCTGATTTGGAGTTGTGGGGCTCAGGCTCTGGGGCTGAAAAATTGCAGTGTAGACATTTGGGCTCAGGCATTCTGGGACCCTGTGACGGTGGAGGGTCCCAGAATGCAGGCTTTAGCCTGAACCTGTATGTCTACATAGCAATTTTTAGCCCCTGAGCCAAGTCAGCTGACCCAGGTAGCTGTTGCTGTGCTGTGGCTCTTTTATCCCTGTGTAGTCAGACCCTAAGAATCTCCTTTAACTAAATTGGTCCTGGGCTTTTGAGTCAGGAGGATCAGAATTCTGTTACTGCTGTCGCAGTGCACTTTCAAAGGGGAATGGTGTCAGAAGTAGTGACGTTTGTGAAGACCCTAGGTGGTTGGAATAGTGGTGGGTACTGTAGGACAAGAGTGAGATGCATTGGGAGGGCAGAGTTGGAACCTTGAACTGGAATGACCTGAGTACTGTTGAATAGGATTGAGGTGCACTGGAAGAGCAGCGGGTGGTGAGCTTGACTGTGTGTGCCACACTGTCTGGTGTTTGCCTGTGTGACAGCATTTCAGTGTTCATGAGCACTAAATTCATCTATACAATGTAAATCGGAAAGCAGGTCAAGGTTGCTGTTGAGCACGTGGGGGAGTAATGTCCAAAAAAGCCATATCAATTTCAGTCCTGCCAGCCTGTCCTAAACTCCAGTGTGTCTTTTCTAGGTCATGTTGGCACTACTTTCTGCGGAGGTGGAAAGGTGGTTCAGAAGCCATTTAATGTAAACCTGACACTTCGCACCAGCTTGTTCAGAAATGGGCTGTCTGTTCACACAGAAGCAACAGAAGGGACTTGAGACAGCAGATAGCTTTTAAGCTCCTTGCATAATGCAGTATCAAACCAAAAGGGAGGAGGGGGGAGAGAGATCCCAAGCTGCATGTGTCACCTTTCGTGAAGTGTCCTCATGTACTGCCAAATCTGATGTTTGCTGCAGTAAACCACCATAAAGTCCAGTAAAGCCTCTCTGATCATGTGGGTGTCTCATCAGGTCTCCTGTGCCTGAAGATTACAGCCTGTAGTAAAAGTATAAATAAAGGACAATATTGTGTGCTGTGTGACTACCTACAAAAATGAAACCAAGCTGAACTTGTCTGTTCTCAGTCAAGGAATAGCTGAAACCAAGGTAGTGAGACCATGCAGAGGGTATCATCAGCCCTTCAGACTTTAAAGAGATGTAAATAACCTTGCCTTCTCTTTTCATCTTCCCATTGTGCTGTGAAATGACCTTGATTTTCTGAAGGCTGGACACTGTAAGAGTGACCTATTTTGTGAGAAGTTAACAGCACTACCCGCAAAACCCCTCTCAACTTTTTCTCTCTCTCATTTTTCTTTCTAGGACAAAACAGGAGGTGATATGGATGGGTAAGAGCAATCATCTGAATAGTCTTGCAAGGAAAAGAGAGCTGATGTTTTTAAGGCTACTTTTAGTTTTGCCCGGTGTGGGTTGTCCAGTCAGATATTTCATGCTTGGGAAATGTAAGCACTTGGGACCAGCTGAATCCAGAGCAGCTGCTAATTCTAGCTGGCCTGAGCACCTTTTCCTGCTGATCAGCAGTGTTTGTGGCTAGTTGTCAGACAGATGTCAGTTTCTTGGTAGCTTGTTTTCACTGCTTACTGCGGAGGCAGGACAGTGATTGAGGTGGGAGATAGGGGGACTTCATAACCTGCTCATGTAGAGAGTTAAAGGACCAAACTAATAGGAAAGAACATATCTGAGTCAATTTGCTCTTTTACATGGAGAATGCTTTCTGTCGCCTCTGTCAGCTGAGAAGAGGTGTCCAGTAAATACCCTTCAAAGACCTCCCACTAGCAGGTACTCAGTGTAATTGGCAGGATGTAATACATGTGCACTGTGCCTGAAGAGACTTGACTCAGATCTGGATCACAAGGTTAGTCAGTCTGGTCATCTTGGTCCAGTCCCCAATGGATATGAGTCCACTCAGCGCAGTGTGGCATGATTGACAGACCCTCATTCAACAGCAGGATTTAACGGCAGGCTGGGAAGTGTAGTCATTGAAGATGGAGGCAAATCAGCAGAGCGGTGGGTGGGCTCAGAACTAGTATAGCTGCCGGTCAGAATGAGGTGGATCATCTCTGTGAAGTTTTCACAGAGCCTGTCACAGTGCTGATGGGGCTGAAGTCAAACTCCACAAGGAGGAAAACAATTTAAAAATCCCCAGTAGGAAGCAGATTTGCTGACTCAGCTGGTATCCTCTACTGTGGCTTCTTTCAAAGCCTGCAAGATTCTGCTTCCATCTCTGTGGTGGACGTGAATTGTGTTCCCTCTGTGGAACAAGTGCAGCCCTTTCACTGTAGTTTTGTCACCTAGCCCTGGAGCTTGATGCTGTACCTGATTCTATAAGGGAAGCCTGCTCTTCCCAACCATAAATTTGACACTCCCTCTTTGAGCCATCCTGTTGTCTGCTGGTGTATTTGAACAGTGAAATAGTGGGGAGGTGGCTATACTCAATGGACAGTGAAGCAGTGGAGAAAGAGATCATGCAGCACAAATAATTGGGAGAGGTTGCATGCCCCTTCAGAAAAGAGTTAAACATGGCTATTCATGGGACTAGCTCTGCTGTGGCAATGTGTCTCCTTGCGGAAAACTTGTAACTGAATCTCAGACCAACCCAGCCTCTTCCTTCACGACCTGGCAGAGTCTGAGGGTGGTGTGGGATCGACATCTGTACCCTCTGGGGTGGCTGGTACTGGTGAGCTCCAAAGGCGGGGTCCCGTCTTCCCCACCAGAAGGATGCTGGTTGTGATGTGACCCCTGAAAGCAGGGTTTGAAGCAGTAGAAGTTGTGGAGGACCTGTGTAGCCTGCACAAGAACACTTCTCCCCCATTCTAAGAAATGCTGTTAGATTAGAATTCAAGCCATGGGTGGTTTATGGACAGGCTACATTGTGTGCGGGGAAACCACTTATAAAATGTAAGATGTACCGACTATGTGCTCTCAAAGGGAAAGTGACCAGGCATTCACCACCATCCCAAGAATTTTGCCATTTAGAGTGTTAAAGACAACTGGAGACACCTCAATCCTGCTTATGCTGCCCCTGCTGTCTCTTGGCACTTCATGTTCCTGATTTACACATCTCTTTCCAGAGTCCATGCTCAATTTCTTCCCTTCCCTCTGTATCTGCCTGCCCTTGTATTCTACCTGCCTTCTTCCACTCTCTCTGCTCCCTCTCCCTCCCTCTTCTCCTGTCCTGTCCTGTCCTCTGCTCTGTTCTTTCTTTGCTTTCCTTTCATTTTTAAATCTGAATTGGAGCTGGCATCAAGATGCCTATTCTTTGTAGCACTGAACTGGCAGTTTGGAAAGAGGAGGCTGCAGTTTCCGCAGGGTGCAAGGCAGAGTTCAGTGCCTATCTTACTTAAAATATACATCTCAACATGGCTGATCAGAGGAGCAGAAAAATCTCTAGGCTTTGAGTATTGGAGGCTCAAAAGAACATAGAGCATGGGTCTGTATTCCTTGTGCCTCCCTTACAGAACAAGGGTTCAGAAAGCTAAAAGGTGAAGTTGCACAGGGGAGAGGAATAGGAATGACTCTCAAAACAATGGTAAGGGAGAGGGAGACCCCTGGGAAAGATGATGGGGGAGGGATGTGTGTGTAATCCTCACACTTTTCTCCTTCTCTCCTCTTCCATTTATACCAGGGATTTCAACTCTGAACAGTTCCCGAGGTGCTTTACATAATTATGCATCAACTTTACACCTTTACAAAATTCTGTTTCCCTTGGCAAGTAAAAGATTAGTAGCTTATCATTCTAATAAAGGAGGGTAAGTAGAGATCTCGATGAATTTCCTTGACGGCTTTGCAGTGCAGCTATATGTACAGGAAACCCTTCTCCCACCACTGAGATGCAGCCACCTGAAGGTTGAAGCAGAGTAGCTATTAAGCAATCCAGCAACTCTGCACAACAGCTTAGGACAGGAAGCGAAGGGTAGTATATTGAGTTGACACTGCAGGAGTAATTTTAGTTAGGCTGAATGTAACTATCCAAATTGCAGTTTGGCAGGACACCATGGTCCTGACTTCTGCAAAATGTGCCATAAGATCATTAATGATCTTGGGGGGTCAGGGACTCTGCTTTATGCCTGCTGTGAATGTTTGTACTTCCAACATCACATTGCCTTTCTAGCACTTGGTTTAATACCGATTCAGAGGGAAGAATGCCACTCTTCACTGTTGCACCCTGGTGGTCTCTCATACTCAAAGTGATCAAGCCTATTCCTGTTTAAGCTGTGATCACCTCAGTTCTCACAAAGTAAATTACAGGAATAGTTGCAGGATCTGTGCCAGCCAATCTCCAAGTGTCATTGGCATGTGAGGTGCCTGCCCAAACAAAGGAGGAGCACCAGATCACTGCCCAGTAGAGAAGGGCAGAATCCTTGCCCAGAGTGGCCCAGTTAAACCAAGCACCAAGGCAGAGAGAAAATGAACTCACAAACACAATGTAAGGAATATTATATAGAGGGACTCCAGCAAATGCTAAGGCAGAGGGTGCTCGGGGGGTGAGGAGGTCATCCTTCATGAAAACCGCTGCTTAAAAAGTTCCCAAAATAAATACAAAGATGTGGCTGCTACACATTTTCCACTCGTCTTCCCTCTCTAACACAGTGGAAGAGTCTATGAAACCACAGTTTCCTTTGTGATTTGTCAACGCAAAATGATCAGGAGAGCTGAAGTCTGGACTGCGTGGGGAGATGTTGCCTTCTGTTCTGATGCTGGCAGTTTTTGTCGAAGCATCAGGGCCTTGATTGATTAGGTATGTTCAGCTGCTGTTCTACTTAAAATTTGTTTAGTATTTTTAGGAAGTTGTGCAGATGAAGTGGGTCGGGGAGAAGGAGAGGTAAATACTGTCAAGTGTAGATGAATTGCCATATGCCATGCTGCGAATTCACCCTTTAGTTTCTACAGTATGTTTTTCTCGGTTTTGTAACAAAAAGAATGTTGAGTGGCAGGGGGGAATTTGGTGCTCCTGAAAAGAAGGGTCTGATGGTCCTGGCAAGAGCCAAGCAATATGACAAGCTTCCCCAGCTCTGCTGATGTAGGTCATTCCTGACCTGCAGAACGCCTTGCTGTTGGAGCTTTGAGCTCCCTATATAGTTCTTCCAATGTCCCTCTATCCTAATCAGTAGCACCCTCTGCTGTTCCAAACCTGGGTTCTCAGCACAGCACTGCTGATTCACTGTGGTCCTGACCTGCTGTAGTCTCTGTTCCACACTTGATCTCTCCCAAACAGTCTGCTAACCATTCCTCGCTTGCTGTGTCTACATTTTTCTTAAAAATTGCACTCTGTTACCAGAGCAGCTTTAGTGCTCAGAATAAGGCTAGACAACAGGATGGTAGAATTGCCTGAGTCCTGTCCACCCCTGTGCTCCCAATGGTGCTGCCACTTGTGTGGAGCTGTTCCAGTGGTGGTGCAGAGATAGGGATTTTTTATTCATTATTTTTAAATGATGCTAGTGTAGACGCGGTCGCTGTTGGATCATTTTGTGATATGGATAAACCTCCTAAAAGGGTAGAGTAGGGTAAGACATGCCCATGGTCACCTGTCCCCTGTGTACCTGGGCTTTGAGCCAAGGTCTCTAGAGGTTCTTTAAGAGGCTGTTGTGTTAACCCTGCTACTGCATTGCTTGCCAAGTGTGAAAACCTAGGTACTTCACAGAAGCTGTTACTAGTTTGACCTTCATGCATGAAGCAGTTTCTCTTTAAAATGTTTTTTCCCCTTTATCAGTTATTCATTGAAGAGTGTCTTTGCATCTGTAGAATTTTGAAGGGTAGCTATTATTTTACCATTTTAATTTTCCCAGCTGTTCAAATAATAGTTTTAACCTTTCAGTGCCTGGAAAGCAGCGCTTTTCACATCTTTGTTGCTCTGCATTGTAATCGTTCAGCTTTATTTCATAAGTTATGCACAGAAAGGATATTTTCTTTCTCCCCTTCTCTAGAGTGTTGTTCTGTGAGTTTCTCTTCGAGCCTCTGTGACAATGGTGTGGTCTGAAAATAGGGCTGAGTGCTAGGAACTTGAGTTCTAATACCATCTCTGACACTAACTCGCTGTGTGACCTTGACCAATCCCTTATAGCCTGATTTTTCACAGGTGCTGAGTACTTGCAAGTCCGATTGAAACCAGCGTGAGTCATGTGGGTGCTCATCACTTTTGAAAAATCAGGCCACTTGACTCTTTGGATAAGTTTCCCCATCTGTAGAATGGGAATAATGTCACCAGAAAGTGAATTGAGAAGATAATTAGTTCATATGTGTAAAGTCATATGAAGTGCTCAAATGCAATATTCCCTCTCCAGTCCCCATCTATTACGGCCACCGCACTGACTGCTGAGGACAAGACAGAACTCCCCTGTCAAAGCTGTCCACTAATCCGCCATAGGATGTTGCCAACGGATCCGATGAATTGAGCTGTAGCTCACGAAAGCTTATGCTCTAATAAATTTGTTAGTCTCTAAGGTGCCACAAATACTCCTTTTCTTTTTATGGATACAGACTAACACGGCTGCTACTCTGAAACCTGTCATTCTGAGTTTCTGTTTTCCTTTTAGCTTTTGTAGTAAGCATTGCACCTGTTGTCAGGAGTTTGCCATGGGTGACAGAAGGTGGAATTTGAAAATAAGTGACAATATCAGGGTATTTTGGACCCATTGCTATATTCTCATTACATTTTTTTCTTTCCTCTCACATGTTTGAGAAGTTCCAGGAGTGATTTATATTTCATCAAATTGAGCGTGAAATATCTGAATGCAAAACCTATCAATCTGATCCCATCTATCTCTATCCCTTTAATTAGGGAAGCCCTGCTGAAAAATGTACCCATCAGCTACTGAGAGATGGTGTAGTCCTGGACCCTTGACATAAATCTTGAGTTATCCAGTTGCCAAAATGCTGTCAGAACTGACAGATTTTAGAAAAATACACCCACAGGCAGAGTATTATCCATTATTCTAGCACTGAGCAGTGGGCAGTAAGGAAAATCAGTGGAGAATGTGTCTTTATCAACTTTAATTGGCTTTTCCCATTGATAAAAATCAGTGTACCCAGGAAGGGACAGAGCCTATCCGGCAGTTTGATCTTTCTGTCCCAGAGCCAAAGGATTCAGTCTGTCTCCATTGACATGTGACATGGACTAGTCTCAGCACAGATCAGGGCAGTGAAGCAGATTCTACAGCCTACAAAGAGGCTGCCAGGCTGCACTCGGTGAGTGACCATGTTTAAACAAGCGTGAAGAATTAATTTTCTCTGTCTGGACGAGAGAAGTTGGATTTCATCTGTGCTCTAGTTGCTGGAAACTTGCTTCAGAGAGAAGCAAACTTAGTTTAACTTTTCTTCAGGCGCTGGTTTATTAAAGCTCCTGGATTATAATTGGACACACCCCAAAATTAAGGATCTGGTGAATGAAAATTCCAGTATAGGGTAAGATTTCACAGCTTTATAATAGCTACAAGAGAGAACTCTCCTAGGGTCGTTTTGGTTGGAAGTGCTGCTTCTGGGTCATCTAATTCTGCATCCGATAGAAAGGGGTTGTGATATCTGCTTTGGATCTCTACAGTGAAGGTGATTCTGCAGTCTCTCTCGGCAGCTTGTTCCATTGCCTCAGCTGTTCTTACCACATTTCTCTTGAGTTTTCCTTGTGTGTTGCAGCTTAAGTCGATTGGTACTAGCTTTACAAAAGCTTTTATTAGACTAGATAATACAGTAAAGTTAACCACAAATCCATTACTTGTTTTCTTCATGTTGACTTGTGAATTTAATTGAGCCCTTTATTTATGATCATAAAAATGATAGACCAATTGATAATATCTGTAGCACTTGTCCACCCCTGAAAATCCTTGTGATTTCTCATTGTTTCTTCTGCTTTCTGTTCTGCTGGATGAGCCTCCTGTGTCCTATTGCGTAAATATTGTAAAATACAAGGAGGACTATTCGCAGATAGGTACCAGCTTACTAAATTGATCTACTTTTGCTGCTATTCTAGAAACCAAACCACATCCCACCATGACTTTGAGGGTCCCATGAGCCAAGCTGCAGGAGTCTGACCCTCTTAAATTTATATACAGTGCTGTATACATTACTTCAACACTAATTTTTAAACTGATGCAAATGTCTCTAATCCAAATTAATGAAAGAATGTTCAGCTCTTTGCATGTTCAAATCCTGTACCATAGGAAATCTCCATTCCCCGGAAATGGATTATTGAGATCTTTTAGTTTGTAATCTTTGAAGCAGGGACTATCATTTTCTATATGTTTGTATGGTGTTCAGCACAAGGGGGCCCTTGATCTGGTTAGCTTCTAGATGCTACTGCAATATAATCATAGAATAATAATGTGACCGGCATATTGTGCAAATTGCTGAATGTATTGGCTTGATGTTTCTGGCACTGTGATCAGCAGTGAAATTGTAACTGCTAGTGTCTTAAGTATAAGTGGGTTTCAGAGTGAACATATGTCTAAAAAGATAAATGAGAGGGTGAGTAGTGAAGGCCGTTCCTTTTCTTTCATATTCAACCTGTCTGTTTGCAGGCCCAACATGAGGTATATTGTCAGAGTTCTTCGAAGCAAAAGGAGGGCAGATACAAAATCCACGTGAATATCCTAAAACTTCAGAATATGGTTTCTGGCCACATTTCAGTTTGGGTAATTGCATTCTGGTAATCTAAATTGCCTCTGCAGTTTCACCAGAATGCAGTGTTCTTTACTTCCTGCCTTAACCTGTTGTGGTGTTACTGTGTGCTGTCATGTGTCACCCTACGGATGGCTACATTTCAACAATGGAAGATATTATTTTGGTGTGTATAACTGTAAAGGTGGTAGAGAAATACATAATTATTATGACATATAAATAATTCTAATGGGTGTGTAAAAACTGATAAAGGACCTCGGGATTTGAGTTACTATCATTATCCCAGGTAGTAAGACTCTCCCTTTGTCTGGTGATGCTGTCTGATATCTCCTCGCCTAGAGTAGTTGAAGGTGCCATCAGCTTCCTAGTATGCACATTCTAGGCATTTACGCTTGATCATATGTTGGCAGGCTTTTTGGTGTAAATATGGACAGAAAGTGCCAGGGCCCTTGTCAATCATTCTGTGAATGCCTGTCGGTATCTGCTTGGCCAGTTCCCTAGTTAGTTCTGTTTAAAAGAGGGCTGCGTTAATTTTTGCTTCTCTGAAGCCTTTTGCACTCTTTAATTGAGCTCTGTCAGCTGTTGTCTGCACGGCGCTTCAGGATTTTTGTCTTGCCGGGGGCTCTGTGAGTATGTATTGTATTGTATTGTATTGTAGGAATGAGCTCCTTACACTGCAGGTGCTGGAAGAGGAGCAAGCCACATTCAGTGAGAGACAATGTCTCCAGGGGTAATGAAAACAAGATGGCACGGCACTGTGGGAACGGGAGTCAGGATAGCTGCGTTGAGCATCACCTTTTAATAAAACTGCTATTTATAGATCAGCTGAGGCTTTGTAGAGTAGATTGTTAAATTAATATTTACGTACTAGCTTCATTGTTTTTCCCTGAAACTCTCATTTGCATTATTGCTTGGACTGAAATGCAGCTTCCAGTTCTCCAGGCACACACGTGTGCTCAATAAAAGGGCCCACGGTATGAATCTGAAAGCCATTACATCCTGCCTTACAGTACCTCACCTCCTGATGGTAGCATTTTCCCTTTTCTTTGTGTGTCATTGCTCTCTGAAGGAACGGCTCACAAAACCGTCTTTGGTTCCCAAACACCCAGGACACTCCTCATGAACTGATCTCACTGGAGAGAGACATAGAGCATTCCTGCATAGTGATTCCTAGTTAATCTCTGCCTCTTGGAGAGAGACTTGAATTGTTGATGGATTGTGGATAATTTAGTAACTGATAGACAAATGGGGTGTATGAATGTTGGTAACGTAAACCAGGTGCAAAATCCCCCCCTCCCTATTTGCATCTGTTTGAACATGTTCTATTGTAAATGCTTTTGTTCTTTATACCTTTTTAGCCCCAGTGAACCAGCAACGAGAATAATCACTTCTCACTGAACATAGCATGCTTCACACCTGGATTAGGAGTTTAAAACTCTGTGTGTGTTTCAAGAGGGAAGAGTTTTCTAGCTGTTAGATTCATGGCTCTGCCTCTCATTAGATATCGTGAGCAAGACATGAAACTTCTCTGTTTTCCCATATCTAGATGGGTAGATATTACTGACTTGGTAGGCCAACTGAGATTGACTGGATGTCTGGAAAGTGCTTTGAGTTTGTCATAAATATAAAGGGAAGGGTAAACACCTTTAAATCCCTCCTGGCCAGAGGAAAAATCCTTTCACCTGTGAAGAGTTAAGAAGCTAAGATAACCTTGCTGGCACCTGACCAATATGACCAATGAGGAGACAAGATACTTTCAAAGCTGGAAAGGGGGGAAACAAAGGGTTCTCTCTGGCTGTGTGATGCTTTTGCTGGGACCAGAGCAGGAATGCAGGTCAGAACTCCTGTAAAGAGTTACCTTAGAGACTAACAAATTTATTTGAGCATAAGCTTTCATGAGCTACAGCATCCGATGAAGTGAGCTGTAGCTCACGAAAGCTTATGCTCAAATAAATTTGTTAGTCTCTAAGGTGCCACAAGTACTCCTTTTCTTTTGCGAATACAGACGAACACGGCTGCTACTCTGAAACCTGTAAAGAGTTAGTAAGCAATCTAGTTAGATATGCATTAGATTCTGTTTTGTTTAAATGGCTGATAAAATAAGTTGTGCTGAATGGAATGTATATTCCTGTTTTTGTGCCTTTGTAATTTAAGGTTTTGCCTTGGGGGATTCCCAATGTTTTGAATCTGATTACCCTGTAAGGTATTTACCATCCTGATTTTACAGAGGTGATTCTTTTACTTTTTCTTTAATTAAAATTCTTCTTTTAAGAACCTGATTGCTTTTTTCATTGTTCTTAAGATCCAAGGGTTTGGGTCTGTGTTCACCTATGCAAATTGGTGAGGATTTTTATCAAGTCTTCCCCAGGAAAGAGGGTGTAGTGCTTGGGGGGATATTTTTGGGGAGAAACATTTCCAAGTGGGCACTTCCCCTGTTCTTTGTGTAACACTTCAATGGTGGCAGCGTTTAACCTAAGCTGGTAAGAATAAGCTTAGGGGGTCTTTCATGCAGGTCCCCACATCTGTACCCTAGAGTTCAGAGTGGGGAAGGAACCTTGACAGAGTTCCTTAGATGAAAAGCATTATTGAAGCGTAAGATATTTACATTATCTTTTCATAAAACTGATCAGGGTTCAGATTCACCTCTGTATGTCTTGTCATCTTACCTCAAAGCCATTTAGACATTTCGACTGCACAGACACTGAAAAATTTACACACAGCCCCCAAAAGGTACTAACAGCAAAGGCTGAGGGGTAGGCAGGGCTCAGATGGTTTTACCACCATGTCTTCTAACCTTAAAGCAGGGTTAGGTGACATAGTGATAGAAATACCTGAGACCTGACTGACTACAGTCTCTGCTATTAGTGGAGCTGCACTGGTGGTGTATGTTCTCGCTGTGTGTGTGGTTAGGAACTGTCGCTGTCCCTCAGTCACTCAACTGACAAAGATATATGACATGGAGAAGGGGGAGAGATCCACTCAATTGTGAAGCTCCCTTGGTGTGGTGCTTTGTGGCTGGCTTCAGATAATGTCTTTTTACCAGTGGCTAGGGCAGGACCATACAACTTCCTGCCGTCATCTTTGCAAGAGTATAGGAGGCTCCCGTGCGAATTCAGTTGACTTCAGTTCAGGGGGCAATGCAGTTGAAATAGAAGGGGCTGGAATAAGTGGTGGATGCAGCCTCTTTCTGAAAGAATGGAAGGTCCCCACAGCAATAAAGCGCTGCCATGATCCATCACTGAGTTGTTTTTTTGACGGCTGTTCTCTTAGTCAGGCACTGGGTCTCTCACTTTGCTGATGGGTCATTGATTAACCCAAGTTGCATGCTGCCAAAAGCCTGTGTGTGTGTGTGTCCATGCAGATTCCTGTGTAAAGCACAGTCATGGTAGTTCTTTTTCACTTTGCTTTTCCTGTCTCTTAAGCTGAATTGTGTGGGGAGGGTGAGCATGATGCAAGGTGCGTAATAAATTGGTGGACAGAAGTATTGGAGAGGTTAATGAGAGGAGGAGGTCTTGAGATGCCCAGGAAGTGCAGCGGTTGAGGCATAAATGTGTAGTGTCACATCTGCTTTTTAACTTCAAGACAAAACTTTCATCATGAAGTTCAGATATTAGAAAGAGGAGGACGCTGCTTGATGGGTGATTTCACTCTCCTCTCCCACATTTGTGAGAGAGGAGTGTATAAATTATGTACTGATGAGGAAGGATTGTCTTGTGGGTAAGGCACAAGCTTGGGTATCAGGAGACATAGGGTCTATTCCTGGCTTTGACACCAATTCATTATGTGACCCTAGGCGAGTCAGTTGCCTCTCTGTGCCTCAGTTTCCCCTTATGTAAAAATAGATACATTGCTCTCTCCTGTCTGTTTCTCTCTTGGTATCTTTAACATACCTATCACTGTGGTGTCTAGGCACTGAAACTTCACAATGGGATTATGATTATAATTAATTAAAGTTCATAAAGGCTTATAAGATCCTTGGAAATTAGGCATAAGGGAAGGGCATTGTATTAGCATGAATACTGTTAACTGAACATACTGGACCTTTTGCAGGCTATCCTGTGCCACCAGGAAAAAACATAGCCCTCAGAAATATTTATAAGCACCTCTCCATGTGGTTGGGGCAGCTCCTGGAGCCCTGGTCTATACTCCACTTCTGAATAGATTTCCCTAGAGGATGGTATTTTAAGGGTTAACTTGGACCATAAGAGGAGGAGCAGGACAACCAGCTAAATGATACAGCTTGCTGCAACTTGGTTTGCAGTGAGAGCTTGAGGTGGGAGGAGAGGACGCTATAGCCAAAACCCAGGAAGGATGGATACTGGTTCCTTGTATATTCTGAGTCAAATGGGTGTACCCACGATCTTTGCTCCATCCTATCTATCACTTTAACTTTCACACTGACCTGAAGATTGTATCTGAGCTTGGTGTTCTGAGCTCCACCAGTTTTTCCTGTAACACATTGATATTCAGGAGGGAAGGGAAAGTGGATTTCTACAAAATTTCAAGGTCACCTCCTTGAGAGCTGATAGCATTAACACATCACATCCATAGATGCACAGGTACTGAGGGTCAGTTGCTGTTACTCACGAACGCACTCAGATTCTGAGTGACACGCACAGAGTCTTGGAATACATGCTCGTCCTGCCACAGGGAGACAAGCACACCTCTGTTTTGCCAACTCTTGCAATATTTCACAGTTTTCCTATTGCCCCAGCTTCTGGAGTCATGTGAATACATGAGTCTCAGAGAAAATCTTGAGAATATGACATGAGTCCACCCCAAAGATTCAAAAACCAGAATGCAAATGAAAAGAATACCAAATGTATTTAAAAGAAAAAATCTTATGATTTGAGTGGGATGGAGGGCTGACTCATAATTTTTTTTAATGCTTGGGGTGAGCAATACAGCGCACACTGGATGGGGGTATGCATGTAGACCACATACACACAGAGCACTGATGTCAACTGCAAACATTCAAAAATCATGGGTCAGTTGCAAAAACTCATGAGAACACCAGATTTTAAAATCTCATTTGCATTCCTGTTTTGGACCCGTTAAGGGGCCACATTTTTTCTTTGCAGCCATTGAGGATCAAATCCTCTTTTATGTGGAAGTGAAAATTGAGATTCTCATGTAATAAAGCCCCGGGTGCTGGAGTAATGTTGAGAAGAATCCCTAAAACACCAAATATCATGCAACTTGGGATAAAATCGGAAGAACTGGCAACACTGCTCATCCACACTTGTAGTTATGCACATTCACACAGAGATGAACATTCATACTCAGGCCCCTCAATAGACCTTCAGAGATGCACAGCTGGACTCACAGGTCCATATGCACACCTCGCAATAATCCAACAGAGAGGCACAGCCAAACTCATGGGTGAGCATCCACGTACATTCACACAGATTTCTCGGTGCAACACAGAGGCACACGTACCTTCAATCCCCGATGGTACACACTCTCACCCCTCCATTGCCCATGCAGAGGCATATGTGCAGTCAGACTCCCACAACACAAAGGTTTCCAGTAAAGCTGAAACTCGACAGCATTGTTTTCCCAATCACTGGCAAACGCACAGTGTCATTGTGTTGTCCTGAAAGCCATAGTGCTTTATTTTCTGCAGGCTGAATGGCAGCTGTGGGTAATAATAACCCAAGATTTAAAAAGCCAACATTATAGGGACATTTACAACCCACTGAGAGAGTGAAATCTCAGCGAGGCTAAGGTCTGTCTCTAGTGATCCTTCATTTTTCCTGCTTGATAAGGAAATGATGGGCAGCTCTAGAGAAATGGCCACCGCAGCGCACATGAAAGGGGGGCAGATTGTCTGTTCAAACACTGCAGTAAGTGGAGTGGGACAAATGGAATAGCTCTCTGCAATTAAACGACCCGCTTGTCCTCTTTGTGCTGCGTGGGCTGGCTTTGGGTTTTTGTTTTTTTTTTCATTATTATTTTATCTGCAGACAGATGGAAAGCAGAGACTGGCTGGTTTCAGTGCAGCCACCTTCAGTCTCCATAATTTTGTGCCTCATGCTGAGAACCCCTGGTCATGGCTGTCCTGGCCTGGCCAAGGAGATCACCAGTGAAAACCATTTGTGTACCCACCCACCCAAATATATGGAAGGAATGTAGCTCTTGCTGTATTAAAACACCAAATTGACACTTAATGTGGCTTGGTTCCTGCTTTTCGCACAGGATCTCCTGGTCCATGTACAGAAGCAGTCACAAGTACCACGGTGAACTTAAACACTATGGCACAGGAAGTGTTTTCTTAGGGCTTGGCTACACTTACATTTTATAGCGCTCTAACTTACTGGCTCAGGGGTGTGAAAAATCACCCCCCTGAGCACAGCAAGTCAGAGCGTTTTAAAGCGCTAGTGTAAACAGGCTCCGAGTGCTGGAAGCTAATCCTCTCGTGGAGGTGGATTACCAGGAGCACTGGAAGAGCTCTTCCCAGCGCTCGCGCGCGACCACACTTCGTACTTCAAAGTGCTGCTGCAGGAGTGCTCCCGCGACAGCGCTTTAAAGTTTCCGGTGTAGCCATGCCCTTAGTGTATTTCATAGTGGTACCAGTTGTACAGCAAAGGCCAGCACCTTACTTAATTCAGATCCCAAGTTACCTCTGTCCCCATTGACTCCTGAGTTACCACATTATCAAAACCTGTGTGGAAACTTCTTTGCAAACTTTATCCATTTTAAAGGAAAACTGGGATTTTTCCTTTAAAAATCTGGGAGAAGTCTGATCATTCATGACAAGAGAAAATCACTCACATTTGGAAATGTCTTAAATATAGTAAAATCAAATGGAAAACTGCCATCTTGATGGTGTGATGCACAGTAGGATTGAAGGAATCCAGATGAGACGAATGGGAAAGCTCAGGCTTTCAATACTATGAGTTAAATATTAAAAATGTCTCTGTTTTAAGTTAAAAATAATTAATTTTGCTTTATTCAGTAGTGGCTTGGTATATTTTAAAACCATATAGCTCTTTTTAAACTTTTTGAAAGTCCTAGCTTTTCCATGAATTCATGTGGCAGCTGCATTTCCTAGACTAAACAGGAAGTGTCTGTATGGCTGTTTCCACTCGGACACCATTCATAATTATGGCAATAGTGAAATATTGATAGCTATTCTAAACACTGTTTTGAAAAAAATCATATGGGAGGCAGTATGATGGTTTCAGTAAGAATTGGGGCCTAGGACTCCAGTGTGGTGTTCCTACCTCTGGGACGGAGTGTGATGTACTGGTTAGAGCAGGGAGCCAGAGTCTCAGGGGTTCTGTTCTAGGCTTTGCCTCTGACTCATTATATTTCCATGGACAAATTACTTAATCTGTCCCTGCCTCTATTTCCTCATCTGTAATGTAGGGTTATTACTAGATCTGGGTGAAATTTTTTGATGAATAATTTCACTGAGAAATGCATTTTTTCAGCTCACCAAAGCTATTCGTGAATTTGAGTCAAATTTGATGAATAGTGTAGTCTGAAAAAAAAATTGGGATTTTTTTCTAAGTCAGAACAAACCATTTTGACACTCTTGAAATTAAATTATTAATTTTGACCATTCTGAAATGAAACATTTCAACCTTTTGCTTCAAAACTGTGTTTTGTTTAGAATTTAGCTAATTAAAAAAATTAAAGTTTAAAAAACAACAACAACAACAAAAAACAGAAAACAAACCCAGCCCCTCACCCAAAATGAAACAAAAAACTGGGTCAAACAAAACATTTTGTTAGAAAATTAAATTTTTGTGGGTTTTTGTTGTTGTAAATAAAAAGTTCAGTTTGAGTTCAAACAGAACTGATTTTTAATTTTTTTTTCCGCAGCCCCTGAACTGAAAAGTCAGTTTGCTCTGTTTTCATTATAGCACATATCTCAGGCTTTTATGAGCCTCAATTAATATTTGTATGTTCTTTGAGATCCTCTTCTGAAAGGCTCTACAGGAAAGCAAAATATTTTGGATGGTTTGTTTTGCCTGGAGGAAATTGGCCAGTTCATGAAAGGCAAGTGGGGATATGTACAGTCTGCCCAAACACAAAAGGTGTGTAAATCTTGATTGTGTACCTCTCTTCCCTGTCTCCTCTCTGTTGTGTTGTTTGTCTTGGATTATAAGACGTTCAGGTGACTAACTGTGTGTTCCTATGTATTTGTACAAGCCCATAGCCTCAATCCTTGTGCTATCATGATGCAAACATTAAATAATTTGTTTAAATGTTTAGGCCTTGTGGAAAGAGGATAAGTAGGTGTTAGTGCTACAGGTAAAGAATGGTTAGGGAGGGGTGAGGAAAGGATTCAGCTGAAGCATAAAGCCTGTTCTTTGCCAGAGCCTTTACATCAGAAGCATTGATGTATTCCCAGTTGACAGTTCCCTCATCCCCTCCTCTCTCTCTTCCCCCTCGGGGGCTCCTGTTTCGGGATGACTTGGTTCCAAACAGACAATACTTTTCTGCAGATAAAAGGACACCCAAGCAGCTGTGCTGGTATCTATCACAAACAGACACGCTCCACAGTGAGGGAAATTACAAGACGCGACCAGCACCATTAGTCAAAAATTAAAATACCCTCGGCCTGAGCTGTGTCCACAAGACACTCGCGTAGTATATTTATAAAGTGTTGCTTTCTTTTCCAGTCTCTTACGCATTTTAAACTGTTCTAATTAAACATCCCACCTCGGGTCCTGTTTGTAAAAGATGGTTTTAAATGGCAGCAGGTCTCCACTCTATGTATCTGGGGTTAGAAGTTTACAGCGATGGAAAGGGGAGATGATAATTTAGGCAGCCCGAGTGTCTTATCCCAGCTGCCTCCATCTCATTAACCAGGAAGTGTCACATTCCAACCTGAGGAAGAGAGAGGATGTGGAGAAATACTGCTTTTTTAATGGATTTTAATCTTGGAAATGGGCTTGGATCTGACTTGGATAGGAGGAGGCAATAGGTGGAGAAACATCCTTGTTTCTCAGGGTCGTTGCTGCTCTCCCTTCACTTGTTAGTGCTGCATTCAGAGTTGTAGCATAATGTATGTGATTATGTTTAATGGCATTGGGTGTTTTGGATAAAAATGGTCAGCTATACAAAACCATTTTGCTGCCGTGTCAAGGAGTAATGACAACTGTGTGTGTGGCCTAGTGTCTGCGTGTATCTGAGCTGGTGGCTGGTCAAGTCTACCATTGGTTCATGGCTGGGCATCTGCATGTGGGTGCATGGCCAGCCACCTTTCCATTTTTAATCCATTTGTTAGCTTTCCTGTACTATTCAGGCTTTTGTGTTATGCCCATCAGTGATCCAGTGGATCATGCATTTCCTGCCATGGGTGCTAGGTCTTCATTATGTGCCAGTTGAGAAACCCAGGTTGCCGTGTTTCCTGGCTCCTTGACACAGTAGAAAGGCGGGATCCGCCAGCAAATGTAAGGAAGTGAAATGATTGAATGCTGGAGCCTCCACCGATGAGGTGTGGGTTCGGAAGTAGACAGTTTAATTTTCAGCTGCAGCCTAGTTTGTCAGTTTGTTCACATCAGAAAACATGAGAAATGCCTGTTACATTCCTGTGCTTGGCTGTTGCAGCTCTGCAGAGGCACATCAATCAGGGGTTTAGTGTGGACGAGACCATAAGACTACTCTTCCCCTTGTGCTCTAATCAGGTCTCTAGGCACTGTTGGATACCACAGGAGTTGAATGTGGTATAAATGCCTAGGTAGCTTTATAGATAAGTTTCCAGTGTTGAAGTGCTGCTGCACTGATCTGAAGGAGTCAGTCCTGCTTGGAGGGCATTTCATCTCCAGCTCTTATGGTTGTGCATTTCAGTTAATCTCTGTGTAAAATATCTTTCTGATTCACCCTTGGATTATTTATTCTGACGCCAAACAGTCATTGGTAGGTGTTTTATAAAAGCAGGTAGGGAAGGTTATACTCCTTACTTACTTGCAAATAGGCATTGTGAATGCAGCCTTGCCTCTGCCCCACTCTCTGCTTGCACCCTTCCTCTCTGCAAGGGGAAGAGAAATCGACATTAACACCCGTAAGCATGAGATGAATACAGCTATCATACAAATAAAATTACTGGCTGCCGAATGGCAACAGTTTAATGAAAATGGGAACTGTTAAACAAATAAAGCCAGTTGAGCTCATAATACTTCTGGGTGGAATTTCACTATATCACTGAGCAGAAATAGAATTAGGCACAGAAGAGGGATATCTAGGGAAGTCATTCTGGCCCGCATGTGTGCGCTCAATATATGAGGCTGGACTAGAGAGGAGTTAGCCTTACGCAAGGTGTAAAAATGTTATCCCAGAGCTGAAGTGGAAATCGAAATACACAGTACTTTGCGGGAGTCTTTTAAAAGCAAGGCAGAGGGGCGCTGGCTAGCACAGCAAATTAATGCATTAGCTTTTCCTTTCTGAAGCCTGAGTTCAAATCTTGCTGTGAAAATAAATCCCAAGAGAATTTAGTGGTAAGAATTTGTACTTCTCTAGCAACTTCCAGTGTCAAATAATTAATGCACTGGGACCCTTGCAAGACCACTGTGTGGTGGGTAAGTAGCAGTATTCCTGTTTTACAGAAGGGGGAACTGAGGCAGAGAGTGACTTACCTAGAGTCATTCAGTGAAGTTTGTAGGAGAGCTGGGAATAGAACCCAGGAATTCTGAATCGTACACATATTCTCTCACCTCTAAACACCCTTACTTCCTATTAATCAAAGAACCACTGCATAGTATGGAAAGACTTTCAGCCTCTGCTAAGGAGAGTCTTGGAGTGGGATGTAGTAGGTGATACTGCAGGACAGAACGGGACTGAGACATGGTGCCAGAGTTGTGTGGTGGTGAAGCTTACATAAAAACTGCTGACATTGTACATGGGTCTGGGTGTTGCAAACTTGTCTCTACTTTCATGAGCACTGAAATTCACAAGATAAACGTGATATTTTGAAAAGGGAAGAAGGAGGCATTGATTTAATAATGTGTCTAGTGATTAGATGTGGAATAGTGCCACAAGGGCGGTGAAAAGAATAGGAACTGGAGGGAAGAATGGCTTCTGAGCAGACTTGGTGGGCTTGGTTTCAGATTAATATGGATTCCCAGTGACATCAAAGTTGGACAGCATCAGAACTGCCTGGTTCACTAATGCACTATGGAATTTAATTCTGTGGGAAGTCTAGTGAGTGAACTGAGCTGAGAGTTTGAATGATCAATGGAAGGGGGATGAAGAATCTAAAATTCTTGTGTCTGGCTAGAGTGTGTTCATTTGACTTTAATTATAACTCAGTCAAATGGCATTTAATGAGGCAGGAAAAAAATTATTTAAAGGAGCCTTTTCTCAGATATCAGTGATTCTGAATGTGAAAAAGCATGGGTGGGCAAATTTTTTGGCCCAAGGACCACATCTGGGAATAGAAATTGTACGGCGGGCCACAAATGCTCACAAAATTGGGGTTGGGCTGTGTGGGGGGGTGAAGGCTCTGGTTGGGGGTGTGCACTCCAGTGTGGGGCCAGAAATGAGGAGTTCAGGGTGCAGGAGGGGGCTCCAGGCTGGGCGGGGGAGTAGGGTGCGGGGGGGGGGGGGCAGGGGGAGGGCTCCAGCTAGGGTGTGCGGGCTCCGGGGTGGGGCTGGGAATGAGGAGTTTGGGGTGTAGGAGGGGGCTCTGGGCTGGGACCAAGGGGTTCAGAGGACAGGAGGGGGATCAGGGCTGGGGCAGGGAGTTGGGGTGCAGGCTCTGGGGTGGGGCTGGGGATGAGGGGTTTGGGGTACAGGAGGGTGCTCCGGGCTGGGATCGAGGGGTTTGGCGGGCAGGAGGGTGATCAGGGCTGAGGCAGGGGGTTGGGGTGTGGGGAGAGGCTCAGGAGTGCAAGCTCCGAGTGGCGCTTACTTCAAGTGGCTCCTGGAAGCAGCAGCATGTCCCTTCTCTGGCTCCTACGTGGAGGCATGGCCAGGCAGCTATGCGCACTGCCCCTGTCCTCAGGCATCGCCCCTGCAGCTCCCATTGGAGCATCGCAGGGGGCTATTGGAGCACGTAGGAGCCGGGGGGGGGGGCATTCCACGGCTTCCGGGCCATAGTTTGCCCACCCCTGTGATAAAGTAATCCCAACATAGAATCTGTAATGAATTATTTTTGGAATATTGGATATATATACACACTCATGAATCTGAAATCCTGAGGGGTCTAAGGGTAAACTGATCCCAAAATGAATTTCTGCATATCTGACTTTTATCTCTCCTCTGTTTCTTTCCTGTAGTCTTGCCCATTTATGTTTTTTGCGGGGATGAAGTAGATTTATTAAGTAACAGAGTGACATTCTGAATTCAGATGTCCAAACTACAGGCTTCAAAGCCAATACTCTTTCGATATCTTGGTGTCAATCTCTCTCCTCCTACTTCCTTTCCCCAGAAGTTTGCAGAAGTCATTGCCCTGGTTTGGTTTTAATTCTTGAAGAGATGCAGTTTACTGGTGTCTTGTTTTATACTGTCTTGTATCATGTGCTTTGTACTTCTCTAATCCCTTTAGTTCAAGAGATTTGAACTACATTCCAAATATTTACTTCAATCTCTCAATCCACTGTGATTTGTAGTTTTGTTTGTAGCCGTGTTTGTCCCAGAATATGAGACAATGAGTGAGGTAATATACTGTATTGGACCAACTTATGTTGGAGAAAGAGACAAGCTTTTGAGCTACACTGAGCTCTTTTTCAGCTCTGGGAAGGTAAGCAGAATGTCACAGCTAAATACAAGGTGAAACAAATTAAGCATAAGCAGTTAACACATGTTGCAAGAAACCATTCAAGATGAAGTGGGCAATTAATACCTCTGCAGGTATAGGACAAAGGAGAGTAAGTGTTTCAGAGTAACAGCCGTGTTAGTCTGTATTCGCAAAAAGAAAAGGAGTACTTGTGGCACCTTAGAGACTAACCAATTTATTTGAGCATAAGCTTTCGTGAGCTACAGCTCATTTCATCAGATGCATACTATGGAAAGTATAGAAGATCTTTTTATACACACGAAGCATGAAAAAATGGGTGTTTACCACTACAAAAGGTTTTCTCTCCCCCCACCCCACTCTCCTGCTGGTAATAGCTTATCTAAAGTGATCACTCTCCTGACAATGTGTATGATAATCAAGGTGGGCCATTTCCAGCACAAATCCAGAGTTTAACAAGAATGTCTGAGGGGGAGGGGGTGGGTAGGAAAAAACAAGGGGAAATAGGTTACCTTGCATAATGACTTAGCCACTCCCAGTCTCTATTCAAGCCTAAGTTAATTGTATCCAATTTGCAAATGAATTCCAATTCAACCGTCTCTCGCTGGAGTCTGGTTTTGAAGTTTTTTTGTTGTAATATCGCAACTTTCATGTCTGTAATCGCGTGACCAGAGAGATTGAAGTGTTCTCCAAGTGGTTTATGAATGTTATAATTCTTGACATCTGATTTGTGTCCATTTGTTCTTTTACGTAGAGACTGTCCAGTTTGACCAATGTACATGGCAGAGGGGCATTGCTGGCACATGATGGCATATATCACATTGGTGGATGTGCAGGTGAACGAGCCTCTGATAGTGTGGCTATCGGAGACGTCGAAAATAGGATTCTAGGTCACCACAGAACTGTATCATGTTTGTGGGGGTGGAGGGGCAGAAGGAGAGGCCCCGAGATAGGACAGCTGCTTCTGCTGGGCTAAGAGTATAGTTGGATAGGTTAAAAATATTGCTGGGTGGGTTGAGGGAACCATTGCTGTGGCCCCTTGTGGCATGTAGTAGTTTAGAAAGAAAAGCCCGTTGCCAACTGTGCCCACATATCTATTCAGGGGACACCATCACAGGGCCTAATAACATCAGCCACACTATCAGAGGCTCGTTCACCTGCACATCCACCAAAGTGATGTATGCCATCATATATGGGAAGGGCCAGAAGAGGAGTTTGGGGAAGATTTCTTGTGACAACTAAGGGTGTGTAGTCATTGAGGTTCTTCTTCTCTCTCTTCCCCCCCCCCCCCCCCCCCGTATTGAAGCAGGTTCTCCTGAGGTATTTGGTTGGCCCATTCCATCATGTGATCTTCTACTTTGGTGGAGTGTCCTTGTTTGGCAAAGGTGGTTTTAAGTGTGTTAAGGTGTATATCCCAGACTTTCTCCTCAGAGCATATTCTATGATGTCTGAGGATATGGCTGTAGACGACAGATTTCTTGTTCTGTCTGGGGTGATAGTTGGATCTATGAAGATGAGTGTGGTAATCCAGGGGTTTCTTGTATACAGTTGTCTGTAGGGTTACATTGTTGAAGCTGATTGTGGTGCCCAGGATATTGATAGCTGGTGTGGGAGTGTTCTTGAGACAGTCTGATGGATGAGTGGTGGTGGTTGTAGTTGTGGTGGAAATTTGAGGGAGGACAGGTAATCTGTGCTGAGGGTGAAAATACCATTGATGTATTTCAAGCATATCCTTGGCTTTGAGGTGCATTTTGCCAGAAATTCTTTCTTGAGGTGGCCCATGCAGGGAATGGCATATTGGGGAGCCATCCTAGGACCCGTGGCTGTTCCCATGGTTTAGACAAAGTGTTTATTTTTGAATATATGGTTATGAGTGAGGATGATATGGATGAGTTTGGCTATGTGTTCGGGATGGATACCTGAGTGTTGTCCATTGTCTTGTAGATGTTTGAGGCAGGCAGTGATGCCATCATAGTGAGGGATGTTGGTGTACAGGGAGATTACATCTATGGAGGCAAAGTTGGTGTTCTGAGGGAGGTTGTTAATCTTGCGAGTTTCTAGAGGAAATCAGTTGTCTTGGAGGAAACTGGCCTTCCGTGTGGTGAGTGGTTTGAGGATGGTTTCTATGAGTCCTGATATTCCCTCAGTAAGAGTTCCGTGGCCAGATATGATTTGTGTATTTGAGGAAACATGTAGAAGGTCCCTGGGGTGAATTCTTGGGCGGTGAGGTTAGAGAGTTTCTCTTGGAGTTGTTTGGGGAAGGATTTGTTGATATTCTTAAACTCCTGGGTAAATTGTGGTGTGAGGTTGTCTTTGAGTTCTTTATAGTAGGTGGTGTCAGAGAGTCCTGGGTTGGCCTTGTTGACAAAATAATCATGGGTGAGAACTATGATGACACCCCCTTTGTCTATTGGTTTGATTGTTATCTGGTGGTTGGATTTCAGGGGCTCTATAGCTCTTCCCTCTGGTGGAGTGGGGGTCGTGGGTGTGATGTTTGTTACAGATTCCAGTCTGATTGCTTTAGTTTAAAAAAAAAAACAATGTAATGATCAAGTATGTGTCCATTGGGTGTGGCCTGTCAGATTATTATTTTTTCCTGTGATTGTCAGTGGGGACATGATCTTTGTGGATGGTGTCATCTTTGTTGTGAAAGCATTCTTTGAGACGGACAACATAGACAACATCCCAACATCATCAGTTTATCAAGAACTGCCTAATTTAAGATGATTTATCTGTATTCTCCAAGGGACTGAACTTCTGCTCCACCACAGACCCTGATACCAAACTAACATGGAGAACTAAAAGAATTCTTTCACTGATTCTGCCTTATCATCCCAGGGCAAACACTTTTCACAAAACAATCACTCTCCGTCTGATTTTTTTTAGTCCTTGTCCTCAAAGGAAACCTGCACAACATCTGCAAAAGATGAGTTTGGGAGCTTACATTCATAACTTCACTCAAATCCATGGACTTTATAGAGACACTAGTTTTATGTCTCCTTTAAAACAATCTGTAACCCACTAACCCTCTTTTTTTCTACAACTGCTGAGATGTTAATTGCCCATGTCATCTTGAATGGTCTCTTGCAGCTTGTGTTAACTCCTTATGCCTAACAATTTGTTTCACCTTGTATTTAGCTGTGATGCTCTGGTTACCTTTCCAAGACCTAAAAAAGAGCTCTGTGTAGCTCTAAAGCTTGTCTCTTTCTCCAACAGACGTTGCTCCAATAAAATATATTACTTCACCCTCCTTGTCACTCTCAACCCCCTGTGAGACAGGTAAATAGTATCCCCATTTTATATGTGGGGAAATGGCAGCATAGAGAGGTGACAAGACTGGTCCACAAAGTTTCTTTGGCTATGTCCGTACTAGTATTTTTTTCTTTTTCTTTTAATTTCCCACTGTTGGTCCAATTGTTCAGTTTGACTGGTTGTAGCAATGGTAAGAAGCCATGTTATATATACTCTGTTTCATTTAGATCTGCTCTGAGCAAGGTAAAACACAACAGTGGTTAAAAGTGCCTGCAGCCACAGCCTTTCTACACCCGCAACAATATTGCTACCCTCTGTCCTTACTTCACTAATGCTTTTGGGTTAGAGTTTGTAGGACCAAAGTTTTATGTTGCATCACTGGGGTGATTTTCTATTTGTTTTGGCTCTGGAAGTGGGAGTATTGTTCCCCTAGCAGCAGTTATAAGTATTAGCAACATTTCTTTTAATCCTACCTAAAACTAGGATTGAATTTGCACAAGTTGTAATTATTCTGCTCTTGAAAACATCAGGTAGCTACTGGATTCCTTTATCCCTCCTGAGTTTAAGTTAAACTACAAGCTTAAAGAGTGCGAGGGGTTATTCCAGTTGCATTGGAGAGAAATAGCTAGTGTTCTGTCCTTTCCCTATATATTCCTTTCTCTCAGTCTGTTCCTATAATGTGCATTGTTGTGGTTGTACCTTCTAATGTGTATAGTGGGATGTAATTATCTTCATCCAAGGCAGAATCATTGTGTCTGGTTGTAAAGAGAGAGGTCACAATCCTAATGGGAAATGAATTTTGAAGCAATCTTGACCAACTCTAGTGGAGCCATTTCATGCCACTAGAAACCCAGCCCCCACTTCACAGCAGTTGTATGTCCTTTTCCTCCAATAAGGTGTAGTTCTAACACTTGTCTAAACAAAAATATGCAATGAGCTGCAAGTTCGAGCCCTGGACTTGGGTTCTGATGATTAGTGTTCTGTGCTGCCATATGGGAGACTCATTTACCTCGTCTTGATTGTTGTTATATACAGAGTCTAAAAATGAACTAGGTACTGTATGGAACAAATAAGACAATAGCCATAAGCCTTCCCCATCCCCTTTAGCTGTGTGTGCTGTGAGGCTGCCTCTGTGATCCAAGGTTCTATTCCTGCAGAGGTAAGGGGGGGGGGGGCAACGTCATATTTCTTTAAGATGTTGCAGTTCAGATATTGGCACAGTCAGTAGAACTAAGTGATATGATAGGCAGATGTACCAGCATTTTATCTTGGAAGGGCTGGCTTCAAATGTGAGCTAAATTACAAGGCAAATGAGCTTGGTCTGAGCCTTGACTAATAGCAGATACTTTTTCATATTACAAAACATTAGCGACTGACAGAATTCAGCATGATATGGCACTTTTGGATCAAGAAGTTCAAGGTTGTAATAGCAAGGCGAGGCATTAGCAGAGCAGGGGAGATTTCAGGTCAGGATTGAGGTGCAGGGACAGAGTTGTGTGTGGGGCACAGGGCTAGGATAGCAGAGTGTGCCTCATAGAAGAGTTGAGGTGCAGTGACCGAGACATGAGGGGGATTCAGGACTGGAATAACAGGGAGATGTAGGTGCCAAGCTCTGAGCAGGTACCAGCATCAGAACAGCAGGATTAATCTAGCAGTGAAGGGCTCCCTATACAATTTTCATCCCTCAGTAAGTCTATATTGAAAAATAAAAAATATTGTAATAATACTCAAATGTACCCTGTTCCAAATCATTTAATGATGGGTGGAGTGAAGAGGAGTTCGCAAATGAATTATTCTAAATTTTTCTCCTTTTGCATCACCTCCTAGGCGTGGGTGAAGCCTGTATGCCAGGCACAAGGAACATCACTCTAGCCTGGTGAGCTTTCTTAATGGTGAAAGCAAGATTAAATGCAATGGACATTAATTTAACAAAAAGCACCCTCGGTATTTATTGCAATAAGTTAGCAATCATTCTCTCGGGAGTGACCCTTCACAGAATTATATTTGTTCCTCTCGTTTTCCAGCTCATGTCCAAAATAAAAAAAGCTGTGTACTCCCTGCAGTAGTATGTTGGGGCTGCTGACTTGTTAGCGGACTGGACCCCAAATGGAGTCTGTTTGTTTACAGCATTCTCGGAATTGCAGAAACTCTCAGCCAGTGAAAAAACATTTCCTATAAAGCAGGTGTAATGATGAGGGCTCTTTCTGGGCTAGAACAATGATCAGAGTGATTGTCTCTTGGAAATCAATATGTTATAATGCATGAACAAACAGATGAGTCTCAGAACAACTAGAGATTAGTGGAGCTAGTGATTTACTCCATCTTCCAGTCATACACAGACGACAGGAGGTGTAGTGGCAGAGTAAAGCAAACAGTGCATCTGGTCTCTTGAGTCAAGGAGAAAATAAAAGAAATAAGTAGAGAAGATCTGTTTCCTTTTTTCCATCAGGCTGTGTAGACCAAGTGGGGGGCTTCCATGCTGATGTGCTCTCTGTGGTTCCCCCACAATACACCTTGTACCTTTTTGGAGGCTTTCCATTCTGCCATCATGCCGGCTTCTGAGATCTATATCCAGGAGTAAAGTAGGCCAGAAGCTAGTTATTTCTGTTCCTCCTCTGTCTCTGCAACAATTAACGGCGTAGGGGATGAGGAAGCAGAACTCGTGGGTTGTTTATTGAATGAACTATTTTTCTTGGTGCTTAAACACCCTCCTGCCCCCTCTTAATCCAAATCTTTGCGAGAAGGAAAGCAGACCTCCCCAGTACCCTTGGACTGTGTGTTATCCTGAAGGACGGGAGATAGAGAGGAGGTATCAAGCTGCTTTATTATTGTGCAGTAAGTGTATGGCATAGAAGTGTTTTGATCCATTTGTCAGCACAGCTGCTCCTTGGAATAGACCAGTACACTGAATGCAACAATACATATTGCACATAACTGAAAAATACCTGCAGCATACATCAAATCAAAGTGACACAAATGCCCCTAAAAATAGTTTGAGGTGCTAATAGTCCAGGAGCAAATGCCTTAGCCAGTAAAAAGGCCTTGAATACCCCTCTTGGGACTGGCAATGTTTTTTGTGTTTTCTTGGAGGACCCTTCTAAGTTAGCGAAAGTGAAAAACACTTCTGCGGTCATGCTGGCTAAAGGCAGACAACACGTGCAACAGTATTAAGGCTGCTGTGGAGAGGTATGGTATGAGCATAGGGCAGGGAGCCATGAACTCCATAGTTGTAATTCCAGCTCTGCCACTGACTCCCTCTGCATGGCTTTGAACAAGTTACTTAACATTTCTGAGCCTGTCTCCCACATGTAAAATGAGAATAACACTTCCCCATCTCCACGAGATGCTGGGAAGGTAACTGATATTTGTAAAGTTCTCTGGAGAGGGAAAGCTCCTCAGAAGTGCTAAATACAAGGCAGCAAGTGTCAGCATCTGCAGCACAAGTGCAATGAGGAATTAATGTTCTGCACCCAGGTGATTGCACCCTGCTCAAGGAGGTCCACTGATAGCTGTTTAGAACTCAGAACCTTGGGGGAGCTCTCTTGGCAGATTCACAAAAAAAAGAGATTCATAATCATTTAAATGAAAGGTTTTTTCCAAAGAGACGATAAGCTGGTTTGTGGCATGAGGTTACAGCTACAACCATGGGGAGAAGCTTAAAACATCCACTTCCCCCTTTTTCTCCACCACCCTTCTGGTGGAGGGATTCAGGGGAGAAGGGGGATCCTAGACATTTGGCTTGTGGCTGGCAACCCTGATCCTGTTGCCATGGAGCCTGAGTGCTGAAAATAATATTAAAACAAACGTAAAATATTGTCCATCAGAGGCACCCAGCAAATGGCAGGGTTTGCTGCCTTGGTGTTTGCTCAGGCTTTAATTTTAACAAATGTGTCTTGCCCAGTGCTGAGGTTTGCCAAACATGGCTTCTGGCAAACCACCAGAGGGAGAAAGTTTCACAGGGTATGAGGCTGTCAAATGAGAACATTCCAGATCTGCCTGTGAGTGCCAGGCAACACCAGGACCCTGGCAGCTAGATCAACCCAGCCTTGATGGGGCTGGGGGCTAAGGGGGAGAGGTTCCCCACTACAGCTCTATACTGGCCCAAGTGATCTTAACTGGCTACCCTTCTGGATGCAGGCACCACACAGGGCAGAGAATAAAAGGGAGGAAAATAATAGAGCAGCACTAGAAAACCTTGTTGCTGGGTTTACCTGGCCCCCCATGTTGGTACTAGGATGAGTAGGGGAGAGCCCCCACTCCCCACAGCTAAACACAGCCTTGGAAAGAACAAAATGTCTCTTGAGTTGAAATGATTGCAGAGCCTGACCCTTTCTTGTCCACCCTGATGGAAGCAAGGACAGAGAGTAGCTGGCTTTCCATGCCGCTGCTGTGAGGTGCGGGGACTGGAAGCCTAGCAGCTGGCTGATTTTCAGTGCTGTTAGTTGAGGGGCAAAGCCTCACAGTGGTGAAGAGTTGTGAGTTGGTAGTTCAGATTGCTGCATGTCAGGAGAGGGGAAGTAGAGACAAGCAAAACTGGAGATGGTTTCTAGACTGGACAAATTTCCTTCCCTGCTAGAGCTGAAGTTGTGAGGAACTATCTTGTACTCTTGTGTGAGGTACATAAATATAATACATTCACATACATGTGCGAGTTTAGAGATGCTAGACTGGCAGCCATAGAGGCTGAATTCCTCCATCTACAGATCATGGATATCCTGGACAGCAGCATGGCAAGCTCCCCCCTTGTGCCTCCAAGTGTGACCAGGGAATATGGTCTCCATGCCCAATATGGTCTCCATGCTCCTGGCTTATAACTGAAATTATAACAAGGAGAATACTTAGTGCCAGAGCTGAAGCTTCTAACTCATTTCATTGTGGGCCACTGAACAGCCATCACATAGAAACAACGCTTGGTTGCTAGCTGACTTGGACTGGCTTTGAACCTGCCCTAGGACCTGTGTAGGGATGGAATGCTGTGTATGTCAGGTGAGGGATTTGTCTGGTTCATCCAGTGAAATCTGTGAACTCCTAGAATGGCATACTGTGGGACTGTGGAGGGTAAGCACCCAGCGGTTTGTTTAATTGAATAGCCTATGATAAGTGAGACAATTTCTACTTTCATTGTAAGTGTATGTGCATATGATATTGTAACAAATCAGACCCCCTCCCCACCACACCTTCCCCTGGCTTTCGCTGTGCAGCACATTTATGACTGATTATAGCTTTACAGTGGCTGTGGTCATAGAACTTTGATCTCTGGCACCAAAATCACAGGCCACCAGCATCATTAACTGTTAACAGTATAGGGTTCGTGACACACAGTTGATTCCATCAAGGAGGAGCAATGTTGTACACATTAGCCTGCTCATACACGATGCCATATTTTTTGCTTTCTTTGTAAAAGGAACCTAAGTACATATTAAGAGGGTTTCCATGTCCCTCTGACGCATCAGTCACTGGCCACTACTGGAGACAGGATAGCACTGGTCTGTGCTGCTTTGGTAAATGCTATCAGAGTGGGTCTGAGTCTCTGTGCCAAGCAGTGAAGCGGTCATGGCTGTGAGAGGCTTCCCTGTATCCAATCAACCTTGTGCTGAGAGTACTTCAGTCTCCAAGCACTGCCAGTCCCATAACCTTCATCAGCACAACATACAGTACCCTCTTAGGAGGGCAGAAATTAATTAGTCACTTCATCCAGTGCGTGTTGATCTTAGATGTAATTGTATCAGGCCTCCACTGGGAGCAGCCTGGGCTGATTGATAGTTCTATCCAACTGCAGCCTTTGTTCATAGAAACTTTCCTTGATGCGAGTTGCACGGCAGGAAGCAGGTGGGCAGCTCTGTTCTGCACCCTGCCAACTTTGGGGTCCAATGCTTATTAGACCAGGAGTTTCATCAAGTTCTATTCTCTCCCCACCTCCCTGAGATGGATCCTGTGATGTTCTAGGATTAGGAATGCTTCTTAACCTTCAGGTTGATGTATCCCTAGAGGTGCATAGATGGTTTGGGGTTGGACGGATTTGATTTTAATCAGTAAGTGCTGGCTAATTGTCGTTCTCTCAGCAAGTAAAAACAAATCAAAATAACTGATATCACAATCTGTAGGAAGAAAAAGTGCTTTTTAAAAGTTTTAAAATATAATTGAAGGGTGAGTTGGTGCATTAGTGGCTCTATTAAAGAATGCAGCATTCCTTGACACTTAACTAAAATGTTGCAGACTGAATATAATGACTTATTTTACTGTGAATTGTATTGCTTCTTTGCTTATTGCATTTTTCCGTTTTTAAAATGTACTGCTTAATGTAACACTTTAACTTTCTAATGATCAGGAAAATTACTTGGGAAATTAGAGCTGGTCAAGGAATATCGATGATGTCCTGATAAGCTTTGACTAGATAATTTGGCAAATAACGTTTCTCTTTATCCTCACATCCCTACCAACTCCCTCCCGCTCATTAATGCTAGAGATGGGAGCATACTGAGGATGTAGAGGAGGTATGGGCTGAATAATTGCCCTTGCAGGGACCTCAGTCAGCGGACATGAGCCTATTATTAGGTTACTGCTGGAGTGACATCACCAGTTGCCGATGAATGTTATCCGGCACAGTGACGTCATTCCTGTAAGGACCCCCCTTTCTGGGCTAGTGCTTGCAGAAAAAGCATCTTCTCCCATAAGGAAGACCACCAGGCAGACGGGGATAGAGCTCAAATCTAGCCTGAACCTCTGGACTGCTGTATGAGACCCCTATCATCCCTGAGTCGCTCAGCCTCCTTTCTGTACCTGGCTTTAGCAGGGTTCTTTAAACATGTCTAGGTTCCGTTTGCCCTGCAAAATGGAACCATGCTTTAACCCAGTAGGAGAGACAACCAACATCATAACTGATTCCGTCAACACTCTTTTCACTGTAGTTTAGACAGACTGTCAATTTGCTGAATGTGTGGCTGGTAGGATGCTGCTGTTGCTGATACAGGGAAGCCTTCACTTGGCATCAGCTCTGCTGTCATCTACAGGAAAGAGAGGAGGTAGGAGCTCATTACAGGACAGCTGTTTTCTTTTAACTTCTAGAAATGAGAGAAGTGGGAGTAAAGACAGGGAGACTATGGCATGTGCTGCAGCCACCATGATATCCTAAAAAGGGTTTGAACAGACTCGCAGGTTTTCTGTACCCTCTGTCTTCTCTCACCATTAGCGCGATA
The DNA here is from genome assembly GCF_965140235.1 of Caretta caretta. Taxonomy (NCBI): domain Eukaryota; kingdom Metazoa; phylum Chordata; order Testudines; family Cheloniidae; genus Caretta; species Caretta caretta. Next base: position 22,764,106 of record NC_134212.1, on the reverse strand, counting down.
TGGAGTGTAAGTAGAAAACAGGGTTCAAAAAAGCTAAAAGATTCCTCTGGGGACAAAGCACATGAGGTTGATCTGGGTTTTAGGATGGTTTGTGTCACTCAGATTAAAAGCCAAAGTCCCTCAAACTTTGGTGGGGGTGAGAGTCGTCTGTGGGACCCTCTATTTCTTCATCCTCTATCCTTCTCATGTCAGACTGTCTGAAAGGAGGATAGGGTGCTGTTCCCTTCTAAGCTTGTCTGCACTTGTCCAAGTGTCAGGTGGAGTGTGTGTATGTGTAGATTGATAGGAAGTGTTCAGCTTCGTAGGGGCTGAGCAAACTGTCCAAGCCTTGCTCGGCCTAGATAGTGAACACAGCACCAGATTGTCAACCCTGCCATGGGGTGTTTGTACTGTTCCCCATAGCTGATCTGGAACTTGCCTAGCTGAGAAACTGCAGCCTCTCTTCCCACCTCTCCATAGACCGTCATGGGAGGATCATCACTCCTGCTGTTGATCACTGGAGCAGAGCTTTCCAACGCCACTGTCAGAGTATTCATTGTCAGTGGAGAGCCCTCACCTGGGGAACTTGCTATTTCTGGTCTACCAGAGCTCAAAGTTGGTGGTGGCCGGCAGGGCAGATTGTAAACTGCCTTGTTTAATCAAGGTAGGGTCAGGGCCCAGGCCCATCAAAAGGCAGGAGCAGACATTTTATTGTCATCCTGGTCTGTCTGTGTGTCAGTTTGGCACTTACAGCAAGAGGTCAAGATGCTGCCATGATGGGCACTGTATAAATAAATATATGATGGAAAAAATAATCCATCTCCAGTGTGATTTACGTTGGGAATGTTGGCTCTTGAATCTGAGGCTAGAGACCTGCTGTTTCTCACTGAAGTCCTTATATCCCCATTGTTAAATCTTTCCTTGGACAAGTTTTTTCTTGTCCCCCTCACCAGAGCTTGTGCCTCATGTTTGATCCTGGGCCTCTTTCACTTGTCCCAGGGTTAGCCTTACCATTTGTGGGACCCAAGATCCCAGAAAGGTGGCAAATCAGGCCACAAGTTACCTCCCCGCTTACCTGTTATCAGAGGAGTCTGGCAAAAAGGTGTTTCCTTTTGTTTCAGCTCCACTATCAGAGGAGGAGATGGGGTCAGCCAGGCAGAGATTGTAGGGGATGGTGAGTGATACCCTAGCAAGCAGCCTTAATTTGAGTCAGCCCTAAGGACAAACAAGGAGGGTTTAACATGCTTTAGCTTGGCTTGGGGTTTCTTGCCACAAACTCCCAGAAGCTGCATGGTGCAGGGGCTGACGAGGTGTTAGGTGAGAACCTGGAAGAAATCTTTCTTGGCCAGAGCAGAAACCCAGGTCTGTTGTTGTTTCACAACATGTAGGGGTGATGATCCAGAAAACAATCTTGGAGCAAGTGAACTGCTGGGACTGGGTTCATTCCTCCTCTTCAAAACCAACTTTGACTTTGCTAGAGGCTGAGAGGAAACCTTAATGGCAGTATGAAGACCTTTGCTACTGAAAGCTGCCCTATGTAGTTACAGAATCTTCATTCCAAGCTCATCAGGAAGAAAATGGAGCTTTGCGATTTTTAACTTCTCTCTTCTGAAATGTTACAGACCTTTAAATTGGGATGGGATCATGTTGATTTTGGGTGGAACAGAGTGGAAAGAGGTGAGGGGCCAGTTACACATTTTGAAATAAGAAAAGGAGTACTTGTGGCACCTTAGAGACTAACCAATTTATTTGAGCATGAGCTTTCGTGAGCTACAGCTCACTTCATCAGATGTTTACCGTGGAAACTGCAGCAGACTTTATATACACACAGAGAATATGAAACAATACCTCCTCCCACCCCACTGTCCTGCTGGTAATAGCTTATCTAAAGTCATCAACAGGTGGGCCATTTCCAGCACAAATCCAGGTTTTCTCACCCTCCACCCCCCACACAAATTCACTCTCCTGCTGGTGCTAGCCCATCCAAAGTGACAACTCTTTACATAATCAAGTAGGGCTATTTCCTGCATAGATCAAGGTTTTCTCACATCCCCCCCACCCCCATACACACACAAACTCACTCTCCTGCTGGTAATAGCTCATCTAAACTGACCACTCTCCAAGTTGGAGAGTGGTCAGTTTAGATGAGCTATTACCAGCAGGAGAGTGAGTTTGTGTGTGTATGGGGGTGGGGGGGATGTGAGAAAACCTTGATCTATGCAGGAAATAGCCCTACTTGATTATGTAAAGAGTTGTCACTTTGGATGGGCTAGCACCAGCAGGAGAGTGAATTTGTGTGGGGGGTGGAGGGTGAGAAAACCTGGATTTGTGCTGGAAATGGCCCACCTGTTGATGACTTTAGATAAGCTATTACCAGCAGGACAGTGGGGTGGGAGGAGGTATTGTTTCATATTCTCTGTGTGTATATAAAGTCTGCTGCAGTTTCCACGGTAAACATCTGATGAAGTGAGCTGTAGCTCACGAAAGCTCATGCTCAAATAAATTGGTTAGTCTCTAAGGTGCCACAAGTACTCCTTTTCTTTTTGCGAATACAGACTAACACGGCTGTTCCTCTGAAACCTGACATTTTGAAATGTTCTTCCTCTGCCATTTGGCTGTTTCAGTGACCTTTTCTATGATCCCTGTTTCCCCCACATCTTGCTTTGTTTTGCAGCCAGGAATACCTGATAATCTTCTGAAGGGTGCTGTTTCTCCTGTCTGGGTGTGAGCTATATCTCATCCCTGCCCATGTTACTCATTCATCTCAGAAAGAAACAGTCCAGTGTCAGCAGTTGAATAACTAACCAGCCAACTCTTCCCTTTGTCTTCTTCTTTCCCTCTTTCTCAGGCAATGTTGGTTAATGATGAATAAAACCCGGCAGCCACCAAAGAGCAGAGCACAGGGATCACAGAGGCCCTTGGAAGCCCAACATCCTTCTGGATTTATGCTGACCAAAATCGGTGCCTTCTGTCTGTAGCAGTCCAAGAAAACGACACGATTCCTCTTCTAAACTCCTGCATGTATCTGTCTCACTGGATGTTTTTGGAGTTGGGGCGGGGGGAGGGCTTGAGGGCAGCACTGTTATGCCAAATGTGCTTCACCCTTTATATTCGTTCATTGTGAAAAGAAGCCTGTCAACATAAGTGCCCACAGCAGGGCACATAGCTTAGAGGCCCATGTGACCCAAGGCCCAGTTAACTCCGTACTAATTTTGGTTTCACTTACGCATTCTGTGTTTCAAGTGCTGTTGCCTTTGTCCTTGTGCTCCAGAGAAAGGCATCTGAAGTATTGGGGGAAGAAACCCTGACCTGCTTGTTAGGATTAACTGTTCCTAACATGCTCTTGTCGTTAATACCAGCAGACACATTCCTTTCCTTCCAAGGCTCCCTCCTAAGAACAATAAACTGTCTAATGGTCACTGTGTCCGTGAGATGCTTTCAGCTCTGAGTTTGAGAATTGCTCCTTACTCTCCCTCCGGCCCCTGACAGCAGTGAAAATCTGTCAATTCCCAATAAGCATCAGGAATAGGGATAGGAATAGTTCCAATCACAGTTTGTAAATTAAAAATCTCGTTTGTTTCAGGCCAGGGGTCGAATGACTTTGGCTTTTCTGAAAGTACTTGGAAGGGGACAAAGCCTTAGCCAAAAGGGAACTAGCTGTGGTGAATCATGCTGCAAAATCTTCTTACCTAATACAGACTCCTCACTCCACCAGTCTCTTGTGCACTCTCTCTCCCCTGCTTGCTCTCTCACCCTCCAGCCCCCACTCCATTGTGTTCCCTCTTTGTGGAACAAGGGGCAGTAGGGAACAGCATGTGTAGCACTGCATCCCTATCCATGTTGCGAGGCAGTCAATCGATTTGGAATGTATTTCTTTGGGTGTCTCCTAGCATTGGCACTGCCTGGCTTTGGTCTGTGACGGAACACGTCTCTATTGCTTTGCACACTCTGTACCTATGTGTATAGCACAGGCAGAGATCGCTCTCCCATCTTTGACATGCAGCTACCTGTAGGTTGGGACCTGGTTCATGATTCCCCATGCCAAGAACACTATGTAGTACTTTGGGACAGGAAATGAAGAATAACTTTTCCATTTGAAACCACAGGGGGAATATAAGGTAGCCAGAATAAAATGAGCAGGGGTGGAATTTAGCCATGACATCCAGCCAGCACCAAAGCTACTGAAGGATGGACCATGTCTTCAATAACCGCATGAGATCAGGTCCTTAGTTTAATGTCTTAGCCAAAATGTCTCACCTCCAGCATTACAGTGCCCCTCACAGCTCTTTTGGGTGTTTGGTTCAGTAGTAGAGTGCCACGTACTGAGTCATTATTGAACTTTGCCACTCATCATGGGTGCAGTTAAACTGGAAATGTGCCCATATGTCAGCTCAGTTTCCGGGCCTTTTACACCTGCTGTTAATCAAGCAGGACAGAGCTGCAAAGCCCTGTTCACTATACAAGGCACTGCGTTCACTCACTGATTGCCCTTCCTTTGTTAAAGTCACAGATCTCCCTTTAATTCCAAATTTGCTGCACTGTGCAGGTCAGACCCACTGGCCCTAGGAGAGGAGGGAAAGCTTCGCGACCCAGAGCTAGGCACTTTGTGCCACTCACTGCAGAAATTTAGAGGGGTAAGGTTCATCTCCAGGTGGTGATGGCGACTTAATTACTGTTGGCTTGGAGGGGTGATTGTCCCCGTTAGCTTGTCTCCTTGTCCCACCTCTCCCCCAGGTTTGTTTGGCACATGTAACCTGCATTTCAGCCGCCCCAGTTTGCAGGGTGGAGGTGGTGATGGATTATGATGCCAGGGCTGAATATCGCACTGCGCAGGGCCATCTTCTCCCTGAGGCAACTGTAATACAGTTCCATGTTCTTTCATAATTAGCTTTATTTACCAAATTGGCAATTTCTCTGTTGAGAAATAGCTGATTATAACATTCAGGGAGTTGCTGTCATCTCAAGATATGCAGGTGTCTGTGAAACATAAACAGATGTGATGGCTCACAAAATGAACCCAATGGATAGTGGGGGAGGGGGAGATCCAGTCATAAAAACGCAAATGCAACTTCTCTGGCCTCATTCAGGCTAATGCTGGCCAGGTGCACGACCACTGTTGTGCAGCCTCAGTGATGAAAGAGTATCACTCTGAGGCCACCTGGCACTTCCTAATGAAGCACTCGATTAGTTTAACTACCTTTATTCCCTCTGCCCTTTGGTCACCTCCCCAGTCCACTGTGGGGCCGTCTGACCAGAAATCGTAGATGAGATGATGGTGGAGTGAGGCTGGTCATGACAGAAACCAACTCATTTTGTAGCCTCTGTACTCACTGTCATATGACTCTCCTATTCCTTACATATTGGTGCATTAAGTCCAGATTCAGAAGAATTCAGCGCGAACAGGATACATGTAAAGACTGAAATAAACCCATCTGACACGCATTGTGTGCAGCCCAGTGATGGGGCTAGAAAGCCAGCTGTCTAGGAGGTAGTGAAGCTGAAAGTCATTCAGCCCTGGGATATTGGCTTGATCTTCTCCTGGGAGCATGGCTATGAAATGAGTTTTGGTAGGTCTCAGGATGTCTCCTTGCAGGATGGAATTGTGGTTCCAGAAAATCCACCACCCTTGTTACCCCTCACTGATGAATGATGCCATTGAAAGATGCCAGCTGTCACATTCCCCCTCATCTTCCTCTGAGTCATCTGGGCTTAGGACAAAACTGGTCTGTTTGGAAAGCTCACACTGGTACCCCAAAATGAAATCCTGGCTGTAGAGCAGAGGTGGGAAAACTACGGACTGCGGGCCGCATCCTGCCCGGCCCTTGAGCTCCCAGCCGGGGAGGCTAACCCCCAGCCCCTCCCCCACAGCCTCAGCTCGCCGTGCCGCTGGTGCTCTGGGCAGTGCGGCTGCGAGAGCCACCGGGGGTGTAATGTATTCAATTGCTGTCTGTAGGAATGTCCTACTTATGGAGCACCAGGACTTGCAGCCATATGTAGCACATTCTTATGGGGAGCAATTTCATACACTACATCTGGGTAGGGAAGGCTGTGCCTCCCCAAACAGCCTGGCCCCCGCCCCCTCCCACTTCCCGCCCCCGTCTGCCCCCCCTCAGAAGCCCCGACCCATCCAACCCCCCTGCTCCCTAACCACCTCCTCCCAGGACCCCCCACCCCAACCCCCCCCCCCGGGACCCCACCCCCATCCAACCCCCCCCCGTGCCCTGACCCCTCTCCACACCCTCACCCCTGACAGGCCCCCCGGGATTCCCATGCCTATCCAACCCACCCTGTTCCCCATTCCCTGACTGTCTCCACTCCATCCAACTGCCCCCTGTCCCCGGACTGCCCCCTGGGACCCCCTGCCCCTTATCCAACCTCCCCCGCTCCTCACCCCCTTACCATGCTGCTCAGAGCACCAGGACTGGCAACCATAAGTAGTACACCATAAGTACCACATTCCTACAGGAAGCAATTCAATACACTACACCTGCCCTCCATACAGTTTCAGAACCCTGATGTGGCCCTCAGGCCAAAAAGTTTGCCCACCCCTGCTCTAGAGCCTTGGGTACCTTCTGAGCATTGTGAAAACCCTTCTCTCTACACATGACACACCATCTCTAATGAGTGTTCTCTGGTTTGTGTTCTTCCTTTTCTCCTGTCCTGTGTTCCTTGCAAAGACAGGAGACACCCTGTACCATGCGTTAATCAGCTCCTGCGGCTTATCTCCCAACTTGATTCCTTGACTGTTCGTGAAATCTTTGTTGCTTGCTGCAGAGCTCGAGTTTGATTTTCATGGAGGATTGTGATGGCAGGTGTCAGTTAAACTCTTAAGTGGCAAAGTTTGTTATGATTACGGTCTAGTCTTCAGTGGCAGATAGTTGTCCTCACCACACAATCTGTCACAGTTGGCACTAATTGGCAACCTAGCAGTCTCCACCAGAATAAACAAGGACTGAGCGGACCATAGAAACTGAACTGCACTCTCACTCTTAAAAGAAGGTCCCTTCAAGGCAAGGTTGAAGGATTATGGGGGAAGCTTTCTCTGCTGCAGTCTATGCTGCACATTTAGTGGATAAGTAGGACTTCAGTTTCGAGGACTGTTGCTCCAGCCTCTTTCACCTGCACAAAATTCTCATACAGCCAGATTTTCAGCAGTTCAGCCGAGCATCTGCATAACTACTTTGCCTGTGCAGTTAATGTAGTTGTGTGTGCAAATAGGTAATTGTGTGCACAAATGCAACTAGTCATTAGCATGTGGGGTGTACAGTTGCGGTAACTGCATGTGAAAATTAGGTTTGCAGAATGCCCAGTTACAAGCACAAACTGTCTGAAACTGGCTGGATGAATGGGAATTAAATAAACAATGTGTTTTCATGCAAAAGGCCCTAGCATAATGGTAAGGGAAGGGAACAGAAAGAACAAAAGAGAGAAAATACAGGAAATAAAAACATAGTTGTTCAAAATTGTCCAAGAGGCCTCAGTGGCTCTTTAAATGCAACATTCAACAAGCACTCGGAAGCTCTAATATACAAGAGCATCTCAGGCTCTCTCAACACTGAATTTGTGATCTTGCATAAAACTACAACCCATCGCCTCCTGTGGTTAATATTTCACGCTTGACTTTACCAGATGCTTTATCTAATGTCCTCTTTGCATTCGTGCTTTTACCAACTCTGCCTTGTCCACAATGAGAGAGGCTGAAGGAGGAAGGCAATTGCCAAGTGTGTCTGTAATCTTTGTAAGAGGGTTTTGTGCAGCTGTTGGGGGAGAAGAGTTAGTCTCACTTCCTATTTTATAGTCTGCTGAATCGTGTGATCTCATGCTGTGTACTTCTTTTCCAGGCAGAATTTTCCGTTTGTCTTTTAAGGTATTATTTATTTTATTGCCAAACTACTTAAAAGTTCCTTTCTGTAGCTTGCTTGCTAAACAGGGCCTGATCCCTAGAGGGACTGAGCTTCCATTGCAAACACACTGGTCCTTTCACGATCAGGTCCTTAACCTTGTATGGTGGCCTGTTGCAATGACTGTCACAGCCTGTATGGGAGTGGAAGAAGTATAGGTTCTATGTCCCCTGGCTTTCCCTCCCCCCACTCCTCTACCAATTGCTGTAGTAGAAATGTACTTATTTAAAATATAGTCTACAAATGCAGTGGCCTGTTATGTGTACACAAAGACTAACACATGATTAGCCGTTACAACTCACACTGCATTAGAATACCTATTGACTATTAGCCAAGACAGTCAGGAATGTAATCCCATGCTCTGAGTGTCCCTAGCCTCTGATTGGCAGAAGTTGGTAGTGGACGACAGGAGATGGATCACTTAATGATTGCCTGTTCTGTTCATTCCTCTGAAGCACCTGGCACTGGCCAATGTCAAAAGACAAGATATTTGGCTAGATAGACCCTTGGTCTGACCCAGTATGGCCGTTCTTATGTTCTTACCAGGATCTCTCCCCTCTCCAGCTGGTGCAACACAATCAGAAATTACTGGCTGTCTTTAACCAGAATCTGAACAGCAGTACAGAATCGCGCAGGCCTGTACCCTAACACCTGCTCCTCTTGAATGAAATTCTATATAGTTGTCCTCGGGGAAGGTGGCTGTAATATTCTTGGACTGATCTCCTTATAACCTTCCACCACCACCACCACTGTGTGTGCATGTCTTGCTGTCTCCTCATTTCTCCAGTTCTCCATGTTGAGAGGTGATTGATTAAAGTCTCTTCCTAGCCTGGTTTTGCAACCTCCCTTGTGTCCACAATTGTTCTGTGCAAGTAATGATACCCCTCCCCCTCGGGTATCTAATGACACCTGCAGAGTGGTGGTAGTCTGTGGGCAACCTGGGGCAGAGCCAAAGGGAGCGACTAGAGCAGCTGCCAGCACAAGCAGGCCTCCACGTCCAAAATGTGTTTCTTGCATTTAAGCACCATGCACTCTCTCTTCGTACGTTCACAGCCAGTCTGCTCACGGCAAGGAACTTTTTGTCTCTTTTGCTGGAGATTCGAACAAGCAAACTGTTGTCTGTACTAAAGGTAAATTCAACTGCTCCTCTGGAGTCTGAAACAAACTACAGCTGGCAACCCTCATCTGTCCTTGAATGCCCCAAATTACATGCCCTCTTTGCTGTCTTCTTGAGCAGTGCCTCCCCTGGAATGCGCATTTGACGGGGGTGAGAGTGATGGGGTGTATGGTTGATTCTCTTTGGTTTCAGATGCTTAGTTTTAGCATACACATGACTGCTGATCTCCGGGGCACAGAAGCTCAGCAATTAGTATTGGCCCTAGGAAGACCTTTCACATCAAATGGTTCTGTATGGAGTTGCACAAAGGTGCTTGGGACTCAGGCGCCAAACCCCTCAATCTCTTAAGTGAGGTAGGTTTATAATAGCAATATACCACTTGGACTAAAACTGAAGGCAAATAACTGAAAGGGAAGAGCAGGGAAAGGAGGAGCTGCAATAGTTTAAAGGGGATGCTGGTGCGGGTTGCACTTTAGATGTGCTTATGTCATTTACCCAAAGATTTTGCTGGGGCAAAACCCCAGGCGACTAAGTTGTCTCTTGTCTATTTTCAATTTCTTGTTGTGAACTAGGTACCAGAGAGAGGTGCTGGGTGGATAGACTTGGAGAAGGTGGTCACCTCTGACCAAAGGTGCCACCTCTTGGGTTGAGAGGGCATTTCAGTGTCCAGGGAACATGGAGTTTTTGGTTTCTCAACTGGGTCTGTCAGGCAACTGGTACCAATGACTGGTGTCTCTTGTGACCAGGATGCTTGTCCATTAGGAACCAGAGCCAGATCACTAACTCATTTCACAGGAAGTCCAATGTCATTAGAGAAAAATGGTGTTACTCCAATAGTACATTGGAGTGACTTGCTGTGGAGTACTTGCAGTGCGTTGAAGATATGTTGTCAACACACCCACCTACCGTACTTCCACCCTAGCACAAGTGGTGCCACTAATGTTCTGATTGTATCTTCTTTGAGCGTGTCTTAATAATAGCTGTGTCTGCGCAATTTAACTGCACGCTACTATGATGCCGGCATGGCAGGGTACCACAAATGTAGTAGCCAGCAATCTCAGCTCAATCCCCTAATGCTTTTCCCTAGCTTCCTGCTCTCTCCATAGCTTTTAAGGCCAGCAGGGACCATTAGATCTTCTAGTCTGACCACATGTGTAACATAGGACACAATGCAACCCCACCCACCCAGGAGAATTGAGTGGAGCAAAGGCCGTGCTCCATGATCTTGGCTCGGTCTGGTACCCCATGAACCTTAAGCCCAGGAGACACACGATCAGTACAAGTTTTTATAAGTATCAAATGTACTTTAATAATAAAAACCTATTACAAATGACATGCCACCAGCTTTCCCCATGCTGCTGTACTGGAATGGTCTGCCATAGGGACCAGTGGGCTAGAAGCTTCAGTCACTACTTTAGCAGTAATTGGAGAACCTGACAACTGGCTGGCTGTAGTGTGGATGCTATGAACCCATGGCAATGAAGAGTGGGCCTAGCACCACTCAGCTGAACTGGTTGTGCCTGAATCAGTGAAATTACCTAGTGCAAACAGCCCTATAAGCTGCCAAACAGCTCTTATCTAGTAAGGCTGGGATTCACAAAGGATCCTAGATGTTGCATTGCTAAGCATCATGGTGCCTAACTTCTAGGCATCTAGAAGATCACAGAAACAACACTGTGATCCACAAAGCCACTTTAGGTGCCTAGGCTACGATGTAATGAATGGGGAGAGAGAGCGAGCCTGAGAATATGATTCACAAAAGCCAGCACTGTAATTTTTTAGCCCCACAGCCAAAGTCAGCTGAGCCGTGCTCTGAGACACGGTGCAGTGGGTTTTTTATCGCCATGTAGAGATACCCTAAAACGTTTTTAGAGGGAATGCACATTAGACACCTGCCTTGCTCAACATGAAACAGGTGGAGGTGGTGCCCACCTTAAACTTTTAGCTCAGCAGTTAGAGCACTCTGCCAGGGGAGGTGGAAGAGGATTTGAACTGAGGTGGGGGTATTCCACCTTGCAGGAGAGTGTGCTAACTTCTGAGCTATGGGCTATGCTGATGTGAAGCTTCCTCAGTCTCCTGTTGAAATTGTCGCATTCTGGATAAATGATGAAAGAGTAGTTGGAGCAGGGAGATAGGACCTGGGGTTTCCCACCTCCCAGGTGGGTGCAGTAACTACCAGACCGTAGAGTCATTCCCATTCTCTGTCTCTCTCTGGCCCAATGACTGTTCCACTGTGGATAAATAGTCATTGAGCCTCTGGTCACGTCTGAATGGGACCCGATCCAGTAGGTGTGCTTGGAGGCTGCCTACTAAATCGGGCCCCGCACATGACTTTTAGGTGGCTGAACACCTATCTCCCCCTAGTCTGTGGCTTGGTTGGGAGACAGGCATCCCGACACCGAGAGGAAGGCAGCAGCACACGTGCCCAGAAGCAGGAATGTGGGCCCCTGGGGAACTTTTACACTGAAAAGCGTAGGCGCCAAGCGAGTTGAGGCGCCTGTGTGGTTTGACGGGAGATTTCTGGATCACTGTAGAGTGGCAACTAGGACTTAGAAGCCTCAACCTGAAACTTAGATGCCTAAGTACCTTGGTGGATCCCTTGTTGTACTTTTGGTCACTACTGCCCCTTGTTGCGTTTGACCTGGTATTGTAGAGGTGAAAGGCTCAGTGCCCCAGTAGTTATTGACCACTGCCAGTCTCCATGTGTATTTCAAACATTATATTGGGTTTGTGACATCTGCACTGAAATGCCTTTGCTAGCTTCTCAGGTGTGGAGGCAGCTATGTGAGGTTTATACGTTACAAGAGCCCTCCAAAGATGGGAAGGCCTTCAATGTATCTGTCCCCAAATGATCAAACTATAAGGCCTTAGTGCTCCGTCTCAAAGGACAACAAAGTAGAAAATTTAAAATTGAGATAAGGAAACACTTTCTGACACAATTGTATAATTAACCTGTGGAACCAATTGCCACATGACCTCCCTGAGGCCAAGAGTTTAGTCAGCGTTATACCTCTGTATGGATAATGAGAACATCCACTGCTACAGTAGATAGGGAGAAAAGAGAAGGAATATGAACTCTTTTGCTTTGTGCATAAGCCGATTTCTAACTAGCAAAGTTATGGAATAAATGCCCATGAGGGAAGTTTTTTTCCTTATTGTACTCAGGAGGAAACCGTGCACCTTCCTCAGAAGTATGTGGTACTAGTCACTATCCGAGACAGGATACTGGACTAGATGCACCATGGATTGAATTTGGTGGGGCAATTCTTAAGTTTCTAATGGTTTTAATTGGGTCCTAACTGGTTTGTGAGATTTAGATTTTGAACTACCTGAGCTCACTTAAACGAGGAACCAAGTTGGAGACTTGAGTGATTCTACCCACAACAAGAATCAGAGGGCCTGTTCCTTCCAAGCCAGCTATTTGGCAGGGACCACTTGAGCATTTCCTTTGATCTTCTGGCTCTGCAATAGAATGCATCATGATATTGCATTTAGTAGTATTTTACACGAACAGGGAGTGCCATTGTAAGTCAGGATTAGCTAAACACAACATTAAAAATAAAGCACAGCTATTAATTTAATGAGCTCCTTGTTACAAATGTCATAAAGCAAGTAAGTAGGAGCTATGCCAGTACTGGCAGTACCCACTGAGGGGATGGACGGGGGCAGCCATCTGATTTTGTGCCATGTGACGATGCAACGTTTGGTTTTTAAACGAATTACTTCTTTAGTTTTCTGCATTAGCATTTTTAGCTGCTGAAGAAATCTGGTTAGTAACTGCAGTCAAGCCTCATGATTCCTGATGAGCCAAGGGGAGATGCCCGTTCAGGATTTAGCTTAAATCGTAGCAGCTGAAATAAAAGCTCACAAAAGGCAGAGAAATTGATCTTTATGGGCTGCTTGAATGAAAGAGCCTTGATATTCCCTTTAATCCTTATTTACTTATTTTTCTTCTGCAAGCCTGTTTTGTGTTGGGTTTGGTTGGATTTTTCCCCCCTCCTACTCCTTAGCTTCCCCAGTTTGCCATTGCCAACTAACAATAATTTCCTTGGATTGCAGTTTATTGGATTAAACAGATCAATGCTGTGCATCTGTGAGGACCAGCGTTGCACATGGAGTGAATTTGGCTGCTGTATCTATCTGCTGCAGGCTTCCAATGCCACCTTTTACCCTGAGATTTGTGCTTGTTCCCCTGTCACTGCTCCACAATCACAAGGAATTACAAGTTGTGGGGAAAAGCCCAGTAGCTCCTTCTGCAGGAGGGTGCACAGCTGGATGGGGTGCGAGGGTTTAAGGCAGTCCGTGTGCGGTGGCCATCATGGGATCTGCAATCTAAGAGGTTAGAGTCTGAGACATGGGGCTGAGGGTCCTATGACTTCTGTTCCTTGCTCTGTCACTGCCTTTCTGTGGGGCCTTGGGCAAGTCATTTCACCTTTCTGTGCCTCAGTAAAACACCACGTTGCTGAGCAAGGTGTAAATGCCTTGACAGACAGACAGCCTTATGGACCAGAGCTGTACTGAGGATGTCCCTGCCCAAGAACGTCAGCTGACCATAGTCATAGCAGTGTGCCACGGGAGGGGAGGTAGCCTTTCCAGTAGACAGGCCTTGAAGTCCTTTAGCTCTTCAAAGGGCAAAAGCACCTTGGATTCCTCTTGGAAGACTACAGGCAGCCAGTGCAGCTCCCTAAGCACTAGTGGTGTGTGGTCCCAACATAAAGCTCCACTTATTAAGTGATTTGCCTTATTCTGGCAAATCGTCTCAAGATGTAGCTCCGAGCAGAGCACGTTACAGGAGTCTGAACTCAGGTGACAAAGGCTGGGGTAAGCGGAGCAAGGCCTGCATCTGGGAGAACAGCCACACTTGCTTCACCAAGCATGTTGGACCAAACATGGTTTGGGAGCCAAAATGACCCGTTCTTGATGCCCTGCCAAGACTGGGCCACAATATAAATAGTTCACCCTAAGACAATTTAGACTGCATAGCTGAGGGAAGCGTAACCCTTTTCCACAAGTGTCTGAGAGCAGCCGTGCTCCTCTGCTGGGAGGCAGGCTGTGTTCTGCAGTGCATAGAATCGTAGGGAGAAGCGGGGCCCCATGATATGAGGAAAGGTTAAAACAACTGGACATGTTTCATCTTGAGAAAAGAAGGCGGGGGGGGGGCAGGGGCCTGATAAGTCTTCAAATGTGTTAAGGGCTGTTATAAAGAGGATGAGGATCAATTGTTCTCCATGCCCACTGCAGATGGGACAAGAAGTAATGAACTTTTAATCTGCTAGTAAGGTAGATTTCAGTTGGTTATTAGGAAAATCTTTCTGACTGTAAGGATAGTTAAGTAGTGTAATAGGTTACCAAAGGCTGTTGTGGAATCCCTGTCGTTGGAGGTTTTTAATAACAGGTTAGACGGCCACCAGAAAGGTCTACTTGGTCCTGTCTCACTGTGGGGAGATGGAATACACAACCTCTTGACATCCTGCTAGCCCTACTCCTCTATGATTCCTCCACTGTTTAAGCCAAACTGCATTGTTCTACTGGCTCTTGCTGTGGTCACTTTCTACAAGTGCTCACCTTGTTACTGTGCGTCATGGGATTGTATGGGAGGGTCCAGCTTGCATGGTTCCACAGACAAGCCCAGTCCACATCAAGGAGCGAAGGTAAATCACATTCAAGAGCAGTGTGCTGCAAACTCACCCTGCACCTCTCTCTGGCTACCTCACTTGGGGCTTGAACGTGGTCTTCTAACACTGATATACACAGTCCAGACCTCCTGAGGAAAACACTGGCACTGATAAACCACAATGCAATAGCAACCCTACCATAACAAACCAGCAACTGCATTCGATGGAGGAAAAACTGTTCTTTTCCCCTGCAACAGCTTTTTGTATTTACTTTTGGGGAAGTAGTTATAATAAGTCAAAAGGAAAATCTGATCTTAAACATCCATAATGAAGAATGCCCTTTGACAGACTCAGGTTGGTGGGGTTTAGGCAGCCTCTTTGTTTGGCGCTCCTAACAGTTTGTGGGGCTTAGATTTCTTTGACGTGTGTGAATTGGCTTGGTTTTTCCTAGTGTTACATGTGCTTCCTGGCATCTGCCCGCCCAAGTTAGACACTCGGCTTTAACCTTATTCACTTGTAGGTATTTTTAAAATGGTAACTCTTACATGTGTATTAGAGGTGGCAGCAGAGATCCAGCCCGAAGCAGCTACGTCACACACAGACATTTGGGCCTGTCACAAGGTCAGCAGCTGCTTACATAATCCACCTTGGTACAATTATTTTTTCTCCTAAAGAGACATTGGACAAGTTGTTTTTCATGTTGTTTAATGAACATAGAACATAAGAACGGCCATAGTGGGTCAGACTACAGGTCCATCTAGCCCAGTATCCTGTCTTCCAACAGTGGCCAGTGCCAGGTGCCCCAGAGGGAATGAACAGAACAAGTAATCATCAAGTGATCCATCCCCTGTCTCCCATTCCCAGCTTCTGGCAAACAGAGGATAGGGACACCATCCCTGGCCATCCTGGCTAATAGCCCCACCTGGGTAATAGCCATTGATGGACCTATCCTCCATGAATTTATCTAGTTCTTTTTTGAACCCTGTTATAGTCTTGGCCTTCACAACATCCTCTGGCAAGGAATTCCACAGATTGACTGTGCATTGTATGAAAAAATATTTTCTTTTGTTTTAAACCTGCTACCTATTAATTTCATTTGGTGACCCCTAGTTCTTGTGATATGAGGAGTACTTCCTTATTTACTTTCTCCACACCAGTCATGATTTCATAGACTTCTATCATATCCTCCCTTCGTCATCTCTTTTCCAAGATGAAAAGTCCCAATCTTGTTAATCTCTCCTCATACAGAAGCCATTCCATACCCCTAATCATTTTTGTTGCCCTCTTCTGTACCTTGTCCAATTCCAATATATCTTTTTTGAGATGGGGTGACCACATCTGCACACAGTATTCAAGATGTGAGCGTGCTATGTATTTATATAGAGGCAATATGATATTTTCTGTCTTATTATCTATCCCTTTCTTAATGATTCCCAACATTCTGTTTGCTTTTTTGAGTGCCGTTGCACATTGGGTGGATGTTTTCAGAGAATTATCCACAATGACTCCAAGATCTCTTTCTTGAGTGGTAACAGCTAATTTAGACCCCATCATTTTATATGTATAGTTGCAATTATGTTTTCCAATGTGCATTTACTTTGCATTTATCAACACCGAATTTCATCTGCCATTTTGTTGTCCAGTCACCCAGTTTTGTAGCTTTCTGTAGCTCTTTGCAGACTGCTTGGGACTTAACTACCTTGAGTAGTTTTATATCATCTGTAAATTTTGCCACCTCACTGTTTACCCCTTTTTCCAGATCATTTATGAATATGTTAATAGGACTGGTCCCAGTGCAGACCCCTGGTGGACACCACTATTTACCTCTCTCCATTATGAAAACTGACCGTTTGTTTCTACCCTTTGTTTCCTGACTTTTAACCAGTTACTGATCCATGAGAGGACCTTCCCTCTTATCCCATGACAGCTTGTTTTGTGCTTGGCTCGCTCAGATGATGGAGTAACCTTCCTGTCTTAACCACACAGCTCTCATCTCCTTTTTCAATGGGTAACATGGATTTCCCATTCACCTGTGTTTATAGGGGGCTGAAGGCAATGTGGCTGGGTTTGGCTTACTTCCTTTTAGTTGCTACAGCATTAGTGATGTCAGCACTGCTTTGGGAGTAGGATTGTTAGTTAATTAGTGTGCTCACAGCCCATAACATATTGTAAGGGGCTGGTTAGTGTGTATACCACTGCCTCCTGCTGGGATAGAATCAGAACTGCTCAGCTGTGTGTCAGGGTCTTATACTGCTAGTAACTAAAAGAAATTCTCCTTTAGTTCAAGTGGTAGGGGAGGAACAACCAGGAGGAGCTAAGTTCTAATTGGTCTTACAGCATCAGGACAACCTTTAAATGCTAGGTGGCCATGGATTTATTATAATATCATAGGTCCTACATAAACAACATCTTTTTAAAAAAAAGATGGCAGACTGGTGGATTAAAGAACCTAGACATCTAGTATCCTGAGGAAGTTCCTATTCCAAAGTGGAAGAATTTTAAGGCAGGTCAGACTTTGGCCCTTCTAGGTCATGTCCTCCTTAAACTGTTTCCTTCCGTTAGACTCTTTTGCTTTCATGCAGGAATTCTGTCTGTATTCGTTCTTTCTCGAAGGCTTTCATAGAAAATCAGGGTTGGAAGGGACTTCAGGAAGTCATCTAGTCCAACCCCCTGCTCAAAGCAGGACCAATCCCCAATTTTTGTCCCAGATCCCTAAATGGCCCCCTCAAGGGCTGAACTCACAACCCTGGGTTTAGCAGGCCAATGCTCAAACCACTGAGCTAGCCCTTCCCACATGCTACAAATTATTGGCATGGACCCAACCTTGTAAAATGCTTTCCAGGGAAAGTCACTTGCACAGTACAGAGAGTGGATGATTTAGCAACAGGAAGTGACTCAGGAGGAAGAAGAGGGGACACTGAGTAGATGGGGCAGCACAAAATCATGTTGTGGAGCCAAGACAGGATGAGCAGAGCAAGTGGTTTGAGGAAGGCATGGGTGTATGAGGTCAGGGATGGTGAATGGAGCAACCACACGGGGGTGTGTGAACACCACGGAAATCATTTAAGCAACTTGACTAGAAAAAGGATAAAGGGTGAGCCATGGAAGCTTTTGCATCAGCTGATCCAGTGCTGCCACAGAGCCCGAAGTGTGAAATATGGCCCCTCACTGCTGCCTGCCCACACCTACCACATGGCCTGGCTGGTGAACCACGGTGCTAATCCCATCTCTCCCTGGTTCTCCCTATTGCTCTCCTGCTGTATCCTGGAGAGAGGTAGCTCTGGAGAGAGGGGGACACATAAGCTGCTGGGATGGCAAGTGAGTCTGGAGAGAGTGAAACAGAGGAGATGGATTGGGAGAGGGTGGAGAAGTGAGGGTGAAAGGGACAAAGAAAGGGGAGAAGTGTATTTTGTTCCACTAAATACTGCAGGCTGACCTGATGGGCTGATACATGGCCTCAGGGAGCAGGGGCTTCCTCATCCCTCCTCCACCGCACCCTGACCCAGTCTCCAACTGACCGGACTTTTCATCTAGCCTCTTGTGATCTCAAGCTTAACAAAGTCACTTTATGCAGTATCCTGCAATCCCTCTCGCTGCCAACTCTCCTCCCTAACAAACACTCAGGGATAATGGGATCAGGCCCGTGGGGACCATTGTGTTGCTAATGCTGCTTTGTCTCTTGCAAGATAACCAAGTGGAAGCATTGCCTAGCAGATGGCTTCCCAGGCTGACAGCTTCGTCCCCAGCAGGTCTCAGGTTTTAGTTACTTGTGACAAATTAGCGTCTGTCAAAAAGCAATCCTGCTCCCCACCTCCTATGGGAGGGAGTTTCAGTTCTTCCAAGTCAGTAATTGCATTGGGTACCCAGCTATGCCCTGGTGGAAAGTTCCCATGGGGGGCTGCCTAATGGCTTCTTCATCCCCACAGTAACAATGGGGCAAAGCATGGCCAGTGTCACACATAAGTACATAGCAGTGTCACATATACATAGCTGCAGATTTCACAGCCAAGAGTTCAAATTGGTTCTGAGCCAGGAAACCTTAAAGTTAGCCTGTCCTTAGTGTTTGTGCCCAGCTATCAGCCTCTTCATGGACGAATTGCAAATTCTGTATCTAGATCTAAGGCTGGACTTCAGACCTCCCTCCTCTCTATCCCAGAGATGCTCAGATCCAGGGCAGTGGTTGGTTGAAGCCCATCCCTAGGGTTTGCTAAATCTGATGCAGAGATCTTGAGTAGCCTTGGTATTCACTTAGCATACCGTGTGTGTGTGTGTGTGAGAGAGAGAGACCCCACTGCTATGACCATGGCTTTTAAAGTGCTCATGGATTCATAGTTTAATGCCAGAAAGGGCTGTATGAATCATAGAATATCACGGTTGGAAGGAACCACAGGAGGTCATCTAGTCCTTAGATCATCTTGTTTGACTTCCTGTTTAGCACAGGCCATTGACTTTCTCCCTTGTCTCACGCCCAATAACTGGCTGTCTTTCAAACTGTGCACTTCCTCTCCCTGGTCGCTCCCTTTGGCGTATCAAGTGAATGACTCTGAAGTCTGTTTACCGGCATTTTGGGACTTCCCAGGGCTAGGAAGTTAGTGCTAGGGTCCCCTATGCAGGATGGGAATAAGGCACTGGTCACTGCAGGGGTCTGTCTGTCTCCGGAACACTCACTGCCTGGCTACACCAAGAGGCTAAAATAAACGTGTAAGCAGTGTCAGGATGAGCTCCACTCTGACATCTGGTGGTGAGGTGTGGCAAGTTGTGGAAAAGAACTTCAGGGGCGGATCTCATTTGCATAGGCACACCCACCCCGCCTAGAATGAGGCCATAGCTGCCCAAATGGTCACTTTGGCTGCTGTGGGATCCCCAGTGTCTCTGTTATTGGGGCAGGAAGAATAAATTGTTGTTACCCTGATTATGGGAACTGTGCTTGGAACTGTACTTGGCCTTTTGTTATGATGGAAGGACTCACCATCAACTAAGTAGCACTTGCTAGGCAAGGGTCATGGGTTCCAAAACTCTGTGAATGGAGAGAGGCTGGGGACAGGTATTTATACTTGGTGGTATGGGTCCCCTGGTGAGGCCTTATGGGCTAATTGCACTTCCTCCTCTCTCTACTGTGGAATATCAGAGCTAATGTTGATTCCTTTAGGAGTCTAGTTACAGGCTGCTGAGCTGAATTCACTTTGGGCTAATGGTGCACCAGCACTGAGGCTCCCCTACTACAAGCTGAATTCACCAAAGAGCTGAACTGACTAAGAGGTGAAATCACTGAGCATTGTGTTAAGTAGTGGGGGAGCCTGAAGATATATTGTGGAGCAGTTTGTGGGATGGCTGGAGTGCCTTGTGGACAGGCTGGTGGAGCAGTTCATTGGACGGCGGGAGCTGCTTGTGGGATGTGGAGCGGAGCAGTTCGTGGACCGGCTGGTGGAACAGCAGAGCGGAGCCGAGCAAAGCAGTTCATGGGGCGGCTGGCGGAGCGAAGGCCTATGGAGCTGTGGGGCGGTCAGCTTCAGATCATGTAAGGTGCCCCTTACCTCTCCTCTCCCCCCCTCCCCCCGCATCTCCACCCAGGTTGGGAGGTAAAGCTCTGCAGATAAACTTTCAAGCTCTGGGGTTGCCCTGACCAGGGACAGAGACTTTTGGGTCATTGGACTTTTGAGACTTTGGGTGATTTGGGGTTGCTGGACTCAAGAACCAAAGGGAAAGGACACGCCCCAATTTGTTTGGGGTGGTTTTTTTTTGCTCATGGGTTGTGTTACGAATCCTGTTGGTGGTGTTTCACCAACATAATGCCACATTGTTTCTCTCTGTTATTAAAAGGCTTTTTGCTACACTCAGACTATTTGCTTGCGAGAGGGGAAGTATTGCCTCTTGGAGGCGCCCAGCGAGGGTGGTATATATTTGTCCCAGGTCACTGGGTGGGGGCTCGAGCCGGTTTGCATTGTGTTATTGGAATGAATCCCCTAGATATTGAACCCAGCCCTTGTTGCTGCCAACTGTGATGGGCAGAAGGGTTACAAACGCAAGGTGGCTTCAACATCCTACTAACTGGGGATAAAGCCGTGTCCATCCATATCAATTATTCTAAGATGACTGCATGCCCAAAGCTACTCCTGCCCATCCACAGCAGCTGTTCTCAGCTCCATTGTAGAGTGCTGAACTCTTCAGGGCTGCTCTTGTATATATGAATTTGGCTGCTTGATTCACCTCTGTCAATTGTTTCCAGGCTTGCTGAAGGTCTCTTCAATGTCTGCTCCTGTCCATCATGCTCAAGACTTTAGTGCAGTGACCAGGAGCTTGTCATTAGCATAGTCCACCCCACTGACCTTCCCACCAGGGTTGAACCTGGCAAGGTTTGTGTTCACCCTCAGTAACCTTGCTCAGGTGTTCTCAAAAATGTTGCATCTGACCCTATTGTCTATGAGGCTGTCTCTGCAAGATCTCCTACAGAGGAGTTTTGTTGCCTTGTTTCTACAGAGGGAGACACGCCATTATCCTTGTTCTTCCATCTCAGCCAAAAGAAACAGGGTAGAGGGAAGCAATGAACTGAGAGGATAAAAGATCCAGTCCAGCATTTTAGGTGCTAATCAGGCATGGTACGTCAGCACAATGAGGCATTAAACTCCAGCTCCCCTTGCCAGGAGTTAAGGGTCCCCGCTGGGGATTTTGACTTCAGGAGCAGACTGTGAGGTTCAGGAACTGAATCATTGCCTGCCTCATGTCACTGCATTTCAGGGGAGTTGCAGGTGCTGAGCACCTCCAAGGATCAAGCTGTAAGGAAGGGAAGGCAAGAAGAACAGAGTAAGTGGAGTTTGGGTGTGGAGAGTGAGCTCAGAAGAGAGAGGGGGCTCAGTGGGCAGGAGAATGCTCCAAGCTGAACGGGGAAGCCAGGGTAGCAGGCAGCTCGCTGAGAGTGGGAGGAGGTGTTGGAGGGAGCTGTAGAGTGAGAGCACTGGGACGAGAGTGGGGAGCTAATGGGGGAGTTGGAGCGGAGACATGGGTGGGGAGAGGCGGTGGCCGACGCCTTATTAAGATGATGGGTTCTAAGTACTATTCTAGGAAGGAGGCACATCCCCCAGACCAGCAGGTGGAAGCTTCGTGCAACTGAGCTGCTGTTGCCTGCTCCAGAGCCAGGCAGAGTGGGGGTGTGTGTGTGTGGGGGGGTGACTCTGCAGCCTTTCCGCAGGGACAAAGAGAAAACATGCTAGAACCCCAACAACACAAACTAGTTTGAAACCCTCCAGCTCCTCCTGGAAGCAGGGAAATGGAGCAGGAGCTCTATTGTCAAAACACTCCCACACAGTTGTTGGTTGTTGTATGTGATTTCACTCCACCTGTCATGTACACGGAGGAGGAAAGGGAAAAGTGACAGTGCTTCCCTCAGTCAGGGAGCCTGCTGCCCACACAACAGCAGTGACTTCTGGGGCCTGGCTGAAAGTGCTACAGTCCTGCCTTGGAGAATCAGGATGCCCTGCCACCCAACATGGAACACAACCTCTGCTGTTCAGAAGTGGCCACTATGGGCCACTGCAATGGGGCCAAATCACCAGGGCCCAGATCTGCCCCTTCCCTCTCCTGACAACTTAACCTGAAGTCCTCCTGCCGTAAAGTCAGGCCCAGAGTGATGCTTATCTAGCCCATGAGAGCTCCTTTCTCTTAGTCAACTTCTCCCTCTCCTCTGCCTCTGTGGCAGCAGCCCCTCTTAGAAGGGAGGGAATGAGGGGTGCTCGACAGATGTGACAATGGAGACTGCAGCTTCCTTTCTTGGTAATCTGAAATGGCAAACAGCATGATCGGACACATGGCAGCTGACCCAGGGGCTAGTCAGTGTAAGCACCCATTGCCATGGTGTGTAGGCGATGCCCACCGTTTGCAGGCCCAGAGAGCTCAGTAGCTGTCATCTAGTGACAGTGGTAGGCTAGAAGCTTTGTGCACGCTGGTGTCCCATCATGTTCCTATTGTGCAAATCATTAGACTCCAGCTGGTGAGAGATTTCTATTCGTTTCTTTCAGTTGTACTGTTAGTGCCTGGGCTTAGGGCTGATAATTTGGGTTCTGCAGAATTAGGAGTGAACCCGAACAGCTCTATAGTCAGGTACACACAGGTGAACTGAAATGCTGCAGTGCTTGTGTTTAGGGGGGTTTTCAGCGCCTCAGGAGCTGGATCAAGCTTTGCTCTCCTCACAGTATGTGCACCCTCCAGGACCTGCAATAGCAAGAAGAGATCAGATTTTGTGCCATCTCAGCAACCCCAGGAAAGCCTGTGAAAAACACACACTTGCAATAGGAAAGGTCTAGCCATGCCCCTCACTAGCCTAAGGCTATAGGAAGTAGATCTGGTGGAAGCTGGAGCTCAGCCACTCATACTAGTCATTCCAGACAAGCGGTCAAATTAACCGTCGGCCCCCAAAGGCCATGGCTAGCACAGCATGATGGATCAGCCCATGAGTGTGTGTGCACCTGTGGGCAGTACTGTACTTAACCGGAATATGAGAGACCCATTAGCTAACAGCGCCCTCTGCTAGCTAAGAAGGTGCAGCTTCTCCTTGAGCTTGCTGGGACGAAGGGAGACTTTGCTGTGGAGCAGAGTTCAGATGCTCCCATTGCTGCCCGTTGGAAACAGCTTCACGACTGTGATAGTCGAGTGTCTAACCACAACGTACAGGGCTGTGGAGAGCTCAGAGTAGAGCACATTGGACGGGAATGGTGAGCTACATCTTACTCGGCTGCCTGGGCCATACCTGTCTTGTGAGTCATACGTAGCAGTTTGTATCTTCAAAGCACTGTACAAACAGTGACTCTAGGGAGTCACAGGCTTTTCCCAAGCACCATCCGGCCAAGGGACCAAGCGCTAGTGAATGAAGCATTGGTGCCGTTACCCCAGTTAGCAGATGGAGACATGGAGATGCAGCCAGGGGAAGGGATTGTTTTTCAGCCTACCTCCTGCAGGTGTGTGCTCACTTTGCAATGGTGGGCACAGCAGCTGTATGTGGGCACCGAGAGTTTGCTGGATGCCCAACTGGCCATTTACCAGCACACCGCCCCAGCTCTCTCACATAGGTTCCATGTGTCAGGCCCAAGATTATGCAGATTGGTTGTACAGCCCAGATCTCCCAACTCCCTTCTTCCCTCCCCACATCCTTGTCAGAGAATCATAGAAATGTCGGGCTGGAAAGGACCTCAAGAGGTCATCAAGTCCAGCTCCCTGCGTTGAGGCAAGACCAGGTATATGTAGACCATCGTGACAGGTATCTGTCCAACCTGTTCTTAAAAACCTCCAGTGATGGGGATTCTACAACCTCCCCTAGAAGCCTGTTCCAATGTTTAACTATCCCGAGAGTTAGTTTTTCCTAATACCTAACCTAAACTTCCCTTGCTGCAGGTTAAGCTGATTGCTTCTTGCCCTGCCTTTAGTGCACGTGGAGAACAATTGATCGTTGTTATTGTTCTTCCCTTGTTCCTTCCCCTCCGTCCCCATTTTCCTCTCCCCTAATGAAGAGCACTGATGATAAGTGCCATTAAGTTGGCATCCAGTTGCTCCATATAGTGCTCCCACCTCATCTGGTAGCCAGTGACCTACATCTCCAAATATCGAACCCCTTCAGCCATGGGTGTAGGAGGCTCATGAGCTCTTGGTAACAGTTGCTGCATTTCACCAGTTACCTACTTACCTTGGGGGGGGGGAGGACATACAACCCCCCCCCCGCCCCCGCTCCTCAGCACTGCTTAGTGGTCCCTGTTGTTATAGGGGACTTGCACTCTCCTCAGACAGTCCTCTTCTCTCTCAACCAATTAGGAGCAACACATGAGTTATTTATATGCACGCAATTCCGACATACCCAAACCGGAGACCACACACACAACAAACTCACACAAACACACACTGGCACAAAACAGGGTCTGCTTCCTTAATTATCTCCTGGAAGCCAAAACAATTAGAACTCTTTGCCGTCTTCTTCCCCTCCCCCCCATCCCTTTATTGTTCTTAGGCAAAAAAAGGTTAATTAAACTAAAAAAAAAATCCTTTTTTCCCCCTTCCTAAGCATGAGACTGTTAATTTTCTCTTTATATTTGTATTTAATTAATTCCTGCAAAGACTCCAACTATATGTTTTTAGTATAATTTCTTCCTTTGTCTCTCTCTCTCTCTCATTGTTATCCTCACATATTCAGCTCCCCCCGCCCCTTTCCCCCAGATTTGAAATTCTATTACCATTTCAGAAGGCAGGCGTTTGAAGAGAAAATTGAATACCCGTCCAGCCTTGATAAGAAGGGACATTTGGTACTAGCACCAATTTGTGAAGCAGATTTGTTTTTTTTACCGTTGTTCCCCTCCCCCCACCCTCCTACCCCGTGCATATTGCTTGTAACCTGTAAGGGGGGGGGGGATTAAAAGGCAAGTGCGTGTGGTGGGGGGTGGGACTGGCGAGGGAAGGAGAAGACTATAATGTCATTTCTTTTAGAATTAGCAGCCCCTCTGTCCTTTCACTGCCTAGTAAATGTGTCATAGCAACAAGGCATCCTACCTCCGCCTGGCGCTCTGTGAGGAATGTGTGGTGACATTCATGACAAGCTTTTGTGGGGTCTTCCCTGCATTTCCCAACCCCCAAGGACGTGTCTCTCTCCTTTCCTTCTCATCCCACCCCTTTATTATTCCTGGAAAGCCTCAAGTGCTGAACGCACACATGCCATCCTGCAGCAAGTAGGTGCCAAAGCGAGTCACGTTCTGATTATGAATGAAGGCTGGTGGGGGCCAGGGGAGAACTTTGCCCCTTTCCCCTCCCTCTCTCTTTGCATAGACACAGCAAGAGGCTGTTTCCTGAAAGCAGTTTCATTTCCCCTTGAGAATTTGCTCTGGCCAGTGGGAGTTCTCCATTTCGTCCTGCCAGCAGTGCCCCCTATGTGAATCGGCCTGCGCTGTTGCTGGGTTAGAACAATTTTAACACTCACCCCACCTGAAGTGAGCTGTAGCTCACGAAAGCTTATGCTCAAATAAATTTGTTAGTCTCTAAAGTGCCACAAATACGCCTGTTCTTTTTGCGGATACAGGCGAACAAGGCTGCTACTCTGAAACCCACCTGTATAGGAGATGGTACAAGGATTTCCTTGCCAAGGCACCAAAGCACATGTATTCACACACAATGCATTCCTATCTGTACTCACCTGGGTACGTATGATACACATTCATGCAAGGCCAGCCGTAGGTGTCCCACTCAGGGTGGGAAATGCTTTTGGCGCCCTGCAAACAGCTGAGTTAAAGAAAAAAAAACAGGCTTGGCGAAATGGCCAAACAGCCCCCCTTCCACCCCAAAATGGCCAAACACTGGGTGATGGGGTGCCCCCTTCCCCCATCAAGCTGTTGATTCAATGCCCTCAGAAGTTGGCACCCCAGGTGACCACCCTGATCACCTGCCCCTAAGGCCAGACCTGCATTGAAACATGTATGTGGATTTGTACAGGTATGTGGATTTCCAGCATGCCTGTTTCTGCACACACATTCATGTATATTCATGAATGCACATATCCATACCCTTTTGCGTACTCACACATTCATACCCACACACATGCACACATTCATAGATGCTAGTCATTATTTTCATCATCATCATCTCCTTCCTCAGCACCCTCATCTGTAGCCGTCACCCTGGCACCTCCCAAGGGCTATGTTTCTCCCTCCCCAAAGCACACAGGCAGGGATACAACTGCTGACACCACTATGCCTAATGCATATTCAGTAGGGGTTTCTCCCCTTTCCCTTATTTATAATTCCCTTTTCCCACAGGTTATGAGGCCTTTTACCTCAAGCTTATTAGAATATACATCAGTTAGTTACCATGGCATTCTTGTGGTCAGACATGTGTGGGTGTTCCTTACTTAAAATATCCCAAGCGGGTATAAACTAGAATCCGGTGGTTACCTGTTGGCAGTTTAGTCATTACAGCATTCTCTTAGGGTCTGGGGTGACTCCTGGTTACCTGCCCATGGTAAGGATTTTGGGGCTTATGCCTTGTTTAGCTAAGGTATTGTCTCACAGGCCTGAAGCTTGTAGGCTCATTGCTTTACTCCCTTAACTTGTGCCTATGCCTTACCTCGCAAATCCCTGGACCTGCAGGCTACAACCCAAATGCAGCAGTTATGACTCTGATGTCTGCAGAATGACACTCGGTTGGTATATCTGAGTTCAACAGATGGTGTTTTACTGTGACGTCGTTGTGTTGTATCAGAACGTGCTGCTGCAGCATCACCAACCAAGTGATTTTTGGGACCCAGGACTGTCCCTTAGGGCTCATCAGAATGAAAAAAAAAATTGTTAATTAACACGCTATTAATATTATGTTCTCCTTAGTGTGGACAAGGACAGGCATGCTACCAGGCTGCGGCTAATCACAATGGTCCTTATCAAAGTCATGTTTAACATACTATTAGCTAAAACATCTTCCAACACGATTCATTTTCCATTTGAAGACAGGAACATAGAACTGGAAGGGACCTCCTGAGTTGAATCCAGTCCCCTGATGTTGCAGGCAATGTACCCTGAGATGTACTAGATGTGCCTTCAAGCTGTGCTAGCAGGGTACAGGATTCACCCCATTGAAAGCAGGATGATCTCAGAAATACCAGAATGGGTGGCAGTCCTAGGCTAAGGCCAGGCTTACAGCACTACATGAAAGCTCTGTGCACACTTCCCTGTCCTTCCCCATCTCTGCCAATGCACTTCAGTGATCCGCAGCACCCCTGCTTTCCAGTCTGACTGATCATCAGCCAGCCCCTTTCCCCCACTAGCTCAGTCCCAGGCCTCTTTGGAGCAGAAACATAATTGTCCTGGCAGGGATCACTAGATGGTGCTGTTACACAGAGTGTTACAAATTCTTCTTCGCAGGCTAGCATATTATTAGTCCTGGAGGAAACCACTATATTGTTGTTAGTCTTCTGAAGTGTTTTTTTCCAGGGAGATGTGGTAATCAGTACAGGACTTTGTTCTCCGCCATAATCTTTCAAGCTGGAGTTAACTCTTGAGACAGAGTTGCATCCTGGGAACTGGGAATTGAAGTTTGGGCTCAGATTCCTAAAACGAGGGATTGCATGAATGCTATTTGAGCATGCCTGTTCCAGGACTGGAGTATATAGTATAAAATTAACAAGTTGTACTTGACAATATTCTTATGTATTGATATAGTACCATAGGAGATGCCCGGCTCTTTTGCCTCCATCCATCTTTTGTGAGTGGGAAGAAGCTGTGGCATGGTGAATTGTGTGCAGGTTGTGTTGTAAACACAGATCTGCTGGGGATTGTCTACTTGACCTATTTCACTTATGGATGGGGTTTTTTGCCTTCCTCTGCAGCATGTGCCATGGGTCACTTGCAGGTTTAAATTAATGTAAACCGTGGTGTCTCTGTAACTTGCAGTCTTTAAACCATGATTTGAGGATGTCAGTAACTCAGCCAGAGGTTCAGGGTCTATTACAGGAGTGGAGTGGGTGAGGTTCTGTGGCCTGCAATGTGCAGGAGGTCAGACCAAATGATCATGATGGTTCCTTCTGGCCTTAAAGTCTATGAACCATGCAGAATGTGAACCTAGCTCAGGTGTCTAAAATCACAGGCTAATGAACTAACCTAGTGACCTTACGAGTGAGAAGTGTCTGCAGATTCTAACCATTAAAACCATCTTCTGGCTTTGGGGAAAGTGTGGGCGTTGCTGAGACAAAGAGTATGATCCAACTTTGGGGTGGCAATGGGAGGCTTGAAGGAAGAGCACTGCTGTGGAACAAAGCCCTGCCCTTTGGCTCTGTGCTGGGGGGATACAGAGGGTAATAGGCCCATCTGGCTCTTGGAAAATCTGATGAGTTTTCATGCTTGTCTGTTTTTTCAGGGTGGGATTCAGAGACCGAGGGGCCTGGATCAGACCTCATGGTCCACAGCAGCATTTATCTCAATGCCCATCTGACTTCGCCAAGGGCTCTTACCCCTTCCTGTCATGGGTGGGCAGAGCAGAGGCAATGACTGGGTCTCTAACCTTAGGCTCTTATGGTTCTTTTTCTCCCATGTCTGGAGATATGAGATCTGTTCCTAAGAGGTGCTGAGCACTTCCAGGTCCCGTTGTCCTCTTGAACTGGGCAAAAATTGGATGACATTGCTCATGAAAAATTAAAATATTCCAAACCAGTTTTTGTTCCGCAGGTTTGAAAATGAGGCATTTCTGTTCACTCAGAACGTTATCAAAAATCTTCAGTGACCAAAAATGTTGGTTTTTAGTCCTCTCAACTTCCCCCCATTTCTTTCGCTTTCACCTCTCCCCCACTATTTTGCCACTGTAAACGGGGGGAGAGGGGAAAAGGGAACACTGAAAAATGTTCCTTTGGGGATTTCAGCTGAACAAAAAACAAAAAATAATTTTTTCACAAAAAGTGTGTTTTCCAAAAAAAAGTCTGTTTTTGGGGGGGGCGGGGAGGGGGAAATGAGTTAAAAAAATGTCTGCCAGCCACATTCCTCTCTGACGCTTATACTCCTTGTAGGCCTATGGCCCTCTCGGAGCTGAGCTGAGGTTTGATGCTCTCTGGCTCTGTACTGTAGTGGGCTGCTTGTCTCTGTAGATTTTGGATGCCCTGTGGCGGCCACGTGGTCAGTGCCACATCACGGGATTAACTGGAGTCTGGCCCTTTCCCCATTTGCTGTGCAGCCCCCATGCCCTCTCCCAAGATGTTCAGTCACACCCTGTTCCCCATAGGCCCATTTCCCAGGGGCCAGGCTCACTGGCTGTAGCTGCCCCTGATTGCTGCCTCCCCAGAGGTTCCCGTTAGGCAAATGAGCAGCTAGGACAGGATAAGCTGTGCCAAGCTGGAGCAGCACAGGAGTTGTTGGCTCAGGCCTGTGGTGTGCCTGGGGTAAAGGCCGTGCACTCTGCACTCACTCGCTCTCCCTCTTTCTTTGCCAGGGCTCTCGTCAGTGTTCGGCAGCTGTTGTCTCAGCCAGGGCAATTGTCAGCCCTAAGGAGAAGCAGGGTTTCTGCTGCGTGAATCCCCCTTGGATTTCTGATCATGCTGCACAGCAGGTAGGGGCTTGGCTGCTGTTTGGCCTCTTCACGGTTACCTGGGGCCCCTGATTGTCAGCAACCTCCACTCTCCCCAAGCTTTGCTAAGCTTTGTCCTCCGTCTTTGGTTTTGGGAGGGGGGAATCCTGCATGGAGGATCCCAGGCTTCCCGGCTCCTCTATGGCGCCTGCCTCACAGCAGTTGAGGAGGGAGCACTAGGCCTCCCTTTGATGCACATCAATAGGGCGAGGTGCCCTAGAGACTCCAGTGACGCTTGCATGGACCATGGCAGCTGCC
The DNA here is from genome assembly GCF_965140235.1 of Caretta caretta. Classification (NCBI taxonomy): domain Eukaryota; kingdom Metazoa; phylum Chordata; order Testudines; family Cheloniidae; genus Caretta; species Caretta caretta. Next base: position 22,734,170 of record NC_134212.1, on the reverse strand, counting down.
CTCCTGGCCTTCAGAGAGCATCTTCTGCCAACAGCAAATGTTGTGAGAATCTAGTGCCTGGGGCCCATGTCACCTGACCTTTTGCTGCAGGCCATTCCTTGTCCTACTTCCCTTAACATCTACTTCGTGCCACCTGCCCGGGCCTCCTGCTGCTGCTACAGCAAGGCAAGGAGCCTGAGCTCCAGTCTGACCCAGTTTTGCTCCTTTAGGGATGTATCAGAAACCTTAAGATGATTGAAGTCAGGGAGCAGCTCCATCAGAGCCCTGTTCTTACCCCTTCCCTGGAGGATCCACTTAGCCCAAAAACTGTCTAGCCATTGGGATGGGCATGTGTTTCCTATCTTGATAGGTTTTTCTGTGGTACCTAGACCCTTGCAAAGAGCAGTGCGTACAGCCTAACTCCCCTGTGAGGTAGGGAAGGATCATTATTACAGTCGGGCAAAACAATTGGGGGGAAGTGTAATTTCACCCAAAATATCATTTTTCAAGACAATGAAACTATTCGGGTTGAATTTATCGAAATGTTTGGGCTGAAAAAAATGGGGGAAATTAAAAAAAACTGGAAACATTTGATTGCAGCCACTTCAAAATTAAACACTGTGATTTTTCATTTTGAAATGGCATTTTGTTTAGAAATGTAGCTATTAAAAAGTAAGCTGAAAAACACTCCAAAATGATCTGAGTTGGAAACTCCCCAAACTGAGAGATCAGTTATTTACTTGGCTGTAATCGTGATCCACAGTTTACAGCTGGGGAAGTGACTTCTCAACGCCATGCAGTGAGTCAGTGCTTGAAACTGAACCCAGCTCTTCTGCATCTCACTGCAGTTTCTTAACCTCGAGACGATCCTTCTGGTAGCTGCTCCCTTGGACCTGGGCCCCTCCACCCCTGTCAGTCTGTATGCAGGGAGGCTGAGCTGCTGATATCACCCGCTTGCCTGCCTGCCTCCCCCTTCTCAAAGGGAACTTGGGCCAGCAGAAGACTCTGTGACACAACCTGCGTCTGAGCCCAACTCTGAGCCAGGAGGGAGACAGATGGCACCTTGTACTGCCGCCAACATTTCTAGGAAAGGCTCTTCAAGGAAACTGACAACACCAAAGAGAAGAAGCTGCCCTGCCACGTGGGAGACTTCCCATGCTGGCTCGAGCAAGGAATGCCATGGAGACCAGTCCAGGGCCCAAGGATGGGCACTTTCTCCTACCATGCAGGAGCTCTGAGTTCAGATCCTGAACTGGCAGGGGCTGTGTGATGCAGCATGGCCCACATACAGCCCGCTATGCGATAGCTGGGTTTGGAACCAAAGCCAGGAGGAGATGGGAGTGCTTTGGAACTGGCTCCGGACCCAAGGAGTCGTGTTCCTGTTGCAGAGCGAGCCGAAAAGTTTCCAGTGACACTTTTTTTTTTTTTTTTTTTTTGAATAATGGTTTTTTCATCCAAAAAGGAAACTTTGCTGGGGGATTTTAAATTGGGTTGAAATTTTCCACTTTTTAAAGTTAGAACTGAAAATTTTCAGTAAAGACTTTGGGTTTTGGTAAAAGCCTTCAGTTTTTGAAAACCAATCTTTTTTTAATTTATTTGTGACTGAAAACTGAAAATTGTTGCGGAAAATGTTTTTCAAAACCAAAAGAAACAGGAAAAACAAATTGGGAAATTAAAAAAACCCATAACAATAAAACCTTCCCCACCCCCCTGTGTAAACATTATTTTCCCACAAAAAGCAATGGGCATATTTTGCCCAGCTCTAAGCTGTTACCCTGTGGGAGACCTGGCTTCAGATCCCAGGCTGGGGGTGATAAAGTGACTGGCCTAGCAGTTAGAGCTTTCCCCAGCCATGCAAGTCGTGGTCCAAGTACTAGTCTCAGTCTCCTGGGTATTGATCTGGCAGGGGCTAGGAGTGCTGTACAGAGAACATGCCAGTGCTGCCAGCTCTCGTGGTTTTATCATGAGTCTCCTGATTTAAAGCCCCGTTCCTGGAGACCAGTGAATATGTGTAAAATAGCCCCGCATTTATTATTACTAAATACCCTCATACTTTTTAAGTCAATCTCATGAAGTTTTGGGGCCTGGCACATGATGCCTGAGTGTTTGGGGTTGGTAATACTGTGTATTGAGGCCAGATACCATCATGATGGGCACATTATAGAAATAGCTAAGTAGAGATAGAGACCCACAGGTAAGGGAAGGTGCTGAGTGTTGCTTAACAGCAGCTCCTGTGCCCGCTTCACTGCTGGGAGCGCCCTCTCCTGCGTTCCACTCCCTACAGTCTATGATTAAAGCTGCCCTGCTCTGAGTCTATTTCTGGCCCCGCAGTCAAGAGCTGGGGGACCCTGTGTATGAGCATGGAGTGCTCAGAACCACTGTTTCCCTTTACCTCTGCTTCAGCTTAATTCGTGTCATGCTGTTTATGTCACACCCGTATGCTCCTTTGGGCGTAGGGTTGTCAATTTTGGTTGGATGTATTCCTGGAGGTTTTCATCACATGACATAATCTTTAATTCCTGGAGACTCCCAGACAATCCTGGAGGGCTGGCAGTCCTATTTGGGTGATTTTGTAAGCCCCACAGGAGCTTGCCCCAGGGCCAGAGGCACAGCAGGCCTGTGGCAGATGGGAGTGCTGCCAGGTATTTAGTGGTTTTGGAGGCACCAATGATCAAAGTTGGGCACATTGTGTTGGTAAAGTGGAGACTTAAGGAAGAAAAATGGCTTTCCTAATATAAGTGTTGTAAACCCTGAGCAGGGCTGGCCTGATGTGGAATGGGAGCTGCCACAGGTCATTCTTTGAGTTCAGCAACCATCGTGCACCTCCGTGTGCGTGCGCATGGTAGGGTGAGTATATAGATTTTGTCTTGCTGTGCAGGCTATTGAGTGTGGGTTTGTTTGCTGATGTATGGTTATGTGTGTTACCACAGTGCGTCTCTGCAGAAGGGTGTATAGCAATGGGTCTCTTGGCAGGAATGTATCTTTGTGGTGTGGGGAGGTTGTGTATCCATGTGCAGGAAGGTAGGGGTGTGTGAGGGTCTCTGTGCACAGGAGGGTGATTGTATAGGTGAGTCTCACTGTGCAGAATGTGGGGGTGGGGTAAAGGGCTGCGTGAGGGGGATGTGTCTGGGAAAAACCTATCCTGTCATTTAACCAGCTGATGGCAGTGGTGCCTCCAGAGATGCTGCTGCTCTCAGTATCCCATATCTCACTCCAGCCACCTAGTACCTGGGTCCCCCAGGTTTGGTTTTCTCTCCCCACCTCCCTTACTCTAGTTGTTCTGTGCCCTGTTGCATTCCCCCTCCCCAGATCAGTAGCCTGTGGATAGATCCCTGCCCCTTTCTGCCCTTGGAGCTGCCCTGTAATCTTCAGGTCACAGATGTGATGTGGGTCCTTCGCCTTTAACTTTGCCATGGCAGATGGCCCCAGGCACCCGGAGCTGCTCTCCATCTGGGCTTCTAGGTGATGGTGGCCAGCAGACACCCAGGCGTATCTGGGTAAGTCACCCTCCAGGGGCTCTTTGGCCTGTGTCTCTCCCAGCTGGCTCAGCAAAGCACTTGCTAGCTGAAAGGGGTCTGTTTAGCTAGTCTGCAAAGAGCATTGGAATAGCCAGGAGGGTGCGGTTGAAGAGTACAGGGAAGGAGCTCTGAAACCAGGGAAGGATTGGATCTTCTATCTAGTCTTGTGTATGAGAGGCTTTTAACGTTCACCACTGAATTGTCTGACTGTGCGTGGGCTATCAATAGCCAGTGTTTATGTAGCACCGACACAAAACCGTGTGCTTTCTGCCCTGAGCTCCCTCTGCTGGTGCAGTTGAGCAACTCTGTACCCTTTTAGAAAACTGGCACTGTGGTTGGTTGGGTGGATGGTTTAAGTGAATACCTGCTGGTAAAAGATGTCAGACTGACACCTCTGGAGACGGAAGTACGGTATCGATCTGCGGAGCACATGTAGTATGGGCTTCCCCACATGCTGACCAGCCTGGCCCTGGAGGGTGCATGCGCATGTGTGTAACCCACATACCTCCTGGGTGTGTTGTTCTGTCCCATCTAGTGGCACTGAGAGAGAGGTTAATGAGTTTGCTCTACAGCCTTAGCTAACAGCCAGTTGGCTTTTAGCTTATGCGGTAGAGGCTCGTCAACTAAGCTCCAGAGGTCCCCGGTTCGATCCTACCTGCCGATGAGCAGGGTCTATTGGTGTTGCACACACACACACAGGGTTGTTCACTGAACCTCCGGAGTGGTTAGCTCTTGCCCTTACTGCAAAGATTTCCAGAGTGACCTTTGGGGCAAGGGATGTTAGTCATGAGCATGCCAGCCCTCTGGGGACTGGCCCAAGACTCCCCAACTCTTTTCATGCAGGTCACTGAATGAGCACATCAGGCAACGTGAGGGTAACTGCGCACATCCCCTTTGGAGTCCTGACCAGGACTTTGGAACAACCAGAGAAGAGGCTGCCCTGGTTAATCCAGCCTAGATTTGACCTGACCCCAGTGCAGGCTGGGACAGGACTTTGGAAGCTCAGTGAGTGCTGCGTGCATGCCTGTGCCATGCAGATGTGACCAATACACCCTGATCAGAGCAGGGTGTAACGCTGGTGACTGAAATGGTGCTGGGCATGGCTTGTCCCTGGATACACTGGCCATGTCAGAGGTAGGTGTTATTACTATTATTATTATGACTTGTAACTAACCTGTGCACGGGTTCAGCTGCGCCATTGCTAACAAGGGGTAGTCACTCTGGTGTAGACAGGGTCCCTCGCTGAGCCTTCATCCAAGGGGCTCCTCACACATAACAGTCACAACTCTGAGTCCTCACTGATTTGATGCTGTTGGAACCAGTGAGCCTGAGGAGAGAACCTGGCCTAACTTTGCCAGTCCCTGGAGCCATTCCCTCCTTCTGACATGTGCCTTTCCATTGTAACCTGCCCCTTATATGGAGCAGTAGGCAGAGGGCTAATTACTAAAGCTGCAAAGCCCTCAGATAATGTTTCTTTCTCTCCACACAAAGTGCTGTATAAATCAAGATGGGTTGGACTGAGCTGAAGTGAAATATTCCTTGTTTCCTTGCCCAAATACACTGTTTCAGTCTGGTTCCAAGGCACTGGCCCATATTGCATATTTGAATTTAAAAGCAGACTTGCACTCAGGCTTTTTTTTAAAGAAAAGTTCCTCCTGCTTCAGTGTTGTGCTGCCTTCCCAAGGAGCTGCTAATTGCAAACTTAACCCTTTGCAGGCTCTGCTCTGCAGAAGAATGCACTGGGGGTTGGTGCATTGGAAGGTGGGGAGGGCATTGGAAAAAGGGTTTATCACCAGCTCTGGAAGGACACGGTGGTTGAGTTGTTAGAGCAGGGGGCATGGGATTAAGGAATCCTGGCTTCTGGTTTTGGCTCTGGGAAGAGGGTATCATCTAGGTAGGGCACTGGATTCAGAGCTGGGCCTCTTGGGTTCTAGTCTCAGCCCTGGAGAGGAGTGTAGTCTAGTGGTTAGGGCAGGGAATTGGGAGTCTCTGCCACTGACTTGCTGGATGATGATGAAAGAGTCACTTCCTTTCTCCAGGCCTAAGTTTCCTCATCTGTACAATGGGGATAAAGATATTTACGCACCTTTCATTGATTGGTTTGAGATGTTCCCACAGGAAACACATGACGGCAGTGTTAAGTGTTATTTGATTTGTCTATTTTATAAATGCTTTCTCTGGGTCAGGTCTTTGCAGTTGATGGTCCTGAATCAAACCCTGGAGTGGAACATCCCAAATGCTGGCATATTAGAATCCGCACCCAGATTTTGTGGTGCCTGCCGAGTGGGCAGATGGACCAATTTAACCCAAAAAGAAAAGGAGTACTCGTGGCACCTTAGAGACTAACCAATTTATTAGTCTCAAAGGTGCCACAAATACTCCTTTTCTTTTTGCGAATACAGACTAACACGGCTGCTACTCTGAAACCAATTTAACCCAGTTCTGCCCTCCCCTGTAGCAGTCTCCTCCCACCGGACTGTGTGTGCTCCAACCAACTTGGGCTGGAGCTGCTCCAGAGCCCAGTCTGATGGCCCAAGCTCCATAGTGGGTCCCAGCATGCACTGGTGAACGGGAGGCCAGCAGTAGTGATGCACTGGAGCTCAATACAGAGGCTCACTGGTGTGGTGGGGAAGCAGAGCCTAGAGGACAAGAACAGAGAGCCTTAGGAACCTCAGCCCTGATCCTGTGAGTCACTCAGATACTACGGTAATGGGGACTGTATAGTACCTACAGTAGATTAAAAACACCCCTGTGCAGTAGGTCAGTATCAGATCTGTCTTTAATCTTAGTAAGGCTTTTGGCACAGTCCCACTTGACATTATCATAAACAAACTAGGGAAACACAGTCTAGATCGGGGTGGGCAAACTATGCCCTGCAAACATTTTAATCTGGTTCTTGAGCTCCTGCCAGGGAGCGGGGTCCGGGGCTTGCCCCACTCTGGGCGTCTCCCGGAAGCAGCGGCATGTCCCCTCTCCAGCTCCTATGCGTAGGGACAGCCAGGGGGCTCCGCACGCTGGCCCCGTCCCAAGCGCTGCCCCCGCAGCTCTCGTTGGCCAGGAACCGAGGCCAACGGGAGATGCAGCGGCGGCACCTGCAGACAGGGCAGCACCCATGCTGCTGCTTCTGGGAGCTACTTGAGGTAAGCGCCGCCTGGAGCCTGCACCCCTGACCCCCTCCCATGCCCCAACCCCCTGTCCCAGCCCTGATTCCCCTCCTGCCCTCCGAACCCCTCGGTCCCAGCCCAGAGCACCCTCCTGCACTCTGAACTCCTCATTTCTGGCCCCACCCCGGAGCCCGCACCCCAACCCCTAATTTTGTGAGCATTCATGACTTGCCATGCAATTTCCACATCTAGATGTGGCCCTCGGGCCAAAAGGTTTGCCCACCCCTGGTCTAGATTAAATTAGTACAGTAGAACCTCAGAGTTACAAACATTAGAGTTACGAACTGACCAGTCAACCACCTCAGAAGCATGCAATCAGGCAGAAGCAGAGACCAAAAAAAAAAAAAAAAGCAAATACAGTATTGTACTGTGTTAAATGTAAACTACTACTACTACAAAAAAAAGGGAAAGCAGCATTTTTCTTCTGCATAGTAATGTTTCAAAGCTGTATTAAATCAATGTTCAGTTTTAAACTTTTGAAAGAGAAGCCATAAAGTTTTGTTCTGAGTTATGAACAACCTCCATTCCCGAGGCATTCATAACTTTCAGGTTCTATTGTATAAGGTGAGCGCACAGTTGGTTGAAAGTCATACTCAGAATAGCTATCAATGGTTTGCTGTCAAACTGGGAGGGCGTGTCTAGTGGAGTCCTGCAGGGTCAGTCCTGAGTCCAGTACTATTCAATATTTTCATTAATCATTTGGATGATGAAGTGGAGAGTATGCTTATAAAATCTGCAGATGACGACAAGCAGGGAGGAGTTGCAAGCACTTTGGAGGACAGGATTAGAATTCAAAATGACCTTGGCAAATTGGAGAATTGGTCTGAATTCAACAAGATGAAATTCAGTAAAGATAAGAGCAGAGTGCGTCACTTAGAAAGGAAGAATCCAATGCACAGCTACAAATTGGGGAATACCTGGCTAGCTGGTAGTATTGCTGAAAAGGATTTGGGGGTTATGGTGGATCCCAAACTGAAAATGAGTCAGCAATGTCATAGAATCATAGAATATCAGGGTTGGAAGGGACCTCAGGAGGTCATCTAGTCCAATCCCCTTGCTCAAAGCAGGACCAATTAAATCATCCCAGCCAGGGCTTTGTCAAGCCTGACCTTAAAAACTTCTAAGGAAGGAGATTCTACCACCTTCCTAGGTAATGCATTCCAGTGTTTCACCACCCTCCTAGTGAAAAAGTTTTTCCTAATATCCAGCCTAAACCTCCCTCACTGCAACTTGAGACCATTACTCCTTGTCCTGTCCTCTTCTACCACTGAGAATAGTCTAGAACCATCCTCTCTGGAACCACCTCTCAGGTAGTTGAAAGCAGCTATCAAATCCCCCCTCATTTTTCTCTTTTGCAGACTAAACAATCCCAGTTCCCTCAGCCTCTCCTCATAAGTCATGTGTTCCAGACCCCTAATCATTTTTGTTGCCCTTCGCTGGACTCTCTCCAATTTATCCACATCCTTCTTGTAGTGTGGGGCCCAAAACTGGACACAGTACTCCAGATGAGGCCTCTCCAATGTCGAATAGAGGGGGACGATCACGTCCCTCGATCTGCTCGCTATGCCCCTACTTATACATCCCAAAATGCCATTGGCCTTCTTGGCAACAAGGGCACACTGCTGACTCATATCCAGCTTCTCGTCCACTGTCACCCCTAGGTCCTTTTCCGCAGAACTGCTGCCTAGCCATTCGGTCCCTAGTCTGTAGCGGTGCATTGGGTTCTTCCATCCTAAGTGCAGGACCCTGCACTTATCCTTATTGAACCTACTCAGATTTCTTTTGGCCCAATCCTCCAATTTGTCTAGGTCCCTCTGTATCCTATCCCTGCCCTCCAGCGTATCTACCACTCCTCCCAGTTTAGTATCATCTGCAAATTTGCTGAGAATGCAATCCACACCATCTTCCAGATCATTTATGAAGATATTGAACAAAACCGGCCCCAGGACCGACCCCTGGGGCACTCCACTTGACACCGGCTGCCAACTAGACATGGAGCCATTGATCACTACCCGTTGAGCCCGACAATCTAGCCAACTTTCTACTCACCTTATAGTGCATTCATCCAGCCCGTACTTGCTGACAAGAATACTGTGGGAGACCGTGTCAAAAGCTTTGCTAAAGTCAAGAAACAATACAAATATAATGCAGTTGTGAAAAGGGGTGTATACTGGGGTGTATTAACAGGACTGTTATATGAAAGACACGGATGGTAATTGTCCTGCTCTACTTGGGATTGGTAAAGCCTCAACTGGAATACCTTGTCCAATTCTGGGCGCCATGCTTTAGGAAAGACATGGACAAATTGGAGAGAGTCCAGAGGAGAGCAGCAAAACTACTAAAAGGTTTAGACCACCTGACCTATGATGAAAGGTTTAAAAAACAGGACATGTTTAGTCTTGAGAAAAGACTGAGGGGGGATCTAATAACAGTCTGCAAATACGTTAATGGCTGTTATAAAGAGGACTCCGATCAGTTGTTCTCCATGTCCACGGAAGGGCTTAATCTGCAGCAAGGAAGATTTAGGTTAGGTATTCGGAAAATCTTTCTAACCCTAAGCCTTCTTAAATTCTGAAACAGGCTTCCGAGGGAGGTTGTGGAACCTCCGTCATTGGAGTTGTTTTAAGAACAGGCTGGACAAACACCTTTCACAGAGGGTTTAGGTTTACTTAGTCCTACCTCAGTGTAGGCGGCTGGACTTGATGACCTCTTGAGATCCCTTCCAGCCCGACATTGTGATTTCTATGATTCGATAATATCACACAAGTGAGTCAATGGCAGAGCCCGGCCTAGGACCCACATTTCCTGACTCCCAGTCCAGTGCTTTAACCGCTCTGTTTGCTCAGGTCCCATTGGGAGATAATGAGGGCAAAATCCCTCCAAGCTCTGTTGTGGCCTCATGGGAAAGAAGATCCACATTTTATGCCTGTGCAATACCTTGTGTCTGCAAGGGCTGTGCCAACACCAGTCACTTCTCCCACCCTTTGCAATATGGCCATTCCTGCAGTGGAGCTATTCCACAGTTTGTGGCAATAGTTTGCAGAGAAGGTCAGGAGGACACAGTATCCGATGGACACTGCAGGGGAAGCTTTAGATAGGCAGGATGTAAGACTCAAACTGGTCTTTGGGCAGGAGTGCAGGGCTAATGCCACTTACTGCTGTGATGCACCCTCAGCTCTCCAGTGCTCAGGACCTTGGGTTTATGACTTGTCTGCAAGATGGCAAACCCCAGCCCCATGTTGGAGCACTCACTCAGTACTGACTCAGAGGGAAGAGTGGATTCTGCTGAGTCACCAGCACCATTTCCGGCTGCTACCAACCTTTTCCTTGGTGGGCTCCCATGTGATTATAGACCTGACCCTGCTTAGCAATAGCTCAGGAGAGCTGACAAGAGCACAAGCTATACAGGGAGGGCTCTGGGAGTATAGAAAGGCCTCTCTAGAGGTTCTGTTAGGCGGGGATTTTGCTTCTAGGATCAGTTGTCCTCTGCATTTACTCAGGCCGTGTGCAGGGATGTGGGAGGGGAGGCTCTTTAAGAATTCATTGGCTCCAGCTGCTTATTCCCCACCTGAAGTCATAATCCTCATATTGTGATATCCCAGTAATTTCCTTAGCAACCAGCTGTGATCTTTCCAAAAGGAGATTAGCCGTGATCTCAGGAGGGCAGTAAGGAACAGCAACAGCCCAGCTCTTCACAAAAAATGCCCCATCCACACCAAGGCCCAGATGGGCTTAAGGAATCATGTTCAACCTGGAGATGGGCCCAGCCGTAAAGTCCAGCTCTGAAGCTCTCCCACCTCCCCAGAAGTTTAGGGATGTTTAGGTCCAGGGTTCTGCTTTAGGTGCAGCTCTGCTTTAAAGAGGATTCCAGCCAAACAGTTTGTTAACTGGGTTTTGCTGGACAAGCAGGATAGGGCTAAATCCTGTTAGATCTATGCTGAAACTGGGACCAGACTTCAGTCCATACCCGGGCTGTAAGGGGGTTTCTGTAAACATACTTCTGACATGATTTGACCCCATTCACCACAGTTGGCCAGACAGCTTTAGAAACCAGGTTAGCTGGAACCAGCACCAGATTTGGCCTAGATTATAAATGGAAACAGCTCCCATTGGCTTCTTTTGGAATGACATGGGCTGCGGTTGATTCACTGGGCCAGATCCTCAGCTGGAGAAGTCAGTGGAGCTGTGTTGATTGACACCAGCTGAGGATCTGGCCTGAGTGTTCAGAGAAAGGTCCCAGGCATGGTTTAAAGGCTAGTTTTCATGCAGCCAGAGATTTCATTTTCATGCAGAAGCCTCTGGTTTACACAGAACAAGACAGACTTATTCAATCCATGCAACTAATGTGTAGGAGTGTTTGCAGACAGGAGATGACTCCCAAAATGTCTGTGGCCCCCTTTGCCTATTCCAACTGAGCCGTGCTGCATGTTTTCCCTGTTCTCAGGCGATCTTGGGACAGACCTGGCCTTCCATCAGCCTCAGGGCTGCTCTGACTTATTCTTGGAGCAGCAGCCCTCCAGGGGTTGCAGCCGCTGATAATAGCCAGAATGCAGCAGTGCTGCCTTTCCCCTGGCTGTGCTCTCCTATGCCAAAGGCTACAAGGGGGCTGGCACAGAGCCATCTGGAAAACCACATCCTGGTGGGGTTTTCTCTGGTGTTCAGTTCTGTAGGCTGGATGCACTCATTATGCTGCCAGAACGGCACTGGGCGGCCATAGCATAATGAAAATGAGGCCCTGCATCTCTGGATCTGGGGCTATGTCGGGAACTCAAGCTCCATCAAATTCTGTCTATTGTTTCAGCTGAAAATTGCTGCCATCAACTTATTTCGACAGGTGACGTCACCAAGCAGGCCTGTTAATCATGGCACTGCACTAGGTGGTAATTATTTTATTATTCATTTAAGAGTTGAATATTTATATCGGGCCTTGGTGATGCAGAGTTTCTCTCTGTGTGTCAGCTGGGTAAGTGCCCAAAACTGCTTTTCCTTTCCTGGTCTTGGTTCTGGGATTTCTGGGGCATCGTGCAGTTTCAAACAAAAATGTGCTTAAGAGAGCCATTGGGTTTCACCAGCCATCAGAGCCTGCGCCGACTGGGGCAGGCGGGAATTCCAAACATCAGCAGAGAATTGTTTAGAAGTCCCCAGTGATTTCCAGCTTGGCTGATTGATGCTGACATTTTACTGACAGTATGAGGGGATCTTCCTAGGGAAATACTTATGTGGGGGGAGACAGAGAGTGGAGAAGGGAAGAGAGGAGGGAAAGGAAAAAATGGGAGAGAAGAAAGTAAAGACAGAGGGGGAGGAGAAAGGAAAAAAAGGGGGGAGAAGGGATGAAGCAAACATAAACAAAGAAAGGGAGAAAAGGAGGGAATCCAGAAAGAGGAAGAGCAGCAGTGAAGGAAAAAAATAAGAAAGATTCACTGAGAGCGAAAGAGAGAAGTTGGAGCTGGCTGGAAGGGAACGTGGAGAAGCAGGCCCCTAGGAGCTGCCCCTGAGATGTGTGAGTACATCTGTTCCACTTCGTGCTCCATGTGAGCGCTTCTGTTTGCGACATTATTAACGAGGATTAATTGGGCGCTGCCTGGCCCCAGCCCACTTGCAGGGACGCGCTCCACTTCCACTCCCCTCTGAAGTTGGCTCCTTCCTAAACTTCCTGGTTCCCTAATGGGTTCAGTGGGTAATTTATGGACACATCGATGCACAGAGCTGCTTGCTGCTTGGCAGCTTCACCACTGGGTACCTGTGCCTAGCTTGAGGCAATAAATAATCCGATCAGCCATGCTCCATCAGACAGGATATTTGTGGTAGATGGTTAATTCCCATCAAAGGCGGGCAATATTGTGTTGCAGTCTCTAGGAATGGTAACGATTCTGCACTCCTCTAGCGCCTTTCTGTGGGAGCAGTCCCAAAATGCTTTGCAGGCTACATACAGTTAACTTGCGTGGAGTAACAATAAAGTACAGCCAGCTCTGGGGTGGAACAGTGCAGCGCAATGCTGAAAAATCCTGTGTCCCAGCTGGAAATGCAGGGGAGAATTTACCCCACTGGAATCTAGTCAGTATGTGGGGGCGAACGCCTTGACTCCTGCAAAAAGTGCTGTGAAATCTCTGATGGCCGTGCGTGTGTAAGGACCTGTGTTGTCTCATGGGAAAGAGGGAGCCTCCAGCTACACAGCAGCCCCTACACCGCCGTTCAGGGGCATGGCATTCAGTTCTGATTTAGAAGGAAGAGCAGTATCCTGAGTTTTTTTCTTCCCGAGGCAGCTAATTGAACTGACCCTGGGCTGCTTAGCGTGTGGTCTCCCACAGAGTCACACCCAAGATGGGATGGGAGCGGGCAAATGCTGCTTGACGTTCTTATAGTTAGAGAAAAATTGGTGCCTGTTCGTTCCTTGCCGGGTGGTGTGAGTGCCCAGTCTGGCTGGGTTTGGAAGCCCTGCGCTCTTAGGAGAGATCTGGAGGTTTGATTTATTGTTGTTCCTGCTTGAACACCTCTCAGGGATGTTGCCATGAAAGCAGCTGCTGGATGGGTACCCAGCCTGGACCGGGAGGATGTGCACCACAGGGAAGGGTAGTCAACCTTGGCCAACTGAAGAGGCTTTCTTTACCTCAGCCTCTCCCATTCATCCATGTCATTTCCCAGCTGAATCCGTGGCCTGTTGGAGAAGGGCTTGTTCAGAGGTGCAGCGCATGGGTTTGAGTTAGGTGCTGGCTTGGCAGCCCTGGAAGCTTGGGATCCCTATCCTCAGAGCAGGCACTGCATGGGTGGTGGCTGCAGGGCAAGCTTCCCCCTTACCACCCAGTGCCCTTTGATGAGACCCCTCAGCCCTGCCCTTCCAGCGCTGAGCAGGGAGTTCGGTCTCCATGGCCCATTCAGTCCCTTGTCTCCTGCCAAAAAGGTGGATAATCTGTATCCAAAGCTGGTCTGGGATGAGGGCACCTGTGTCCTAGGAACTGCAGTGAACAGCCTGAGCAGCCATCATGTGGTGAAGACTTTGGGTCACTATCACCTTGGGCCAGATCCAAGCTGGGGGCCTCCAGGTAAAAGGCTTTGTGTGCCATTCCCAGTCGAAGCTAACCAGTCTCTGGGGGCTAGCCCTGCTTCAGCCCTCTTCATGGCTAGTCAGTTTCCTGAGTTGGGAGGAGGAGCTTTGCCACACTGGGTGACACGGAGTCCCTAGACCCTGTGGTGTCCTGGCTGTTTGGCGCGGGGTTTCCTTGTACTTTGCTAGCTCTGCATCCCATGTGGGGTCAGTTCAGGTGACAGGAAGCCTCTGCGTCATCAAGGCTTTTGGGGCTGCGGGTAAGAAAATGAACAAGCACGTCAGTTGGAAAACAGGCAAGGAGCAACAGTGGCAGCAGCATCACCTCAGCCATCGTCCCTTTCTCCTCCTATGTCCACAGCATTGTCCCCTCTCTTCCCACCCTCTGATCTCTGACTGCCCCCTCCCGGATGCCAGCCTTTCACCAACAAAGCCCCTCATCTCATGAACCCATTTTCAGTCATCTGGTCTCTGTCTCCCTGCTTCTTGACCAATGCCTGCTGTACCACAGTAATCAGCCACCACTTGCTGTCCAGTGGTATCTCCCCTGATGCCAGCAAGACCAGGGCTTCCATCACCCCATTCTCAGACCGCCCCCCCCCCCGGGTCCTGCAGCTCTTTCTCTCTCCTCCCGCTTTCTTTCTCTTCACACTGCTGTTGTTTGTGGCCCTGGTGCTAGGAGTGTCACAGTATCCAAGTTAGGGTCCTGACTCCCTGTTCTCCCTGAGCCTGGGAGTGGATGGGACTTGGAGAAGAAAACTCCCAGCCCTGAACCCCTCTGATTGAGGAACTTGAACTGAACAACAGGTGTGAGCATGGTGGGGAGGGAGGTAAGACCCTCCGGGAGCAATGCAAACCAAATCTGCAAACGTTAACACTGTCTACAGCCCCCCTCAATAAATCATTTCTCCACATGCCAGCCAGCCCGTCTGGGACTCTGGGAGGCCTCATTCTATGGGAGCAGATGGCCATAGGAGTCTTGAGCGTGGATCTGTCAGAGGGACTGATACATTCCCTAATTACTAACACCACAATTAAATGTCTAAAAGACCCACTGATTGCCACTACATCTTGTTACATTGCAGCTTACATGGCACGTGAGCGCAGGCAGAATTTGCCTCGCACTGGTGGAAGCAGGCAGCATCACCGGCATGTCATTCAGAGCCATGGTGAGTGTGCACAGACATATGTTTCCACAATCTGGTTGTTTCTTTGTGTGGCTTGGCTTTGCTGTTTCATTCCATGCTCCCCCCTTCCCCCCCATTTCTCTCCGTCCTCTCCCGCTCCAGCTGCACACACACCATTGCGCACACATGTGTGTGCTTGTCATCGGATGCGATGCCTGCCCCAGCTCTCCGAGGCGGGAGCTCTTTGGAGAACATACCTGATGCAAACCAGTGGCGGGAGAGGGCAAAGCTCTGTCCAGTGAGGAGACATTTCAGCTCATTTTCATCCACTGTGAAAACCAAGCCAAAGGCATCAGCCTCGTTCTGGCACTGTACCTGGTGACAAATGACATGGAAAGGCCTCCTTAGTTTCCCTCCCCCCACAACCTTCCCCCAAACCATCCCCTGACCATGGCCTTGCTGATTTACCACTGGGAGGGAGTAACTTTGTTATACCACCAGCATACAGATTCCATCGGTGAGACAGCGGCTTTTCAGGTTCACAGTTTGCTCTGCCCTTCTGAGCTCTCCCGCAGGTTCTGGTTACCTGGGCAAAGGGCCGAGTTTCTCAAACCAGTTTCTCACACCTGAAACGTTGCCTGTGCGTTTGTGTGTGCAGGAGCCCGTCTGTGTGCATGCAAACCCCGTTGACGTGTGCACAGCTGGTGGGCAGGTGTTCGCATGGGCAAACTGTGTTGTCCAGGCTCAGACCCTACAGTGGCACCATATAGGCTGGAATCCTGGTGCTGCTAGCATCAGTGGGAGTTTTGCTGTTGACGTCAGCAGGGCCAGGATTTCTCCCACAGTGCACCCAGCTGTGGCTTTTTGTGGGCAGGTGCAATGTCAGAGGCCAGTTTTAGGCTCCCTGCAAATTTGTCCCAAAGTCTTCCCATTGGACAGGTCTGTGCCTTTTTCAGCGGGGTGTGATCTGTTGTGTATTGACTTTTGACATGAGACCATGAAGCAAAGGTGGTGAAGCTACCCAAACAATATGCATGTCAGACTCTAACCCATCCCATGAACCTTTGCCCCAAAGCCCCAAACTCACTGCATCCTGACATTTGTGCTAGCTTGAAATCACTTGATTGGTCCGGGATAACCAGACACTGCAGATTTCCCTCATCACTGGGATAGGGGTTTCATGGTGCAAACCAGTATCATCCAGGCAAGGCACTTAGAGGAGACCTGCCACATCCATCATACTTATGAGCCAGCCTTGGGACGGGAGCCCAGGTCTCAGGCAGAGAAGGACTAGTGTGCTAAGCCACAGTGTACTCTGGCCCTTTGGAGGGAGCGTTTCCAGGGGAGATGCCATCCCTTATGCTGTGCTTTGGGGGATCTTTATGCTGGCTCAGCACTTCCTCACCTTTGCTAGAGCAGAAAGGTGGTGTATTTTTAGCAGTGTGGCTCTCGCGAGCAGTAATTGGTTTCTGAGGGTTTTGCTGTGTATTCCTGATCGTACTTCACAGTTTGCTACACAGGAAAATGTATTCTTTTCCCAGCTCAGCGCCTTTGGCGCTGTTTTGTTTAAGTGGATAACTCCATTGTGAGGTTGGATGGCGTCCATGCAGGCTGCAGGATCAGCAGACATCAGGCCTCATTAAAGGCTTTTCTTTCCGGCCTAATGGCAGCCCCTTTCTCGCTCCCCCTGAGCCCCCTCTGCCAACGCACACACGTTCCCTCCCTCCTAATCAGCCTTACAACAGCTGGGACCAGGAAACCAAATTGCTGGCTCTCAGCTGTCCAGCTGCCAGTGAAGCACCTTCTAGTGAGTCCCATCCAGCTGCTGCAAGAACAGCTGTGCATTCTGCTGTGCGTGGTTACTGCCCTGCCTGCACCTCGCCCTTCACCCACGCCTCGTGGGTCAATAAAGAACGATTGGGCTTACAGCAGGGCAGGGGCCAGTGGGAAGTGAGGGTACAGAGCTGGGCACTTACAGGGGAGAGTGAGACTCTCTTCATACCCAGCTGCTTCCTGGGAAGTAGATCTCTGGATCTCTGCAGCAGATTGGGTAAATTTCCTTTGTCATGTGGTGCTGGTGGGGGTTGGCTGATTGACAGCCCTGAGGGCTAGCGGCCCTGTCCATCCACTCAACTAGCTCAGAACGGGCAGCAGTAGGGCAAGCTTCCCCCCTCCTCCCACCTTGCTGCCTGACCTCCATCTTGAAGAGACCGGGCAAGGGGCACAGTGTCCATGGGCTATTCCATCCCTGGCCCCTCTGCTAACTGTGTCTGTGTGCGGGCGTGGCTCTATAGTCTACAGAGGTCTCGACTAGGGCTGTCAAGCGATTAAAAAATTAATTGTGATTAATTGCGCCCTTAAAAAATGAATTGTGATTAATCATGCTCTTAATAATAGAATACCATTTATTTCAATATTTTTGGATGTTTTCTACATTTTCAAATATATTGATTTCAATTACAACACAGAATACAAAGGGCACAGTGCGCACTTCATATTTATTTTTGATTACAAATATTTTCACAGTAAAAAACAAAAGAAATAGTTTTTTCAGTTCATTTAATACAAGTACTGGAGTGTGATCTCTTTATCATGAAAGTTGAACTTGCAAATGTAGAATTATGTACAAAAAAAATAACTGCATTGAAAAATAAAGCAATATAAAACTTTAGCGCCTAAAAGTCCACTCAGTCCTACTTCATCCAATCGCTCAGACAAAAAAGTTTGTTTACAATTTGCAGGGGATAATGCTGCCTGCTTCTTGTTTACAATGTCACCTGAAAGTGAGAACAGGCATTCGCATGGCACCGTTGTAGCCGGCGTCACAAAATATTTACATACCAGATGCGCTAAAGATTCATATGTCCCTTCATGCTTCAACCGCCATTCCAGGGGACAGGTGGCCATGCTGATGACGGGTTCTGCTTGATAATGATCCAAATCCGTGTGGACCGACGCATGTCCATTTTCATCATCTGAGTCAGATGCCACCAGCAGAAGGTTGATTTTCTTTTCTTTTTTTTCGGTGGTTCAGGTTCTGTAGTTTTCGCATCTGAGTGTTGCTCTTTTAAGACTTCTGAAAGCATACTCCACACCTCGTCCCTCTCAGATTTTGGAAGATGCTTCAGATTCTTAAACCTTGGGTCAAGTGCTGCAGCTATTTTTAGAAATCTGACATTAGTACCTTCTTTGTGTTTTGTCAAATCCGCTGTGGAAGTGTTCTTAAAATGAACATGTGCTGAGTCATCATCTGAGATTGTTATAACATGAAATATGTGGCAGAATGCAGGTAAAACAGAGCAGGAGACACACAATTCTCCCCCAAGGAGTTCAGTCACTAATTTAATTAACACACTATTTTTTTAATGAGCATCATCACCATGGAAGCATGTCCTCTGAAATGATGGCTGAAGCATGAAGGGGCATACGAATGTTTAGCATATCTGGCACGTAAATACCTTGCAACGCCGGCTACAAAAGTGCCATGTGAATGCCTGTTCTCACTTTCTGGTGAGATTGTAAATAAGAAGCGGGCAGCATCATCTCCCGTCAATGTAAACAAACTTGTTTGTCTTAGTGATTGGCTGTACAAGAAGTAGGGCTGAGTGGACTTGTAGGCTCTAAAGTTTTACATTGTTTTGTTTTTGAGTGCAGTTATGTAACAAAAAAAATCTACATTTGTAAGTTTCACTTTCATGATAAAGAGATTGCACTACAGTACCTGTATGAGGTGAACTGAAAAATATTATTTCTTTTGCTTATTATTTTTACAGTGCAAATATTTGTAATAAAATAATAATATAAAGTTAGCACTGTACACTTTGTATTCTGTGTTGTAATAGAAATCAATATATTTGAAAATGTAGAAAAACATCCCAAAATATTTAATAAATTCCAACTGGTATTCTATTGTTTACCAGTGCAATTAATCGTGATTAATTTTTTGAGTTAATCACGTGAGTTAACTGCAATTAATCGACAGCCCTAGTTTCAACTCATGATTGTTGTTATCATATCCGTCAGATTTATTATCATTTAAAGGGCATTGGGACCTGGCCGAGAAATGAGGCAGTGTCCTTGCCCCAGAGATCTTACAGCCTGAGGGCCAGATCCCAGGATGGCTGAGATGCCCCAACAAAGCGGGGGTTGCAGATGGTTAGCACCTCCCGGGATCTGGCCCTGACTTTAGACGGGGCTTCTGGGAGTGCGGGGGAAGGGAGGATGAGGGGGACAGCAGTGGGAGCAGGTGATTGCCAGGGTCAGGGTATGTGTTGGGAGGATCTCCCAGCCACCTTCTCCTTGGAGTTACAGGTGCCAGAATGTGTGCCAAGGAAGCCAGCCAAGAGGCTCCATTGTGAAAGTGGCAGAGATGATTTTGCTGCCAGCCCCCAGCCAGCCGCTCCGCGTAAGTTACCTTAATGATGCATAGGCATGACTGTTTGTCTGGGGTGGAGTAAGGCAGCTTCGCTCTGACTGTGTTTGCATTGGAAATGTTAGCACCTAGCTGGTCCACCGAAGCAGGGGCTTCCACGCAGCTGCCTCTGTCTGCACCGGCCCAGCAGACAGCCCCACTCCTCCGTTCTGGCTGGGGACAATGGTGCACGCAAGTTGCACTGTCTCTAGGCTCAGTGGTGGCTCAGTGGGACCCTTGGAAGGGACAGCATCTGGGCTCCTGGCTGAGTCATGCCTTGGGAAGAGGATGGGTGCTGCAGTGTCCCTGGGCAAAGGGGCTGTGGGAAGTCACTAGAACAAGTCAGCTACTACTGCAGCTCAGAGGCAGATTAAGGATTTGTGGGGCCCTGGGCCAGAGCAAGTGGGGGACCCCCTCCCCATGCCTTCCACCTGTGGTCCTGCCCCCATTCTGTCCCTTCTGACTGTGGCCCTACCCATGGCCCCACATTGTTCTGCTCCTTCCCCCGTGGCCCCAAAACTGAAGAAGCTCTGTGCCCCCCGCCAGGGCCCCAGGGCTGCAGTGGGGAGTGAGAGCTCCCCTAGCCCTGAGACTGTGGCAGGGAGCCAGAGCTCCTCCAGTCCTGAGGCTGCAGCAGGGGTCTGGGTGCTGGGGCTTCCCCCAATGCCCCACACTTCTGCAGAGGACCAGGGTTGGGGTGCTGGGGCTTCTCCTGTCCTGTCCGCTTGGCGCTTTTGCCAGGGAGCGGGGTTGGGGCATGGGGGCTTCCCCTGCCCCGCCCACCCCATGCTGCTGCTGAGGAGCAGGGTTGGGGCATGAGTGCTTCCCCTGCCCTGTCTGCCTGCCGCTTCTGCCAGGGAACAGAGTCGGAGCATGGGGGCTTGCCCCGCTCCCCCCTGCCCCTGCTGCCAGGGAGCGGAGCGGGGTTGGGGCGCTGGGCCTTGCCCTGCCCCACCCTGGCACTTGTCTGCTGGGAGCAGGGTGCCCATTTTTCCAGGCCCCCCCAATTGGCTGGGGCCCCTAGGCTAATCCTCCACTGACTGCAGGAGCACCAGCCTCTGGAGCATATCATACCCCAACATCTAAAGTGAGGCAAGGTAGTGTAGTGGTTAGAACAGGGCTGAGTGATCAGAACTCCTGGGTTCTGTCTGAGACTCTGCCACTGACTTGCTGTGTGTGAACCTGGACAAGTCTATCTGTGCCTGCACCCTCCCATCTCCCTCTCTCCACACCCCTGGGGTGGGGTGGGGCTCAGCTGGTTAACGTGTGTGTCAGCCGTTGGAGTCGATCACAGGACAGGAGGGGCTGTGCCAGAAGCAGGGGTCTGAGAGCAGGACAGAGAGCAGTAGCATCCTGGGCATCTCCAAAACGGTGGTGCCAAAGAAAAGGGGCCAAAGCCCTTGGCACGTGCACTGTAGCTCCCGTAGGAAGTATGGGGGAGAGCTGCAGGCTGGCATCCGCTGGCCCCTTTGGGGCAGCAGGGGAGTGTTAGCGGTGACCAGAGGGAGGAGATGGCTTGGCCCAGTGAGAGATTGTAGATGGCGAGGAGTGGGCTGGAAGCAGGACTGGAGCCCCTGCTATGTCTCTGTCTCCTGTGCCCAGGGAACACTTAGGGGCAGCTCTCATACCATAGGGCTGTGGGAGGCTCCCACAGGCACATTGCGTTGTTAAGTCTGAGTGGGCCAGGGACTGAGCAGGGGCCAGTGCATGGGAACCTGTCCTGCCACAGTGAAAACAACTAACTCACTGGCTCCCCCCATCCTTTGGGTCACGTCAGAAGTGAGCCCAGCTCTGTGCTGAGAGCCAGAGACTCGTCTGCTTAAATCCCATTGAGGGGCTCTCTGAGCTCACAGCTGCAGGGAGCAAGGGGGGGCCGGGGAGGAGGTCTGGAGCAGCATGGGTCAGTGCGCCTTAGCAGACAGCTTATGGGGGTTGGGCTGTCGTGCCCAGCAGCTCCTTTAAAGAGCCCCTTTAAAGAGCCCGTCAGCCCTGCCAGCTGATCGATGTGCATGCTCCCTCGTTCAGTTGTCAGTAAACACCATCCACTGCTCTTGGTGGAAGATGCTCCCTCGCTGTCTGCCTTCTCCCCTTAATCTTCTGCTCGGCCCCATGTGGGCCTGGTCTTGTGACCGTGTTCCTCCAGCAGCTGTGGGCTGCCCTGGCCTTTGCAGGGTGGTGTTTGGCAGAAGCTCCTGTGATTGATTTCCCAGCTCCCCATTGACCACTGCAGCCAATTCACTCGCTGGAATGGGAGCAGGCCTTGCTGGCTGGCTGCGACTGCCATAGTCAAGCTTGGCAGCTGACCCGGTTGGCCTGCCATGTTGGATATTGTTATCGTTACAACAAAAGGGGGCGCTGTGGGAATTAAGCAGGGCAAAGCAAAACCAGCGGACAGAGGAAACTAGCGTCGGCTAAGTCTAGATTTCTGTCTGGAATATCTTTAAACAGAAATGGCACGGATCAGACCTTGAAGCTCTTAAGCCTGCAGGGAGCATGTCCTTTGATAGTCCACCATACAGCATTACCGTCTCTTGCAGTCTTGTTGTTCTCCCAGTATCAGATGTCTGGGGAAGGGTGCGACCCACACAGTGCAATGGCACCTCCTCTAGCCAGCTCAGGGATGGCCCGGATCATGCCCTCCCTAGGTCTCATCTAGTAGGATGCAACAGAGGCACAATGGGAAGATACGTTGTGCAAAAGGGAAAAGTTGGGGAACCTCCAGGCTCCCACTGTCCTCAGACTCCCCCTTGTCCCCCAGTATCGTGTTAATTGTCCATATTCTCTGTGCTCCACCCAGAGTTGTCATCCCTTCCCTGGGGGTCACCAGAGCTGCTGCTCAGCAGTGGAAGGCAGCAATGCGGGGCAGGGTGTTACGACTGCTAGTGGTGAAGCAGATCAGCTGTGAATACTCATGACCTGCTTGCAGGATCCGGAGCTCTTTCTGCACCCGGCGCAGGTCTTTCCGGCGTGTCATGTGGACGCTGAGTGCGAGGTGAAAGGTGATGCTTTCAGAATGCAGGAGGGGAGCTCCTATGTTGGCATCCAGCGCTGCACCTAATACACCTGTCCAGCTGGGGCTGCGGGTAGCTGGGGGGGCCCCTGTTATTACTGGGGTAACAGGGGCATGGTGGAAAAGAGGAAGAGCATGAGATTTAAATGGCCAAGACTGTGGGCTGGCTCCTCAGCAGGTGTCAATCAGCATCGCTCCACTAACTTCAGCCAGATGCTGGCTCCACCATGTCTCTGGATCTGACCCCCAGTGTCGTCATGAAAGGCAGAGACCTCAGGGGAGGGAGAGGAGACGGTGTCTAAGTCCCAATGGGGTCAGTGGGAGTTTTGTGGGTGCAGCCCCTGTCAGAGTGGGCCCTGAGTGTGGGAGGAGGAACAAGAGCAAGCAAGTGGTAGAGCTGATGGAGCGGTGCTCAGGTGGGATGACATACAACGAGGGCACCTGGTGGACCAGCACCCAAGGAGAAAGGCTTTTCTTTGGCACCACATCAGACTTCACTTGGCCCCTCCAAACAGCAAGGACTGCATCTGAGTTTCGGGGACTCTCTGGGTTTCCTGCTGGGTCGAAGGCTTGTAAGAGATCCTCATTCAAGATATTGCGAATTTCATGCTGTTGCTGCATTGGCAGTCTGGAGACTGAAGTCTTGGCTCCAAACAGTGAAAGTCATGAGTTTCCCCCATGCATTGCTTCCTACCAGTGCACCTCGATCCTGGCCCATAGAGAAGGGAACTATCTCCATGGCCTTTCGACAGTGGATGTAAGCAAGGGAGCTGGACGAGTGCCAGTTCTGAGGTGGACCCTGCACCACCAAGCAGCCATCGGAGGGGAATGAGCTTCAGTCACTATGGACCTGGCTCAGATTCACAGCAGTGATCTAGAAGGGGGAAAGATCCATGTTCCATTGCCAGTCTGGCTTTTCCAGAGGAGCTGGAGGGAAGGGTACAGAGTGGCTGTGTGTGTGTTATTTTATGGTGATCTGGGACCGTATTCTCTCTCTTGCTGGCTGATTTAGCACAGGCAGCTCCATGTGCAGTTGCTGTGGATTGTTTTGGGTTTTATCCTTGGCCTGTGTCTGTTTGGAACATTTGTAACAGTGCATGTGCCACTGGGAAGTGGCACTTGGGTGCAATCTAAATAAATCCATCAGTGCACTGAGCCATCCAGTCCCCAAACTACACCTGGAGCGAGCCTCAAACAAGTAGGGGAAGCCTGGGGGCCTGATCCTGCAAGGTTCTGAGGGCCCCTGCTGGATGAAAGTCTGTGGGCGCTGAGGGCACATTCTACCCTGTAGAAAGTCCTCAGCACCCTGCAGGGTCAGGCCCTTCATCACCGCATCCTGCTCAGTTCCCGGGGGAGAAGAGAGCTGGGGAACTGGCCTGTGTGCATGTTGTTCATGCTGCTCTGGTTTGATTGCCCCACGGACCAGCATCCCCAGGCTTCTCTCAGCTCAGGTGTTCCTTTCACAGCCGTTCACACTTTGCAAAAGCTGCAGTGGGCCCTGGGCTCTCATCTAGTCTCAGCTCCCA
Source organism: Caretta caretta (assembly GCF_965140235.1). NCBI lineage: Eukaryota > Metazoa > Chordata > Testudines > Cheloniidae > Caretta > Caretta caretta. The sequence continues at coordinate 22,710,393 of NC_134212.1, read as the reverse complement.
TCAGCTTTTGATTTTTGTATACCTCTGAAATAATTGTAATAAACGCTTTAAAACCCCTTGGCACCTGATGTCCCAAAGCCTCCGGGCACCTGAACAAAAAACACACAACAAAATTGTACTGCAGGGCAACATGCTATGGCAGTGTGTTGTCAGAGCTGGGGCTCAGCTCTGCTTTTCTCTTCCGGCTCCTTCTCCAGCCACTGGGGTCCTTTCACATAGACTGATCTCCCAGCAGGAGAGGCACAGTGGAAGATCCTCGCTTGAATGCCTGGGACTCGGCCCTGTAGAGCCCTGGTGTCACTCCAGTGCCGTGCTCTCCCTCTTCACTAGTTCATACAGAACCACTTACCGGACCTCTGCCCCTCTTCAGGCTTGGCTGTCTCTCTGAGCCATAGAAAGTCAAGGATGCCTTTGCTGTCTAGCTCTTCTCTCTTGGAGGCCACATAACTGGTGAGCCACGGTGATGCTGTTCTCTGAGGTGTCCTTTCCTCTTGTTTCATCTGCAGGAGGATTGGGTCCAGCAAGCTGGTGCCTGCCAGAGCCCTTCGAAGCCATTGCATTGCAGTGTGGTTAGTGGACAGGGTGCTGAGGGCACTCTGACATGGAGGGATCAGATTCTGTTTCACTCGTGCCAGGTGGGGCAGGATAGAATTCTGCAGACACAGTCTCCTGGAGACAATCAGTAAGGAAGATTGCAACATGCCTATGGATGCTCAGCTAACCAGATTGCTGAACATTGCTACCCATGTCACTTGTGGAGCCTCTTCATTCTTGGGTTGTACCATTTACACAGCTGGACTGTTTCATTTAAAAGATTGGGGGAAAGTAGCCTTGACATCTCCCCAGTATTCTGTTTTTCTCTCCCAGTAAATTTCTTGAAGGCAAAAGGTACCAGCCTGGGAGCACAGGAGACAAGTCACCTCTCTTTATTTATGGGCAATAGCAGTGCATGCTCCCCTCCAGGCACTGCCTCCAGCAGGTGTTCCTCAGCTCTTTTGGGAAGGACAATTTCTAGGAATCAGAAGGAGGTTCATTCTCCATGGTCTTTGCTTTTTCTGCTAGGGCTGCCAAAAAAGGGTTCATTGTAGTGCTGGTTTTCTGGTGGGTTGCAATATGGAAACTTGTCTGCTGGACACTATCTGAACCCCACAGGTGCATTTCACCAGGAGGAGCCCAACAGGTGTTAGATGGTAATGATTTCCACTCCAGTCACTGCTGCAGCTGGGCCCCAACCAAATCCCAAGTTTCTGAACACCCCCAAACTTCATGGACATTAATATCTGGATCCAAACTTTGCAGCTGGCCTCTTTACCTAGACGTGGTTAGATCCACATCCTGGGTCCAAATGCCTCCAAACTTTGGGAGAGATGGAGTGCTACTGTTGTCATGGAGCGGGTATGATTTGAAGCAGCCAGAATAACTCCCTGTGCAAGACTTCTCTTGCCTAATGAGGAAAGCTTGTTATGAAGGCTCATTATGGGAGAGAAGGCCTGGAGATAACCCTGCTAAAAGTGACTGCACCAGTCCAGGTATCTCATGAAGTGCTGTTACAATAGTGAGTGTGGGAGGGGGGATCTGGAGAACACAGTCTCGAAATGAAGAAATTAAGAGCAAGCAGGGAATTCAAGCAGAACTTCTTCGCTCGAGAGCAGGAAACAGATGGAACAAGTTGTCAAGACAGAACATCAAAGCAAATAGTCCCAGTGGGCTCCAATTCGTGCCCCCTGGTTCAACTCCACTGAAGCTGGTGGAATTATAACAGGGTTGACTAGTGTGGGAGACAGGTGGAAATGCCTGTGGCAAAAGGGGAGAGAGAACTGAAGGCCAGACCAATGAAGCAGAGATGTGGGGCTGAGATGAGGGTGAAACATTTATTATTTATTTGTGTGATCGTAGCACCCAGGTGCCTCAGTCATGGACCAGCACCCCATTGTTCTAGGTGCTGTGCAAACGCAGAACAAAAAGGCAGTCCTTGTGCCAAAGAGTTCACAATCTAAGTAGAAGACAACAGATGGATACAGGCAGATGGGAGAATGCAAGGACAGTGAGACAATATTGGTCAGCATGATCGTTATCAGCTCAACAATGGCCTAATTACTGCCAAGTTTTTTGTAGGCATCACAGCAAGGGAGAGTTTTAAGGGAATAATATGAATATTACTTGGAGTTTACACTAGCTAGGATAGAAATATATAAGGGATATCTCTTGTCACAGGAGAGAAGCCATCCACTAGCTGTAGGCTGGGGAGAAGCTTCCTCCACGTTACTGTATTATAATTGTCCATCATGGGCTTTCTTGCATCTTCTTCTAAATCATTTTGTACTGGTCCCTGTCCAAGACAGGATACCAGATTAGCCCAGTTGGGCAATTCCTATGTTCCTAGAGCAGGTGGTTTCCTTACAGAATCCCCGATGGAGGGACCTGAGTTGGTTTTCTCCTGTCCTGAGATCTTTCATTCAAAGTGGGCTTCACTTTCCGTGTTTGGTGGGTGCTTTGGAACTGGGAGCCTGCCTGAGTTGTCCAGTTATTTGAAAATGGAATGTAGGATTTTAGCTGATAAAAAGGAAGCAGCTTTATCAGGACTAAGGCTGGGCAATTATCCCAACAACTGGGCTGGAAGAGCTCTGTGACGCAGACAGAACAGCATCCAGGCTTGGCTGATATTGAGGAGCTGTCTGTGACATGGTGTTGTCTAAGAATGCAGACCACTGGCTCCTTTTAGGGTGGGTCAGGACGTGTGGGACATTTTGACTCACACATCCTGACCTGGTGTGAACTTGGTGGTGGGAGCAGGACTTCCTGCCCCATCCTCTTCCCCAGTGTGCTGGGTGGATAAAAGCAGTAGCTTACCTCAGTGCTAGACAGCCACAACCTGAAAGACTTCAGTGAACCCTCCTGCACAAAGTCATTTACCTCTAATCTAATCTGTTCCATTTACCACTGCCAGGCGGTGGGTGAAGGTTTAATCTCTGTGATTTTTTTTATTATTGAACAAATGTTTAAAATGCAATAAGAAGAAAATTAAAAAGCATACAGTGCTGATCTCTCCTGTGTGTCCTGAAAACATAGCGAACCAGATACGGGCCTGCGGTTAGTGGGGGCTCCGCAAATCAACGCTCCCAGGCTTGACAGTGAGTTATATAACTGAGCATTATTGATTATATCTGCACCACACAGGTATCCAAATAACACTCCCTAAACTCCTGGAGTGCAGTGGCCTGAGAATGAAATCTTCAGTCCAGCAACCCAAAAATCACCCAAAGTCCAAAACGTCCAACAACCCAAAAGTCCAGCCCCAGAGTTCAAAAGTTCATCTGCAGAGTGTTACTCCCCAGTCTGGGTGAAAGTGTGTGTGTATGTGGGGGGAAGAGGTATGGGGCACCTTACATAATCTGAAGCTGACTGCCCCGCAGCTCCATAGGGCTTCACTCCGATCTGCCCCACGAGCCGCTCCGCTTCACTCCACCAGTCATCCCACAAACCGTTCCGCTCTGCAAGCAGCTCGTGAACTGCTCCACAAGCCACTCCAACCGTCCCGCTCTGCAGTAGATCTTCAGGCTCCCCACAACTTAACACAGTGCTCAGTGATTTCAGCTTGTAGTAGTGGGAGCCTCAGTGCTGGTGCACCATAAGGCCAAAGTGAATTCAGCTCAGCACCTGTAGCTAGACTCCTAATAGACCCAGAATTAGCTCTGATGCTCTACAGTAAAGAGAGATGGAGGTGCAATTAATGTTTCAGACCCTCACTGCCAGGTACTAATACCTGTCTCCAACCTCTTTCAATTCACAATTTTGGAACCCATGTCCCTTGCCTAGCGAGTGCTACTTAGTTGATGGCGAGTTGCTCCATCATAACAAAAGGCCAAGTACAGTTCCAATGTCCTTGATTCCCATAATCAGGATAATAACAATTTATTCTTCCTGCCCCAATAACAGAGACACTGGGGATCCCACAGCAGCCAAAGTCACCATTTGGGCAGGTGTGGGCTCATTCTAGGCAGGGTGGGTGTGCCTATGCAAATGAGATCAGCCCCTGAAGTTCTTTTCCACAACTTGCCACACCTCACCACCAGATGTCAGGGTGGAGCTCATCCTGACTCTGCTTACATTCACAATGACCCTACTGCATCCTTCTCAGTAAGGATGTGGTGAAAATGCTGCTGCTGTGGTGACTCCCCAGCACCCACAAAACCCGACAGAGGTTTCCACTCATTCGTGTGCACCAGATGATCAGGAAGCCAATACACCAGGGAAACCGCTTTAAACAACTGCTCAGTTGACCAGCAAAAACCAATTGTCTAGTAAGGGTGGGTCTTTAAAGTATGCTGAGGCTGAAGGTTTCCACAATGATTCTATTCAACTTCTAGTTAACATGGTTGTTTAAACTGGAGGGGGGCAGAGAGGGATGCTTATTGGATGTGGGGTCATTAGTGGTACTTTACAGTATCTCCAAACAAGATGATTAATACAAAGGGACAGGCCATTGGGGTCTCTCTAGTCTGGCACCCTTCTGCTGCTGGGAGTGGCCTGTACTTGATGCTTTAAAGGGGGTAGGGGTCTTGTGGACCAGCTTGGGAAGGGCATTCCATATGGCATAGAAGAAGGTTCAGAGTGGCTTGTGGGAGAAGTAGACACACTGGGCACTGAGGATGGCATCACAGGCAGAGTGGAGAGGGTTGGGGGTGACACAGAAAGAGACTAAGGCAGATACCTAAGGAGGGACTGGCTTATAGGTTAGGAGGAGAAGATTGATTTTGATGTAATGGAAGATGGGAAGCCGGGGAGGGATTCAAAGAGGAGACCTCCCTGGTCCCTGCTGGCCATTAGCTTTCTCTCTGAAGGCAGAGGGGTATTGTGCTTGTAGCCTTAGCTCAGGCTGAGCCAGTCAGGGGTAGCAACACTTTTATTTACCTCTCCTCTGGCTATACTGACCCCCATCTGCCATCTTTGCTGCTAGGCAGCTCTCCTTACAGGGTGGGAGAGTGGCCTGCCTACCCAGCTTTCCACTGGCAGGTGGGGGAAGCAGGCCTGTTGGGCACGGAGGAGGAGGAGAAAGCTTTGCTGGGGGAGCTTACCCTGAGAACGAATGGATGCTGTGAGCTTGCTGTAGGGGAGGAGGAAGGATGGAATTGGGTCTGGAGGAGACAGGAGAGCGTGGAGGAGCTGAGTGCGTGTGGGGGAGAGCAGGACTTGACAGAGAGAGGGAGAGGTGGGTGGAAGGAGCTGGCTGGGCATGGTCAGGAATGGTGGGGAACATCTATCTACAGGGGAGAGTTGTTGGGGGTGGGGAGAGCTGGCTGGGGCGAGGGACAAGCTGTGTCTGTGTGCATAGGAGCTGCCTGTAGCGGCCGGGGGGCCTGGGTGCTCTAGGGGAGGAGAGTTCCCTGCCCTGAGCAGGAAAGACACGGGGGGGCAATGAGGAAAGGTGTATGTGTGTTTGTGACTGAACCATTCTCTGTATCTGCAATGGCTTTTATTGCACAGAGCCCAGAAGGATTGTAGCAGGCACAGTCCAGGCTGCATTTTATTGCTGGCTGTTTGATAACTGTCTATTTGATGAGTCAGTAAACAAGTCAATTTACCCTGGGTAATTTGCTAATGGCTACAAGACTTGGCCGGTGTTTGTTGGGCTGGGGCCTTCCTGTGTCTCAGGTGACTGCCGTGTTTGCCCTCGGCCTCAAACCGAATCATCCCCCTGAAAGGCTCCGGCAATAGGTATATTTGGTGACTGATTGGAGGGTGGCGTGGAAGGAACTGTGGCAGAAGATTTCTGGGCTGCTGGTAGGATGGGGGTTGGGGATGACTCCCCGGTGCATCCTGGCCTCTCGGGAGTGAGTGTCCTTCAGCCTGATTCAGACTGGGGGCAGGTGGCCTCAGTATCACCTTCTAAACCCAGCCTGCGCACTGGGTCTAGCCCTAGCTGGTGTAGCTTCTGGTGCTGTTCACATGATGTGGATGTGGGGATTTCAGGGACCTTCCAGAGCAACCACTGGTGCCAGTCTGCAAACAGGGGTAGGCCAGGAGTGCTCAGTGTGACCCAGTGTGGGTCAGGAGCCAGCCTCTCCTGCTTCTCCCCTGTGGGTTGGGTCAGGCCCCTCCCTCCCTGCATTACTGCCTGTGGGAGGAGAGCAGGGCGGGAGGGGTCTGGAGCTTCCCGGGCCCAGTCTGGGCATGTTAGTGAGCCCGTAGCCTGCGGGGTGAGGGGTAATGACTCTGGTGCGTGTGAAGGTGACAGGGCGGGAATCCTCACAGGGCATCAGACCTGGCGCGGGGGAGGTGGCAGTGGCATTAGCTTTGAGCCCTCTCACTGCTCTGCACGTGAGGCCAGCCCTGACCTGGAGGCCCCCGCGAGGTGGTGAGCTAACCCAGGGTGGTGTGCTCGGCTCCAGCCAGGCCGCTGTCCAGGCCAGGCTGGGCTGAGTTTCAGATGCTGGTTTCCATTCAGGAGTTATAATAAACTGTGAGCTGGGAGCACCCGACTCATTTCGCGGAGCGTGGTGGCAGGTCCAGCATTAGTCACAGTCAGGCTGACCAGAGCAACTGTATCCCTCCCATCCCCCTGCTTTCAAAACACTCCTGCCTTCCTCTCCCCTCCCTTAGCTAACCGGGCGATTTCTTGTGGGTCTGAATTACACTACAGGAGAAATACCTGTGCAGCAGGTGAGGAGAGGTCATCAGGACCATCCTTCCTTCTTCTTCATTGCATCATTGTCTCTGCCAGTCCTGTATGGTGCAACCATGTCGCTCTGTCCTTGGCCAAGGGTGACTAAGGGCTCAGGCAAAACTCTGACTCCGTCTCTCTGGGGAGCGCTTGGCCTCCAGGAGTCAGCCAGAGCCCTGGGTCATGGGAATGGGGGGCTTGTGAGGATGGGAAGATGAGCAAGAACTCTTCACTGCCTCCCATCCCAAACATGAGAAGGCCCATGGCGTCAGGACACCTCTCCTGAGAGGAGATCAATAGACTTGGTTCATCCCAGATGGACACAGCTCAGGGCCAGAGGGCCAGATCCTCAGCTAGTACAGACTGGCCCAGCTCCATTGACTGCAGTGACTCCGTCGACTGGAGGCAATGAATGTTGAGGCACTCAGCACTGTACAGGTTGGGGCCCTATGTGCTGATTCCCAAGCCATTGCAACGCGTGATGGAAAAAGCCATTCAGGTCATTGAGTCCGTTCTCCTCCTGTACAGATGGCCCCCGTGCTTTCCAGCTCCCCAGCCTTCTCCTAGGCCTGACTTTCTCAACCCGCCCGCTCAGGGCGCTGGGCTTTCTGCAGGGAGCGATCACTCGCTAGACAGAAAGCTGATCAACTTTGTTTTTACAAACTTGGGCAGCTCTGCAAAGCTCCATTTTAATCCTCAACTCTACTCCTTCCACTCATCAACATTTCCCTCTTGCAGCTGCAGCAGACACTCAAGCCCTGCTTGTACACAGGGTCACCAACCTTCAGCTCTGCCGGGCCAGCCTGATTATTAAACACTCTGGTCAAGTGGCTGTCTTGTGCAACGCCTCGGTACCTGGACAGCTTCTCCCGGTGCCAGGGCTCAAAGGCTAAACGCTTCAGTTTGTAGGGTGGCTAATGAGAGCTTCCACTGCCTCACGGGCTTTCGTGTATTACCACCGCTTTCCCCTCCTGCCGTCTGCGAGCCTTTATTTTCAACCCTGCTCAGGTGTCCCTTGGAGCCAAAGTGACTCAGAGATGCTGCTCTCGCTCGCCTGATGCTTTCCCAGCATGGTTTAGCCTCTGATTAGTCCAGGACTAGGGTTTTGTGTGTGTCCACCTGGAATACCTCTTGTAATCTCCCTCCCTGGCAAACACAGAAAGGAGAGACTGGAGCGTTGCTGCTCTCCTCTCTTCAATAACAATACCTTGCATTGCTAGAGCATCTTTCAGCCCAAAGCATTTTACAAACTGTGTGCAGGGATTTCTTCGCTCACTGCTGCAATCCGGCTGCTTCCTTGACGGAGGGGGCATGACAGCTGTTTAGCACAACTGTATACTGCAGATCAGCATGAGCCACTTCAGCCATCACTGGAGTGCAGCCACCTCTGCAGTGGAACCTGACAGCCGTCTCAAAGCACGGCACACCATTTTAAGGCAGGAGGTACAGAATATCCAGTGGAGTGTAAGTGGGTGGGATGTAGTTACCCCACTGGAATCTGATGTGGGCACCCAGAGAGCTACCAAACCTACGCTTGGAAAACCCCCCGTGGGATTTCTAATGACTTCAAGTCCTCAGTACCTTAGTTGTATGTCTGACCTGAAGGCTGGCGCCTCCGGCCGCACAGTGCCTCCTAGCACCATGCTGAGGGTCAGCCTCTGTCCCCATCCTCAAGAAAGAGCCCCGCTTACTGAATTAACAATACCACTTTTTAAAGCAACTGGGAGATCTCCATCTCAGTACTGACAAGGCCCCACCCTGCTTAGCACAACAGCTGATCTTTGACTACAGCTCTCTTACCCACCTAGATAACTCCTAGATAATCAAGCTTCCTAACTGCATGATAGTGGGAACCATATTTAAGAGCACATATTGACATTAAAAAACCCTGTGTACCTATTACATGAACTCATTAAATTTAATAGGATGGTTATTGCATGTTAAATAAATACCAACTAATCATGAAAAACATATTTGCCAAGGTTTAACTATGGAATAGATGCATCAATTACATGGTTATTAAACCTCAAAAAATATACACTTCTAATAATGAAGTGACATTTAAATAACATACATTAACCATCTTATTAAATGTTGATTCTGTTCATATTTGAGGACTTTAATTTTGAGCATTTACCCTCTCCAGTGTGCCTTGCGCTGACTGTACCATGCATCATTAACAATCTTTTCACTCATCATTTTCTAAACTTTTTTTTTTTACATAGCAGAGCAACTCATAGGAGCTGAGCTGGCTTTAAAACAATTCAGTTCTCCCATTTGGAGAGGGCATCTGCCAAGGTGGAATGGCTGAGCCTGATTCTCTGCTGCCCTGCTCCTTGTGTACTTACACCAGTGCAAGGAGGGAGTAAAACGTTTCTTAAATCTGCCACCTAACAAATAACCAGGCAGCTGAGCTTCTCAAGATTTCAGTTTAAAATGATCTCTCTGTTTCTGCAAAATCAATGACGTCTGTAAGGAGTACCCAGGAAACAGGCAATGGTTAATTTCTGTCTCTGTGAGTCTTGCCATGTGACCCTGGGCGAGGCATTCCACCTCTGGGTGCGGCCATAGCACCATCAGTAAGTTGGGGGTAATGATACTTACTGGGAGGTGGTATTCTTTCATTTGTAAAGCACATTAAGGTCCTTACATGGGAGATGCTAGGGAGGCAGCTGGGTTTCAGATCCCATTTCTTAACATTCCCTAAGACCACTGGCAGCATCCTTTAAACTTCTAAAGTCCTCTACAGCCTCCCAAGCAGTGTACACCACACTTCCTCCTTGGTGGTTCACAAACCCTCTATGATTTCCTTTCCCCGCAGTCCATGAAACACACCAGCTCTCATGATCATGCCCCATGCAGTCTGGTTTGGACTGTATTATCTGCACTCTGTCAACTGCTCAGAGCACAGACTTCTTAATTGTTTGGCACAGGCCTCATTGTATGATACCATGTACGCTTCTGGCGCTATATAAATGATGATAATGTTAATCTACTGCAAGAAGCAAAACATAAGGCTCTCTTAGGATATTGAGCAGAGACCCATTTCTATTAATGGCCATCCTCTGCTTGAGGGAGGATGTTGAATGCCAGAAGATTCACTTGTTGGTTTCCTTAGGATGTCCAGATAGGTAATATCTTCTTGGCTCCATCCTTTCATTCAGTTGCTCTGAGTCCTGCTGCAGGGTAAAGGATTCTTCAGCACTGCTCTTTGCTCTGCTGTGCAAATGAGAAGTCCTGAGATGGGGAAGGGAGAAGAGCCCTTCAATGCTGGTCATTAGAAATCGATCATGCCCAAGAGTTTAGTGCTAGGATTATGTCACTCTTAGCAAGTGCAAATTGACGGGGTATTAGTCGAGTCCTACCAACCCAGACCTATTGCCTCAAGGGCCTTTTTCAGGGCTTCTTTCTAACCCTGCTTACCAGTTTACCTCCTGCCCGTGGCTGTGCAATTGAATCTGGGTCAGGGCTGAGACTTTCAAATGGGACTAGTGATTCTCGGTGCATCGATTTTTCAGGTGCGCAACCTGGGACACCTTTAAAGGGCCTGGTTTGCAGAAAGAGCTAAGTGCAAAAACTGGTCCAAAATGTTCAAACGGGTCAATTTTGACTGAATATTTTCATCTGAATTTTGATGGAAAAAATGGGTCCAAATTTTCATTAAATCTTCACAAAAGTTCCATCCCGTGTTTCCACTGGCTGTACCAAGCACATGCCCTCTGCATGTCATACAACTGTGCGGGGGTCAAGTTGGGCACCCCAGTCACTAATCACTTTTAAAAATCTTGCCCGTTTTGTAGGAGCATGAGAAATTCATGCTTCGATTGTGGCAGGTGATTGGGGAGCAATCACCGAGAGAGGCGTTATCACAGGGTGCGTGCGTACTAACTGTTGGCGGGGAGGCAAAGCAGGGTGTTGGGTAAACAGGTAGCACAAGGTAACACAACCACAGGGTTTGCGGACCTGCTCCTGCTTAATGAATTTATCGATCTCTTTGTACTCAGTGATGAGCTGCCAAAAGCTGAAGAACCGGTTCCTCCAGTCGCTCCGGGTCTTCGGTGGCACTTTGGTGGCACGTCCTTCAGTCACTCCGGGTCTTCGGCGGCACTGAAGGACCCGCCGCCGAAGTGCCGCCAAAGACCCGGAGCGCCTCCGGGTGAGTAAAAATTGCCTAAAGTTAACCATGTGCTTAAGTGTTTTCTTGTTACAGCATTCAAAAGCTTTCTAGTTGCCTCACAGCACACTGTCTGGTTCCTTGTTTTCTTTAACAACCGGTTCTAAACCAGCTTCAAAATTTAACAACCGGTTTGCGCGAAACGGTGCGAACCGGCTCCAGCTCACCACTGGTCGTACCAGTCGGGATATAATCTAGAAATCATTCGCCCAGAATCAATGAAGGGGCCTGCTGGTAAAATAAATCCCTCTTGTAGTTAAAGGCCCCCCCATCCCAGCCCCCTCCCCATCCATACACACCCCCACCTTTCGCTCCTGGCTCTGAGTCTCCGCGTCCACCTGGAAATGGGCAGCTCTGTGGCTGGAACTGAGAATCCTGAGAGCCTCGAGCAGACAGTTCCGCTCAGCTTTCTGGGAATCAGACCTGGCTTGGATGCCGTGCAAACCAGCCATCATTTACATTATGTCAGAGAGCCAAGATGTATTGTCTCCTGGACCCACTTGTAATGTTTTCTGCGTCCGCACTGAGGTAGATAATCTGTGTTTGGGAGGCCCCAGTGGATGGCAGTACATACAGAAGCACTTAATTAATTATGGAGAAGTTAAGTCACTGGGGCTGGTAGTGGAGGGGCTCTCTGCTTTCCCATGATCCTGTCTGTACCATTCTGCCCCTGAGCTGAGCTACAAGCCTCCCAGCTCTGTGATGGCAGAGATGCAAAGAAGAGGCTGACCCTCGCCCCATTTGGAGTTAGAGGAGCAGAAACCTGGGATAAACACCAGGAGACAAGTGCACCAAAAAGCCATTTTGTTGGAGTGGCTTGGATAAAAGGAAAGCCTGAGGCAGGAAGCCAGGACCTCCTGAGCTGCAATCTCAGCTCAGACAGGACTCCCTCCATGGCCTCAGGCAAGTCACTTCATCGCTCTGTGCCTCAGTTTCCCAGCCTGGAAAATGGAGATAATACTGACCAACCTCACAGGAGCCTTGTGAGTATTGAGGAGGAGGCCAAGTTCTGCTCTCACTCATCCCGGTATAAATCCATTGAGGCGGGCACTGAAGATTTTCACTGGTGTAACTGAGTGTGGAAACTGGCCCACTGCGGGTAAAGTGCTTTGAAGATGTAAAGTGTGATAGAAGCCGAGGTGGGTTCAAGCTGCAAAATTCAGACTCTGAGCTGGATTTGGAACAACCCAAAGGGGTGGGATTGGATCCAGGGTCTGATTCTGGCCCATCTGTAATGGTGATGATGATTTTCAAGGACTGTAACCCTCCATGCTGTTTTCATCACACACCATCTCATGTTTGCCAGCCATCAAAGATCCTTTGTATTCTGCTCAGGGCACTCACTTTCCCCCAGCTCCAGCTGCTGCTGCCCAGTGATCCTGCAGTGACATCATAATACTGTATTTACAACATCACAGGCATTCATGTGGCACCGTGCCGGGCTGTTGTAAGGGCAGGACTGGGTTTCTGTTGCAGACTCCTTCGGCCCTGGTTAAAGCACAAGTCCCTTTGATGATAAGCTGTGGGAGCACAGAATATTCAACTGTTTTGTACATGTTGCTGTCCTTTTAAATCCTGACACCTGAGATGTGCTTGATGGCTTTTTCCTAACAATGGAAGTGGCAGGAGCCAGTGCTTCTGTGCAGTCCTTATCCAGGAAGCCACATGTCCTATGAAGCTTAGTGATGGTCAGCAATGTGTTGGGGTAACCTACAACCACTCAGAGAACCCTGGCCCTTCACACCCTATCCAGCCCATGACTGCTAGAGAGAAATCTTGGCCAGTGTTAGCAGCGAGCAGTGGTGGGGATGCGAATAAAAACTGCCATCATACAGCCCTGCCATCCCACCACTCCCAAGAAAGGGTTGGTTGTACGTAGGAAAAAGCCTCTGTGGCCACTCACCCTGATGCAGCAGGAATTGCCCATGTACATGCCTGCTCGGCACCCTTATCAGCTGATGACTTGTGCCTCTGATGTATGACAGCAATAGACTTCCGGATGGTGTGTTTTACACAAATACCTATGGCTTAGCCATTAGAATCATAGAATCATAGAATATCAGGGTTGGAAGGGACCTCAGAAGGTCATCTAGTCCAACCCCCTGCTCAAGCAGGACCAATTCCCAGTTAAATCATCCCAGCCAGGACTTTGTCAAGCCTGACCTTAAAAACCTCTAAGGAAGGAGATTCTACCACCTCCCTAGGTAACGCATTCCAGTGTTTCACCACCCTCTTAGTGAAAAAGTTTTTCCTAATATCCAATCTAAACCTCCCCCACTGCAACTTGAGACCATTACTCCTCGTTCTGTCATCTGCTACCATTGAGAACAGTCTAGAGCCATCCTCTTTGGAACCCCCTTTCAGGTAGTTGAAAGCAGCTATCAAATCCCCCCTCATTCTTCTCTTCTGCAGGCTAAACAATCCCAGCTCCCTCAGCCTCTCCTCATAACTCATGTGTTCTAGACCCCTAATCATTTTTGTTGCCCTTCACTGGACTCTCTCCAATTTATCCACATCCTTCTTGAAGTGTGGGGCCCAAAACTGGACACAGTACTCCAGATGAGGCCTCACCAATGTCGAATAGAGGGGAACGATCACGTCCCTCGATCTGCTCGCTATGCCCCTACTTATACATCTCAAAATGCCATTGGCCTTCTTGGCAACAAGGGCACACTGCTGACTCATATCCAGCTTCTCGTCCACTGTCACCCCTAGGTCCTTTTCCGCAGAACTGCTGCCTAGCCATTCGGTCCCTAGTCTGTAGCGGTGCATTGGATTCTTCCGTCCTAAGTGCAGGACCCTGCACTTATCCTTATTGAACCTCATCAGATTTCTTTTGGCCCAATCCTCCAATTTGTCTAGGTCCTTCTGTATCCTATCCCTGCCCTCCAGCGTATCTACCACTCCTCCCAGTTTAGTATCATCCGCAAATTTGCTGAGAGTGCAATCCACACCATCCTCCAGATCATTTATGAAGATATTGAACAAAACCGGCCCCAGGACCGACCCCTGGGGCACTCCACTTGACACCGGCTGCCAACTAGACATGGAGCCATTGATCACTACCCGTTGAGCCCGACAATCTAGCCAACTTTCTACCCACCTTATAGTGCATTCATCCAGCCTATACTTCCTTAACTTGCTGACAAGAATACTGTGGGAGACCGTGTCAAAAGCTTTGCTAAAGTCAAGAAACAATACATCCACTGCTTTCCCTTCATCCACAAAACCAGTAATTTCATCATAAAAGGCGATTAGATTAGTCAGGCATGACCTTCCCTTGGTGAATCCATGCTGGCTGTTCCTGATCACTTTCCTCTCATTCAAGTGCTTCAGGATTGATTCTTTGAGGACCTGCTCCATTGTGAAGCATCACCTAGTTAGGAAGCAGGGATCGGAGGGGGAGTGATAATGGTGCCTAATTAATTGGTAAATTACAGCTAACTCCTTCTATAATTAAACATTCCGTCCACACGAGCATGGAATAAACTTGTCATCAGTGTGACTGCACTGAGTGGAACAGCCAGGCAAAGGGGCTGATGCTTGGGCTTAAAGTCTGATCTAGAGAGAAGATTCTGGCTTATGGTTCCTGTAGAAGCATGGACTATGGCTCTGTGTGTGTGTGTGTGTGAGTGAGAGAGAGAGAGAGAGAGAGAGATGCAGCTCACACAGGGGTGTGTGTACCTGCATTGAAGGCTTGGGCTGAGGCTCCGACAAGTGTGTGGATGTTGTAACTATCTGATCTATCTCCACTCATTGAAGTATCTAGATGCCTAATGCTGGAGTTTGGAACTTGGCTATGTCCCTGGTTGGGGCTATGTTCTCTGCTCATCCTCAAGGGAATTGCAGGCTTGGGGGGGAATCTAAAGCTGGTGTGATTTACACTTCTCTGATTATATCTACACAGCAAAGAAAACCCTGTAGCTGGCCCATGTCAGCCAACTCAGGTCAAGGGGCTTGGCTGCGGGGCTGTTTCATTGCTGGGTAGACTCCCTCCCACCTCACAGGATCCTAGAGCCTAAGCTCCAGCCCGAGCCCAAATGTCTACACAGCAATGAAACAGCCCCTCAGCCCGAGCCCCGTGAGCGGATGTCTTGTTGCTGTGTAGGCATATGCTTCGGGACTCTTGCCCTGTATCCTTTGCAGTCATTTACATCAGGGCCAAATGGGTGTCAGATGCTACCAAATCAGAATGGCCATGTTTTACACCCACTTGGCCCTGGGGTAAAGGTGTAGGGCAATGAAGATTCGCCTCTCACTGATGCTGGTGTAAATCAGGAGTAACTCCATGGAAGTCAATGGAGTTACACCAGGGTAGGTGAGAGGAAAATCAGGCCTACTGTATGCAAGTTGTACTGACACAGAATCTTAGGTATTCACCCCCACTTACTGATGCAAATCCCACCCTCCCTGATGCATCACCTCTGAGCTTGGCCTGCTGAGTCTGAGGCCAAGCTGGTGTAACTCCCTTAACCAAGGGGTGGGGTGAGAGGAGTGTAGCAGGAAATGCAGCTCACACGGTGTGAGTGAAAGCCGGGGTGGCAAATAGCGCACCAGCTCAGACTCTTTGGGCAAACCAGTGCTTAATTTGTGCCAGGGCTTGCCAGGGCTGAGCCCCGGCACCTCTAGGCCTGGCAGTTCATAGCCCCGGCCCCTCTGGGCTTGCTGCATTAGTTATGAAAGTAAGAAAATTGCTTGAGCCTGGGCACCTCTTTTGTTACAATTAAGCACTGGTGCAAACTGTTCATTGAAGCCCTGTGAACAGTAAGCAGAGATGTGAGAATCACACCCTGTTTGTGGCTAATTCACATGCAGACAAGAGGAGGAAATCCGTGGGCTGTTCATTAGAAATTGTTTGCCCAGATTTAGTGCTGCCAAAGCACCAAACCCCCTGCAAACACCTGCTTGTTCTGTGAGCTGGTTAGCCCAATGCAGGCTCTGGATCTAGCCAGAAGGCCACAGTGAAAGAGAAGATGCACTAAGGAAAACCAGAGCTGGGTTTGAATCGGGCCCCAGAGAGGAACCCCTGCAGGAAGGGTTCAGATCTGGAAGTCCTCATGGCCCAGACTGAACACTATGGACTGCTGGTGTCCCAAGGCCTTCTCCCTCCTAATCCATTCTCGCTTCACTGGCACAGCCTGGTGCGAAGCAACAACTGGACAGCAGCACAGGGGTGCTGCTGTGATCCTGGCTGCATGGCAGAGAGCGCAGATGCCGGTGGCAGAGGGAGGGAAAGAGGGAAAGGTGGGGAGTGGGAGAGGGGGGGAGCTGTGCTGCCCTTACAGGAAGGAAATAGACTGGCTGTGTTTCATGGGAAAACCGTACACTCGCCTGCCACTGCCACCGCACTGTTCCTGTGCTAGCTGCATAATGGATCCATAATAGTGGGGGGAGAAGCAGCTATGACTCACGTTTGGCCATGCAGTACAATGTGAGATCAATGGTGTGTGCATTCCTGGCTGTGTGTGTTTGTATATCTGACGGGGGCGGGGAGGGGGATTCACCTCTGTGCAGGTGCCCGTGTTGGGACATAAGGGGGACAGTTTGTGCCTCCCTTATTCAGAGGCTGCCGCTTAGGTATCCCTGAGGGCTGCCTTAACTTACAGCTGCAGTAGTTGTCACAGCCCGCTGCAGGAGCGCAGAATAGCTGGGGCGTGGGACTGCCTCAGCCATGCCCCCCGCTCACAGCCAAGCCAGCTTGCATCAGGTTTAGGGGTCCCCTATGCCCAGGAGTGTTCCTGGGTAGGGGTAGGGGGTGGGGTTTGCACCCATCCTTGGACAAAGTGGCTGTAGGGCAATTCTGGAGAGGGCCCTGTGTGTCTGCCTAACTGTGAGTGTGTTTCACTCAGCCTGTCTCGTGTGTGTGTGTGTTTGCATGTGTATGATTGCTTGTGTGTGTGTGTAGCCCTGGACTGGGGGGTGGCCAGGGTATTCAATGCGGATTAGAGTTTCCCCTTTTATGAAACTCACTAGTAAATGTGGGGGGAAATGCAATTTATTTATGCTAAGCAGCTATTGTTATTCAAACACAATAAAATGGAGTCCTCCGTGTTCAGATTTCAGCTACCCTCAATGTCAGGCAAGTGGAGGACATATTAAAGGCAGCGAGGGGTGGGGTGGGGGTGGGGGGGAATCTTTCAGGGGAATGCAGAGCTGCAATTTAAAAGGACACTACCACATTCTTTTGGTTTCAAATTATCTATTTTTCCTTCTCCAGTGTTTAAAATACTAATTATTTAGATTGTTTTTACCTTGGGGCAGGGACCCTGTCTTCATATTGGTCAGTTATAAACCAAGCACATCCATGGCCCTGTCTAAATAATAACAATATTAATTTATATGCCCTGAACCCTGTCTCCTAAGTACTTTACAAATATTCAGTTTTTGACTATTTACCCTTTGCAAGCTTGGCAAATATCACCACCACATTGTAATATATTGGCTGGAGTGTATGAGAACCAATGCCCTCTACAGGATGGAGTCAGAACTGCATATCTGGGAGTCATAAATCTTATATTGCTAAATGGTCAGTGGTGATTCTTATTTAGGTTAAATGGTAGGGAGCTGTGATTTTGAAGCAAGAGATTCTGAGTCTAGCCCTGGCCAGGAAGTCCTAGGTGCCCATGTGGGGTTGATACAGTATTACTAATATGCTTTTACCAAGTGAGGCTACTTTCCAAGCCGGTAAATATTTCTTTTAAATATTTTCCAGTTACCAGACCTTGATTTTCCTCTCCCTCCAACCTGAAAAGGAGTACTTGAGGCACCTTAGAGACTAACCAATTTGTTTGAGCATAAGCTTTCGTGAGCTACAGCTCACTTCATCAGATGCATACCGTGGAAACTGCAGCAGACTTTATATATACACAGAGAATATGAAACAATACCTCCTCCCACCCCACTGTCCTGCTGGTAATAGCTTATCTAAAGTGATCAACAGGTGGGCCATTTCCAGCACAAATCCAGGTTTTCTCACCCTCCACCCCCCCACACAAATTCACTCTCCTGCTGGTGCTAGCCCATCCAAAGTGACAACTCTTTACATAATCAAGTCGGGCTATTTCCTGCATAAATCCAGGTTTTCTCACATCCCCCCCACCCCCATACACACACAAACTCACTCTCCTGCTGGTAATAGCTCATCTAAACTGACCACTCTCCAAGTTTAAATCCAAGTTAAACCAGAACATCTGGGGGGGGGGGGGTAGGAAAAAACAAGAGGAAACAGGCTACCTTGCATAATGACTTAGTCACTCCCAGTCTGTATTTAAGCCTAAATTAATAGTATCCAATTTGCAAATGAATTCCAATTCAGCAGTTTCTCGCTGGAGTCTGGATTTGAAGTTTTTTTGTTTTAAGATAGCGACCTTCATGTCTGTGATTGCGTGACCAGAGAGATTGAAGTGTTCTCCGACTGGTTTATGAATGTTATAATTCTTGACATCTGATTTGTGTCCATTTATTCTTTTACGTAGAGACTGTCCAGTTTGACCAATGTACATGGCAGAGGGGCATTGCTGGCACATGATGGCATATATCACATTGGTGGATGTGCAGGTGAACGAGCCTCTGATAGTGTGGCTGATGTTATTAGGCCCTGTGATGGTGTCCCCTGAATAGATATGTGGGCACAATTGGCAACGGGCTTTGTTGCAAGGATAAGTTCCTGGGTTAGTGGTTCTGTTGTGTGGTATGTGGTTGTTGGTGAGTATTTGCTTCAGGTTGCGGGGCTGTCTGTAGGCAAGGACTGGCCTGTCTCCCAAGACTTGTGAGAGTGTTGGGTCATCCTTTAGGATAGGTTGTAGATCCTTAGTAATGCGTTGGAGGGGTTTTAGTTGGGGGCTGAAGGTGACCGCTAGTGGCGTTCTGTTATTTTCTTTGTTAGGCCTGTCCTGTAGTAGGTAACTTCTGGGGCCAGTCCTTGCCTACAGACAGCCCCGCAACCTGAAGCAAATACTCACCAACAACCACATACCACACAACAGAACCACTATTCCTCTGATCCCTCCAACCTATGTTTCTATTAGATCTTGATGTTATTATGACTCCTTGGCTTATTCCTTGTCTGTGCGCCAGTCTCTTCAGTGATGTTAGCCCAGTTCAAGGACTAGGGCTGACTTCTTAAGGGGGCACCTATAGCAGAACACAGACAGAACTGGTGGGCGTGAGGCACACTGGTTTTTGTATCGGTCTGGTAGCAGTGACTGTTGGTTTGGTTCTGAGAGGGGAAACCTGTTGGATTGTCAGGGAGTGCACAGGGGAGCGGAGGCCTAGTGGGCTGGGCTGGAGTATTTTGGGATATATGGAACTTTAAAAGATATGGCCCAAAATTGTCAAAAAGGCCCCAATTTAGGTGTCCAACTTGGAAACGCCTTGAGCATCATTTTCAGAAGCGGTGAGCACCCACAGCTGCACCTGGCATTAATGGGATCAACGGGTGCTTAGCACCTCTGAAAATCAGGCCCCACGCGTTGCAAGTTGAGCAACCAAAATGGAGGCACTTAAGATCAGTTGCTACTTTTGAAAACAATGGCTCTAGAGACGACACGTGGTTACTGCCTGTTCAAGGACTGCCGTGGAACTGGGCAGGAACTGCATTTTGTTGTTTCCTGAGAGAATCTATGATTTCAAATATTTTCTTATTTCAAAATGAGAAAACCAAAATATTTCAACATTTTGCACAAAATGAAATAAATAAAAATAAAATAAAATAGTGTTGGGTCCATCAAAACGTTTTGTTTTGATAAAACGGAACCGTTTCATTCTGCCTGTCAGTCTGTGGTAGCTGGAGAAGGCTGGAGACTCGAGGTAAGAATGAAGTGGTGCTGAATATCGCTTGTAATTAAGAATCTGCTCTCTGTGCTAACTTGATGCATGGGTACTTTCTTTTTCTTGGTATTCTGATCTGATTAAAGCAAATACAGGTAACTAAGAGGGCATATTTGGCTTATTGGATTTCAGGAGACATAATGGGAATAAAGCTATTTTATTAATGTGGACATCATCCACATGTTACACACTTACAGCTTCATATACACAGACACCATCCTGGGGGGAGGGGTTTGAACCAGGGGTGTTCAACACCAAAAGCACCAACTCCTGCCACTTTCGTAGGCGTAACTCTTCTTGGGGAGGGAGTAACAGACTCTTACTGTTGCGGGAACTAGCCACTAGAGTGAGTCCTGAGCACAGGAACCAAGGGAATATATTTCATATAGCTGGACATTTCCTCCTTACTGAGATTCCTGATGCTTCTCGTGGGATGGCTGTGCTATAATATAACATCTCTGTACAGGGAAATTGTCTTCAGTGATGGTTTCTGGATTTTAAAAAAATATATTTGTCATATATTTTATTGGAATGGAATTAAAATGAAATTAGAAACTAAAATAACTTTAATTATGAACTTCATGAATCAGTATGTTGTAAATCCTTCAGCATAATATTGTGCCATAAAAATGCTATTTTGTGATAATTATTATTATTATAATTAATGTGCCTTAATTGCTCGTTTCACAGGCGTGCATTATCTCCCAACCTCCATCGCAGTGTCTTCTGCAAACAGTTTGCCCTGTGGTGTGGTGTGAATTCGCCAATTGCAAGAGTGGACAGTGGGCTGTGTATGTGTATGTTTTAAAGAGGGTGATGTTTTATCACACAGTCGGTGTTTTCATTCTGCTGTATAGCACCTTGTGTGTCTGGGACAGAAGGAGGCACTATACAGTGAAAATCAGTGTTAACAATTATAAAATATTATTTATTATTAATAATGACCTCCCTCCTTCCAAATCACACACACGCACAAATGTGGACTCTCTCTCTCTCTTTCAGCATTTATTTAACCACATACTTAAGTTGAAAGTCAACGTGAAGATATATGTGCCACGGAGGTGAATATTAGTCAACAGCTCCGGCTATTGATCAGAGCAGATGGAGTCTGATCACTTGGGAGTCTGTATGCTGTGGTTGGTAGTAGAAGGGAAGCAAGGAGTTTATTTCTGGACAGCTGCCTTCTTGGCCTCCTGGACCTGGGTCAAAGGCATTGTTAACAGCTGGGGCAGATGCCTGGGGGCATGTGGGTTTAATCCCTAATGTAAAATGATCCTGCCAGTGAGTCTCGGCACTGCTGCGAAAGGTCACTCTGGTTGGGGTCAGCTCGAGGGAAGGGGAAAGGTTGGTACCACTCTGGGCTGGGGAAGTGGGAGATCCTCCTTCCCATGAGGCAGCTAGTCTGTGTTCTGAAGAATGAGGGAAGGCGCTAGTGTGTGTGTTATGGGGGGAGGACATCGTTCTGGGGGGGAGATGCAATCTGGAGGGGAGCCCTGCTGTCTCAAACTGGGGGAAGGAGTTTGTTTGTGGAGGGTGCCTTTACTCTCACCAAGTGGGGTGAGCTGCTGTAGGTGGGATGGGCATAGGGTCTTTCACTGAGGGGAAGGATCTGCTTCCTGGGGGAATTGCCTCATTCCCCAAAGTGGGGAAGGAGCTGGTGTGTGGAAGGAAATGGGAATGCTAGCAGCCCCCCACCCCCATCATAATCTCGTCATTTCCCCCCAGCAACTCTTTGCTCTAGCAGAGCCACCTGGTGTGTATCTGTACATCCTGCACTGAGCTGGGAAGGGATGAAGGGTGGGTTACCAAGGCAGAAGCACTCCTGTTTAACCACAAATCACCTCACAACCCACAGCGATAAGACAGGAAACGGCTGAGGGTTATTATTATTTTTGGATAAGTGACCCTCCCTGACTGCTGGCAAACAAAGGAGTTAACTCCCTGCTCAGGGCTTAACACATAGGTGCAGGATGGGGTAGCAGGGCAAAGGCTGGGACTGAGGCCCAGTGGGGCGGGTGCGGGGGATGGACCAGGAAATGCTCTAGAAACAGCTGTCTGGTGGGCAGAGGGGAGAGAAGCCTGGTGGGAGCAGGAGAGCTCCCCACTGAGCTGGCAGACACACAGTTGTAACCTGGGGTGGCAGGTTTAATCTCAGTGTGATTTACTGTCAAGAGCACAGGCCTGGGAGCCAGGACATCTGCATTCCCTCCCCAGCTCTGCCCCTGACTTGCTGTGTGTGACTGTGGCTGTCACTTTCCCTCTCTCTACCTCAGTTTCGAATAGCGCTGTCCACTAGTGGTATTGATACTGACTCTCCGTGAGATGCTGGGATGAGAAACACTGGAGACATGCAAGGTGTTGTCACTGCCCTGGCCTTTGACAGGTCAGTGTTTCTGGGGTGAGGTGGAAGGGGAGGACGCAGACTGGCTCAGGAGTAAAGGGTTAAAGCTTGGGTTGTTTCTAACCCAAATTAGATCGGCCAGCAGAGGATGGTCACAAACAAAAGGCTTTTTTGGCCTAATCCTAATGCAGAGGGGGAGGGCTGGGGAGATGAGGCAGGAGCTGCATGCAAAGATATATCCTGCATTGCTCACTCAGGGACAGGAAACAGCCCAGGCCCCCTGGGAAGAAGAAGATGACTTTCCTCTCTGCTAGCTCCTCATTGCTAGTTTGACTGAGTATTAGAACTCTCTAATTTTGATCACCCAGCACAATAGGAACAGAATAAACTATACTCCAGCTTCCCAGGAGGGTTAAACACCGCCAATTAATGTGCCCCTAACAAATGGCCTGCTATCAGCTCCTTAGAGGGAGCTTCACACATGCAGGCCCTGTCAATGCTGGACTAGACATTACAATATACAGCAAGCACTCAGGAGAGAACGGCGTGGACTGGTGAGTCTGTCCAGGCCGCTGAAACCCTAGTTCACACTGGGCGTGTGCAGGCATAGCCACGCCCATGCCAGTTACAAGGACCCTTCCTTTTGAGGGGAACCAAGGCAGGTGGGCTGGTCAATACGTCACGAGAACACGGGTCTGCTCCTTTGGTGTGACGAGATGGCCCTGCGAAGTCAGCACGCTGTGACTCCGAAACCAGCTCTGAAACCAGCTGGCCCCCATTCCTGTCTGAGTTCAGCATCATGGCAGAGACCGGCTCTTCCCCCCCATGCTGTCTTGTGCCTGGAAAGTTCTCCTTTGGTTCCAACTCCTGACTCCATATAGGACAGGGTCATTAGAGACCCACAAACAGGAGTCTGGAATGTGGAAGGGGATCACCCCGGTCTGAGAAGGCTTACAGGCAGGGTAGAGCAGATGGTGGGGAGTAATGGGTACACAGAGGCAGGAGAGCTGGCCATATAGGGCGAGTGGGCCGCAGATGGGGACCTGCCCAGT
Source organism: Caretta caretta (assembly GCF_965140235.1). Classification (NCBI taxonomy): domain Eukaryota; kingdom Metazoa; phylum Chordata; order Testudines; family Cheloniidae; genus Caretta; species Caretta caretta. The sequence goes on along the minus strand of NC_134212.1, from coordinate 22,687,336 downwards.
TGGCTTACCCTGTAGGGCCTGCCCCAAACCCACCCTGTAGTGGGGATGTCAGGAAGATGGCCAGCTGGTTTCAGTATTTAATGGCCCACGTGAAGAGCTTTAACCTCGCTTACTCCTGCTTGTGAATAATTCATTGGGAAGGAGGTACCTGTCCAGCTCACTTAGCGCATCTTTGCTAAGAAGACGCTGCAGTGCATTATGTCTGAATTAAGGCGGCCGTAGCGTCACGCCTCTTAATTACCATGAGATTCCATTACGGACACATGCAGCACCAGGGCGGTGTGGCAATGGGGCCGTGTCAGTAACACACTGGGACTGACTGGTCTGCAAGCAGGGAGGGGTGATTGGAGGTTAGTCCCAGCTAAACCTGCTATCTGCTGGGGCTTTCTCATCTCAGACACGGTTCTCAGCCTCTCGGGGCTGAGTTCCCGTCTGTCATGGGTCTGCACCTCAGCCCAACCCCTGGCTACACCGCACCTGGCTTTGCCCATTCTCTCTCCCCTCCCTCCGTGGGTCTATTTCTCTTGTCTCCATCTCCCTCTTTCCCTTCTCTCTGTTGGGTGTGACATTTGCTATTCTTATCCCCCAGCCCCCATTCTCCCACATCTCTGCATCACTTTGAAGCCTCAGCTTCTCTCTCAAACTTCTCCCAAGATACCTCTCTCCCTGCCAATTCTCTGCCCACCTCCTCACTCCCAGATCCCTCATCCCTCCCTGTTACACGGATATTTGCCAGACTGGATCAGACTCAAGGTCCATCCAGTCCAGTATCCTGGTTCGGGCAATGGCTGATACCAGCTGCTTCTGAAGAAGGTATAAAACCCCACTGCCTAATGCTCTCCCTCCCTCATGGCTCTCCTCCTGCATGACTTGCCCATCTCCCGCTGGGGACTGATCTCTTGTTGCTCACACAGATAGCAGACTCCCTTCCAGCTTTTCAGCAGCCCCTTCCTCTGCTCCCTGCTGGCTGCCTCTCTCCACTGCATGCATCAGGCTCCCCAGCTCCAGCTGAGGGCAGCTCTAGAGAAAGCTACTGGGGGTTAGAGCTGGGAGCCAATTTCCCGCAACCATGATATTCAGCCTGCAAGAGCTAGGCTGCTGAGAAGCTGCCTGCCCCATGGTCCCAAGGCACTGGCTGGAACAGCAGGACGAGGATGGGTTTTCAAAACCCAGAACTGTCCCAGCCAAACCAGACTGTTAGCGGCTGTGCTGCAAGCTTCCTTTCCCTGCCCCATGTACCCAAGGGATCTATGGGGGAGAGGACAGGGGAGCATCCCTTCAGCCATCGCTGTCCCTGATTAGCCCCCTCAGAGACTGGAGGAGGAGGTGGGTGTAACCACTGGAGACATTGAAGACTGTATTTGGCTTCGGGCCACAAGTGAAACGAGTGCAGTGGCCTCAGCTGGGGTTATTTGTGTAGCATGGAATCACTGCAGGGTAAGGTTGGCAGATTCTTAGGGGAGCCCGGAGTGGAACAGCATGGGGACCCTGCAGGTCAGGAGTGAGGTGCATCTGCAGAGGTATGTGGGGCGAGCCTGGGACTGGAGCAGCATGGGAAGGCCAAGTGAATTGGCAGCACTGAAATGGGGGACGGATATGCAGGCCATCTGTAGGTGCTTTGGCAGAGCTGTGGGGAAGGGCAGGGCTGCTGCCCTGTGCTGAACCTGTTCTGGGGCTAACCCAAGGGAGCCAGTCTCCAGCCCCGTTACAAGGGCAAACCCTCTAGGAACATGGGACACTGACTGTTCTCTGCTCTGATTGGATGGAAGCTGCGGTCATGAACTGGCAGGCAGTGCGTGGGAATGCGGGCGTCATCAAGATTCAGATATGCAGCTGACAGCACCACTGTTCCTTAAAAGAAAAAACCCTTTCCACTTACTGTACCAGCTCATGTGCTGAAGCATGAAATGCCGTTAATACGGGAGTGATTAGCTCTTGGCAATGGCAGATGGATTTGAGAATGACAGTTGCTGTGCTCCCTCCGAGAGGGAGCAGAGTTTTCCTCTTCTACGAACCATTCCTTTAAGGGGCGAAGTCCTGGAAAATAGCACTGACCTGTACAACACGGAAACTGTTTGCCCGTTGGGTCCCACGGTCAGTGCTCGCTGTGTAAGGACCCACATTGAACTGGTCTGTAAAATCTCAGGATTTTCTTCTTTTCACCTGAACGGGAATTTCAATTAAGACTCAATCAAGTAACAACTAAGTTAAAAAGCACACTTTGTGTGTGTTCCAAACATAAACTGCTCTGTTGGTGTAGGACTGATAGGAAGGGTGGAGCTTATTATTGGTAATTGCAATTATTAATTGCTAGAACAATTGATCTGAGAGATGCGCCCACTGGTGGAAAGCAGGTGTTTAGTACTACAGCCAGCTTTGCTGTAGACCCCCCTGTGCCAAACCTCACCCTTCCAGCAAGCTCATCTGAGCCAGTGGCTTATACCGTTTAGAAAGACACTGCAAATTGCAGTCAGGCCCTTGGAGTACATTTCCCCCTCCTACCCCTGCCCCCATTTAACCCCTCCCCAGGCCCCATCATCAACTGCACATCATGCAAGACGAATTAAGTTCCATCACAGAGCCAGTCATGAAATGCCAGCCCCTGAAACTGTGTCACTGGAATGAAAATGAAGAGCAAACATTGTGTGGGAGCCTGTTTTCCCAAGGAGGGAGACTTTGTGCTACAGCCTCAAGCTGGAAGAGAGGAGCTGTACAGAGCAATCCTGCATCGGGACAGGAACAGGGAGCGAGGTTCTCTCCATCCCTTGCCTCTGAGGCCACAGACAGTCTGCTACAACACCGCTGTCAGCAGCCAGAGATGCCAACTGAATCATGTACAATGTCTGTGTTTGTGTGAAATTTGTGGCAGAAGGTGTGACCGTGCCCCTTGGGGCCTGAGATGATTATTTAGGGCTCCTGGTCTGGGAGGCATTTGCTTGCCAGGAAATCCCAGAGCAAACAACTGCAGTGTGTGAAAGATTCATTTTCCAAGGCTGCTGTCTCTCCACGCTAAGTGTAGGCTGTCCTGCACAGACACACACACAGGAGGCCTGCCTAGAGAATCTTACAGCCCACAGCCTGCACTGAGCCAGCTGGGAGCTGTTGGGCTTCACACAGTGAGAGGGTGAGAAGAAAGCCTGAGATGTAGGGAGGGATGCAAGGGAAGGAATAGTAAAACTAACTCGTGTTCGGTCTGAAAGCAGGTCCTGTTGACTCCAGCACCTTGCTGCATCTCTGGGCCTTGTATAGCACTTTCCATAAGATGGCTAAGCACTTTACAGAGGTAGGTTTGTAGTGCTCAGAGGTGGTTTACTGAATTTACACCTTGAACAGTGCTTGGTATTCTTATGTTCCAGCAGATGGCCTCTTCCTACTGACTAGCTACATGTACACATCTATAGAGATCTCTTTTGTACAGCGTTCTGGTCATAACTATGATTATCCCCACTTTACAGGCAGGAAAAATGAGGCAAAGGGCCAAGAAGTGGGTTGTCCAAGACCTTACAATGAGTCGATGGCACAGCCAGGAATAGAACCCAGGAGTCCTGATTCCCATCCCAGGCCCCTATGCAGAATCCACAGCTCTAAAGGGCCGTATAGAAGATGCACAGAGCCAAGGTATGAATTTTCCATGGGATTCAGAGGTCTCACTGCGCCCTGTAGGAAAGTATCTAGGACCAGCTGAGACTGTGAAGACATGAAAACAGTATCCGAGCTGTCTGCTTCTCAGTGGTGAGTATGTCTATGTTGAAGTTGAAACCAGGATGCATTTTTAATGATGCAGGCAGGGCTGGGTTTCTTTAAATAAGATTAAACAGTGAATACAGGCTCTGTAAAGTGTGTAGTGCACCACAAATGCATTATTTACACCAGCTCCTGCCACGTCTATTTTAATTTTAAATGGGCTTCCCTGTATGCACCAAAGAAAGCAACAGAACTATTGTGTCTCTTCTGTCTCCCCTCATGTTGCGTGCCATGAGGAAACAGATCTGACCTGTTAAAGGGTTTGGTGCAGCTCCATCCACTGGCTGAATTTTAGCAGGAGCAGCCAGATAATCTGATATGATGAATGACACTTGGAATTGGAAACTGAGTCAGCAGATGAGAGGGTACTGGAAATAACTATCCTGGTGACTTCTCCTCATACAAAATAAATTATAGAAACAAGAATTCGAACTGTGCAGTGGTTAGAACAGGCAACTTACAGTCAGGAGACCTGTATTTTATTCCTGACTCTGTGTCATGTGGTGAGTCATGTGGCGAGTCACGTCATCACTCTGTGCCTCAGTTTCCCCATTTGTGAAATAGGAATAATGCTACTTAACCCTCTTCTCTGATGAAAGCTGCAAGGTAAGTGTAAAGCCTGATTATCATCCTAGGAGAGGTCACAAAAGATGTCTTTTAACCTGATATTATATTTTTTCAATTCCAGATGGAAAGAGATTAGTATAAAACTAGCTGGAACTGAAAGTCTAAATCACAGCAATCACTCTCTCCTGTTTAAACCAGATGGGAGTGCAATCGATCCTGTGCAATACTCACATACAGAGCATCACCCCTACTGCTGCTGCCACTTGTTGGAGGAGCAGAAAGCCTTGTTTGGGTAGAAAATGCCACCTGGGGTCCCAGTTGCCACCAAGAAACCTGATCTGCACTGCAAAGAATCTGTAACTGCACCTGGCTGTAGAGAGGAGATGGGGAGAGTGTGAGCTGAAAACACAGTGAATGTTGCACTGTGAAGAAGCTGGTGGTTGTGGTATGAAAGGAGGTGGGGACTTGGCCAAGGTGGCAGATGGCTCTCAGAGATATGGCACTCTTCTAATGAGCTGATTTGGCTGTGGAGAAGGAGTGAATGCTCTGCACAAATACGGTTCCCAATTCCAAGTGCTGTCCATCTTACTGGATTAACTGACAGTCCCTGCTAAAATGATCCACAGTGATGTGCATGTTAACATTCAAACAGCTGTTCTGAGGTTTCTTTCAGTCAACATTCAGTAAGTGGGCTTGCCTTATCCGTCTCTTAGAGCTATTGTTTCAGGCTGCCTGCAGACTCAGGCAGACAGCCCTGCATCATGCCACCTCTGCAACCAGAAAGGGCAAACACTTTATTTATTTGTCTATCTTTAATTAAAGCTGAAATGCTGCAGAAACTGCTGGGGCCACCCATGAAGTACTATATATCCCCAAGTACCAGCTCCAGCCAACCTACTTGTGTGTACAACGCTTCCCTTTAGAGGCTGGACTGTGCCAAAGCAGCTGTTTGCTTTGCTCTAGTGGCTTACTTAACACAGGGGCTGTTATAACTCACTGGGCAGAGGTCCTTGCTTTGGGGAGTTAAAGGCTGTGAGTTCTGTTGCTGATGTATCTTAGGCTGTTTGCCATGTGACAGGATTATCAGATGGAGTTAGACATTCTCACACAATTCTTTGTGGTGCCGAAGGGATCGGGGAGAAAGTCTGTCTCTTACCTTCAAACTTCCCCCAAGTAGAAGTCAGGCTTGCCTGCATTTGGTTTCACTCTGTGGTGAGAGGCCTGGATTTGGTTTAGCAGGTGATCTCAGCGTCACCTAGCAAGGAGCCCACAGATCCTGAGGAGTCACTCAGGCTGCAGTGTGGAAGCACCAGCAAGAGTCTGTGAGGGGGAACTGGGAGCCCAAAGATAATGACTGAGGGACACAGTGTTAGTCTCACCAGCACCATCAGAGTCTATAAGGTGCTGAGATGGCAGGTTGATGACTGGGAAAATAGACTTAGATGAAGAAATATCAATACACAAAGTCATTCCTCCCTAACAGCCCCCAGGGTGGCCTGTGTGAAATGGGCAGGAGGTCTCCAGGGAGCTGGCAGGTGTCTACATCACATTTACTGAGTAACAGCCCAAGGACTGAATGAACCATCTTCCCTCTCATCCCCTACTGGCTAGTCTAGAGGCGCTCTCTCCCCTAGAGTGGTGTCTGTAGACCTATAGTCAAGGCATGTTGGTAAGGGACAATGGCGCAGTGCGTTGTATTTATTCTGTGTAAATGGAGGACGTCAGCCTCTGAGACAGTGAAGTCTGGTGTCTTTTGTGAGTACAAAGGCAGCCTTACAAGAAGAGAGAGAGTGAGAACCGTGCAAACCTCCCATAAAAACCATCTTGCTCCTCCCTCTGTCATCACTCCCACATCTCAGATCTAGTGCTGATTGCCTTGCCTTGACACACATGTATTGAAACTTACACCCAGACTTCCAGTAACAATCTGGAGAATCTGTTAAGCATACCCCAGAGCAGGTGTCAGCAACCTTTCAGAAGTGGTGTGCCGAGTCTTCATTTATTCACTTTAATTTAAGGTTTCGCGTGCCAGAAATACATTTTAACATTTTTTAGAAGGTCTCTCTCTGTAAGTCTATATATTATATAACTAAACTATTGTCGTATGTAAAGTAAACAAGGTTTTCAAAATGTTTAAGAAGCTTCATTTAAAATTAAATTAAAATGCTGATCTTATGCCACCAGCCCGTTCACCGAGGCCGGCAGCGGGCTGAGCAGGGCCTGCGGCCGGGACCCCGGCTGGCAAGAGGCCAGCAGCCAGAACCCCAGACGGGCAGTGGGCTGAGCGGCTCAGCCCACTGCCACTCAGCCCGCTGCTGGTCTGGGGTTCCGTCCGCCGATTCCTGCCAGCCAGGGTCCCGCTGCCAGTCTGGGATCCTGGCCCTGCCCACATAGAGTGGGTACCTACCTTCTCCCTGGTTCTAGCCCATTCTCTTCCTCTCTCTCTGCACTGAATTGAGGGTGGGAGTGCACTGAGCACAGGGCTGGGGTGAAGGAGCAGGCTGGGGGTTGGGGTGTAGGGTCTGGCCAGGAGCTAGAATGAGGGAGGAGGCTCAGGGTTGGGACAGGAGGTTTGGGTGTGGAGTGCTTACCAGGGCAGCTCCCATATGGTGTGAGGGGTGCAAGTGGGAATGTCAGGGGGGTGGGGGGTGCAGGAGCTCCCATTTGGTGCTCAGGGTGGGGGTGGGAATGGGAATGTGGGGGGTGCAAGAGTCAGGAAATGGAGTGTGAGGGGGCTGGGTATGTGTGGGAGGTGCAGGAGTCAGGGCAGGGGGCTGCAGGTGTGTGAGGAGGGTGCAGGAGTCAGGGCAGAGGGCTGGGGGCATGTGAGGAGGGTGCAGGAGTCGGGGCAGGAGGCTGGGGTGTGTGGGGGGTGCAGGGGTCAGGGCAGAGGGCTGGGGGTGTGGGCTGGGGTCCTGGGGGTGCTCCTAGCCCCCTGCCCAGAGCGGCTCACAGCAGGGGCCTGGAGGGGATATGCCCTGATTCCACCCCCCCTTCCCCAAGGCCTCATCCCCACCTCTTCTCTGCCTCCTCCCTGGAGCAGCAAGGGCGCTGCGGCTCCGCTTCTCCCTCTCCTCGCAAGGGCCATCAGCGGATCGGCAGCAGGGAGGGAGAGGAGAAGGGGCAGGAACCCAGCATGCTGGGGGAAGAGACGGGGGAGGGGGAGCTTGCCTGCCCTGCAGCAGCAGCCGGCAAGACCAAGCTTCTTCTGCCTCCGTGGGGGGCGGGGTGGAGAAGAGCAGGCTGGGGCAGGCAGGATTTTTAATGGCACGCTGCAGCCTGCTGGGGTCCTGGCCGCCGGCCCCACTCAGCCTGCTGCCGGCCTGGGTTCAGCAGCGGGCTGAGCGGGGCCAGCGGCTGGGACCTGGCAGGCAGCAGCGTGCCATTAAAAATCGGCTCGTGTGCCGTCTTTGGCATGCGTGCCATAGGTTGCCGACCCCTACCCCAGAGTAATCACAGCAAATAAATAACCCAACCTGCCCTCTCACCCTTTATACAAACTCGCTTTGGGATGACAGAGACATTTGGCAAATATATGGAAATGCCCCCACCCCCCAAGTCTAAGAACAGGTTGATCCAAGTGCAACAGGACACATAAAGACACCCCCCCTTTTTTCTCTTCCTTCTTCCCCTCCTCAAGATGACCTGGGTCCTTGAACTGTGCAATCCTCTCGTTTTATACCCCTGCGTGGAGAGAACACAAACCCCTCCAGATGCAATTAACAATACCGCAGACTGCTCAATGAGAGCTTTAACAGAAAAAAATTCCCCTTTCAAGGGACGTAAGCACAACAAGCAAATGGGGGAGATGATTCCATTAGCCCTGTACCCAGCAATACACTGCGCATGCTTGCCAATCTAGAGGGCAGCCCTCAAGGATACAGTGTAAGATCCCTGTTAGTAGATGGCAAATATCTTCCTCATGCGTCAGGCAGGGGAACACAGGGCTGCATGGTGATGGGACCCCAAAACATGGTGTGGTCCCTTTCATGGGTGCCTGTCTAGTGCATTTTGCTTTCTGGCCCTGCTAGCATTCGCAGCTGTGATACCCTGGAAAATGGCTCTATTCATTATCCATTTTAATTTCACTCTGTATCCCCAGAGCTCTACAGACATATTTTGTTATCCCGACTGTCAAGAAGCTTAAAGAGTTGCTGATGCCGACTGGAAATCTTTGACAAACGCTCTGTTTGGGCACCATTCCGCTTGCCCAGCCTGTCTGCTTTGTGCTTCCATTCCCTGGCTCTTTATTAGCAAAGACATCAGCGCAAGGTGGGGGAAATAGCAGGGTTGGTGTTTCCAAGGGATTTGTCTGCTCCTGCTGCCTCTTGCCCAGCTGAGGATGGCAGAAAAGGGCATATCGTCTCCACATCAGCTGGAACTAAGCTGCAGAGTTTGGATCGGGATGTACCCCAAACTCCAGGGCTGTTCAGATTCCTTTTCTGCTACCTGAGATCTCACACAGAAAGAGGCTCTGTTGGTTTTAGGATGTGGTATGTGGCCACGAGACCTGACCTGAGGCCACCATACCGATTTCACACCAAAGAGCCATAATTTAGATAATCATTTTTGGCCACTCATTATTAGCCTGGGCTGGATTCAAACCAATGAGCTGAAAGGCAATATCTCCCTCGGCCATAACCACTCTCCTGAGCCAGCCAACCCTCCTGGCTAATTTCTTTTAAACAAAATATTTGCAGGTCACCTTAAGGAACAATGATCCCTGAGTCATCCATCTAATAGAGAAAGATGGACCAGAACTACTGAGAACAGATGCCTTTAAATTGAATTTGGGTCAAAGTTTTCAGTGAGTTGTGCAGGTGTTGGCTACTCATTCTCAGCATAATGAGAGTGAGAGAGAGGAAGCCCCTAATCTCTGTGGTTTTTGTTCCAGCCGAGAGCTGAGACATCTACTTCAAATCTTCCCTCCAGAGCCAACAGGAGCTCTGAAATGTCAACTACCTTCAATGTTCCTTTCATGCCAGCTGCCCTCACTGATAGTATGGATCTTAGGTGTCTTCTCAGTTAAAGGTGAATGGGAAAGCATTACAAAAATAAAATAAAATTAAAGAACAGACTAAGATCTTAGATCAGTGACAGAAGAGATGGGCAAGCTAGAAACCAGCTGGGCCAAGTGTTCTGGCCTAACTGAGGGCTGCTGAATATAATGGGATCCCACTGTGCAGGGAGGGTATGCCTGGAAGTGAGGAGCCTAAGCAAAGGCCTGGATCTCCTGCGGCGCACAGCTGTGACCTCTTTCTGTCTTGGGACTTGGGACAGCTGTGTGGGCATGGCTGCTGGATCTGCATTTACAGAAACTGCACCCTCCATGGTGTGTTTTGTGCATGTCACAACAGCCACAAAGGCTTCTGCTGTCCTGATGCTGTGGTTGTGGTTGGGGGGACTCTGGGTGAAAGATTGCTTCTGCTCCAACCCCAACTCATCAGCATTCCCCTGCCTGCTCCCAGGCTGCCCACTTCCTGCTCTGTGGCCTGGACATCCATGTTACTTGTTTTATTCTTCAGCGTCTATACCCGCCCCATAGAATTCTGGTGATATCAGAGAGGAAGTGGCTGGAGCATGAGACTGGGAGACAGGACTCCTGGGTTCTTTTCCCAGCTCAGCCACTGACCTTAATTTCTCTCATCCCCTTTATGACAATCCAGATCCCCTTAGTTTGAGCAGAAATGAGGACATCCGTCACCTCAACCTCCTCCCCATGAACCACTGGACCAGGGGAAAATGGCCCTGATCCTGCAGTCCTTACACAAGTAGCATCACTACCGATGTCCATGGGAGTATTGCCCAAGACCGTGTGATCCTGCCTAGTGCGTGAAGCACTTACCAGGGCGAGGGATAATTCCTCCCATTACCCTTGTGCCTGCAAGACAAGGTAGTAGCCAGAGAAGAGGAGGCCAAGGTGCCTCTGTAAGTATCCTGAGACAAAGTCAAAGAGAGAGAAGGTTCTTAAAGGGATGGTGGGGGATCTCTTGAATATTTTCTTCCTTCTTCCTCACATGGTTAAGAGGTTTTGCTGTCTCAGTAACTCCCTCGAGAGACAAAAGTAGCAGCCTCTTTGGATGTGAATACCTGACAAGGTTTTAATGTGAAAAGAATTCACTAAATTTAGCCTCTGGGAAAAAAAAAAGAGGGGGGAAAAAAAAGGAAAGCTGTTCATTTCAATCCACGGGAGAGGAACCCAAACTCCAATCACTTTGCTTTAGTCAGAGCTAGTTTATTCATTCTTTTCCTCTCTGTCTCAAAAGCTTTTAAGCCTCCGCACCGTGCTCTATACACAAATAAGGGATGTGACAAATACAGGAGGAGAAACTGTCACTTGAAAGGGAATGCATCCAATCAAGGCTCCGCAAAGCTGCCACAATAAGGCAGATATTGTATTCTGTCTTTTCAGGCTGACGGGATTGAAAACGCAACCAACCCTGTCTAGATTGGAATGAACATGCCAAATGGAGTTGCCAGCAATTCTGTGTTGCTGTTGGGTAGCTTTCGAGCAGGACCAGCCTTTGGCACTGTAAGGGACCCCTGGGGACTTACACAGTTGATTCAATGATCTACTTGCTGCTAGATCTTGGTCTGCCGGAGAGGAAAGCAGTTCAAGGCCCTGTTTTCCTCTCCATTCTGGCTACTTGAGGCCCTACCAGTTGTAAGTTCAGCTCTGGCTTCCAGGACCCCCTATTTTCCTCTCTTATTCCCCTGCATGGTGCCAACCTGCTTTTCCTGCTGATGTAGGCAGCATGTAGCTCCGTCCTGATCCCATCAAACCACTCGTAACTCAGCGAGAGGGAGCATGAATCCAGAACAGCATGGGGTGCTCTCCTAGGAGGCCTTCATGTAGGTTAGCTGGACCCATTAGCAGCAGTTGTTAAATTGGTAATTCTAGGATAGCTAAAGATATGGGGTGGGAATTTATCCCTGTTTCAGTCGTATTGTTAATATAAAGGCCTGTAGGTGGGGGAGATCCCTACAATTCATATCCCAAGAAGTGTGAAGTAGGGGCCATCTGTAGTCCAATGATCTGAACGCTGGTCTGGGAGTCTGATTCCCAATTCCCTGCGTGGCATGACACTTCCCCGTTCTGTGCCTCAGTTTCCCCAGCTGTAAAATGAAGTATCCATACTTTATTCCCCTGATCCCCTGGTAAAGCACTTTGAAACCCTCAAGAGAAAACATGCTGTGGGTGCAAACCCTCATTACGAAGAAGGGTATTTGTATTGGTGCACATCCGGTTAGCTCTTGGTGCAGGCCCCCGGACACGCTCAGCTACAGACAGAAACACACATACCTGCGCCCCCTGACGCTAGAGCTGTAGGAAAGAGTTGGGCTTTGCACTGAGCCCCAAGCGGCAAAAGACTCAACCTCTGTAAGAGCAGCAAGGGAAACAAATTCCAGAGCGGGTTCTCCCTTTCAAAAACATCTTGCCTCAGCCATAGGCTTATCACCTGGTATTTGATCAGCCTGGCGGGTTTTTTAATGGATTTGCCAGTTGCCAGAAAAATAATTTAATCTGTTGCGTTTTTTTTTACATGGGTCTAAAGATTTGCATTATTATCACAATACACTGGGATAGCTAATGTTAAAAGTTTCTGTGTCCAGCTGAAGATGCTGCAGTGTTCCCCCTTCCGCAGTTCAAGTGATAACAGATCAAAACAGTTGAAAATACAGCAGCTGTCTGCCCACCAACATGCAAGGGTACTGCATGGGTGTCAGAGAGGGGTTGAGTCACCCAAGAGTGAGGTGACCAATCTCACCAATCTTATCTATATGTGTTATCTCTCTAGATACTATAAGCGGCTGTTGAAAGGGGCGGTGTTGCAGAGTTGCCTTATGGTTGGGGGTTGTGGTTGTGGTGGGCTTGTCTTGTGGCTGGGGGTTGGGGCTGGGTGTTTTTTGCATTTCAAAGGTGGTAACCCTACTCAGCCATGCAGATGCTCAGGTGCAGGGCCAGTGAACAGCCCAGCTAATCTTACCAGGCAGAGCGGTGTCCCTTAGGGAGCTGTGACTCATGCAGATCGGGAATTTCCTTCACCCCTCTTTGGTTCTGGCTCTTGCAAAGCAGAATCATTCAAGAACCAAGTGGGCTAAGCAATGGCAGAGGTGTCATTTGGAATAGAGCTTTGCGTTGTTAGTGCTGACCTGTGCATAGATGAAGGCCCAATCCTGCTATTGGATCTGTGTGGATGATGCCCCCTTGAACTGGCCTCCAGCAGCTCCAAGAGCAGGGAGGAAGAGACTTCCTCCCTTCTCGGTCCCCCCCGGGCCTGATTCTCTATGACCTTGTCATGTTGTAGTCATTTGCGCCTTTCCCCTAGCACATTACATCCTGTGCAACACCAAACATAGGGTCTGTTAAGGCAAACTTGCCTGAGGCTCCAGCCCAACCCAGTTAAAAAGAAACCCTCAGGTTTATGTCTCGAACATAGCTGATCACAAAATCCTTGCACTATCTTTTGAAGTGCACTCCTGACTTGAAATACCTCATGGTTGTTAAAAAGGATCACAATCCAATTGAGAAATGTCATAGAAAAAAACCCCACAGTCGCCATTTTTGTGGGATTTACAAAAAGGTGCAGGAGCCCCCTGCTGGTTGGGTGGTGTGCGGTAGCTGATGTCCCAGGCAATCCTGGTGTGCAGAGAAAGAAAGGAACAAACAGAGGTGCAGTGATTTCACTGGGGGTGGAGGGAAGTACAGGGTGAGGGGTGATGATTCTCAGGGTATCTAAGACTGACATTCATCTTGTTCTCCCCTACCTCCAGGGACAGGGATTCTTTCCTGTGGTAGGTGGGTGTCAGCTCCCTGGCACCACCAGCCTTTCAGCCACTCAGGCACTCTTTTCTGGCCCTGACTTCGCCTTGCAGGTTAACAATAGGTCCCCTGTCCTCAAGCCTCCTTTGAATTGTTCCCCTGTGATATCCAGCCCCTCACACTGGCTACTCACAGAAATTCCAGATCCTCTGCACCCAACAGTGCAGTGTAGCCCCGTTTACCATTTTACCTTAAGCCACCACTCCTGTAAACCACACAGCACTCGTGAGCACTTATAATAAAACAAAAGTAGATTTATTTAAGAGAGACTAAAAATTTAACTAGATGTGAGAGGAAGTGGTGGAAACAGCTGGTTACAGCTCAAAACAGATTCATAAAACACGAACCTGGGTCCACACTTACCAACAATTAGCTTTCCTATATACTAAGGTGGGATCTCTCCCAAGTTCAGCCTGTTGCAGAGCTGACTGATTGCACAAGAATCAGGAGCCACATGTTTATGAAAGCCCCTCGCTCCCTAAGGGGTTTCCTCAGTGAATGGATACAGAGTGCCTTCCCCTACACCCTGATTCATAGCCAGGGCCATCTCCTGCCTGCTATAATGTTCCTTTTCACCACCAGATGTTTCAATTATTTGTAATTGTCTCTGATAGTTTTCCATTGAGTGGGGTGTGGTGAGGGTAGACAATAGAACCTTGCATTATGTCCCCAGCTCAGTAAGGGGAGTGACAACGAGACACAGGACTTCTGGTGACTAATTTCTACTCCAAGTCCATAAAGCATACTTTCATTATAAATACATTTATTCCATAAATTTTACCCAAACATACATCTCACAATGACTGAGTCTTGGCCAGTTATGAGCTTCTTGCAGATTCCTTACATTTTACTCTTTGTGGATAAATATCCTGCAAGACATGTGTTTGGTGTAGTGAGTTGGATCTGAGGTGAGAGGTGTTTGGAAAGAACAGGGGCCCCTTTGCCGCGGGAGGACATGGCTCAGTGTGGAAGTGATGTTGCTCTCTTGGGCCTTGTCTACACTGGTGCTTTACAGCGCTGCAACTTTCTCACTCAAGGGTGTGAAACAACACCCCCCTGAGCGCTGCCTGTAAATCGCCAGTGTAGACAGTGCCCCAGCGCTGGTAGCTATTCCCCTCATGAAGGTGGGTTTTTTTTATAGCGCTGGGAGAGCTCTTTCCCAGCGCTATGCCGTGAATACACAGCCATGTAGCAAAACTTTAACGTTGCTAGTGAAGACGTGCCCTTGGATGAGAAGAGAATGTCACAAGGAGCAGAGAGTAAAGGGGAAAAATGGAAGTGGTAAAGGTGGCTGGCACGAAGTGCGTTTTTAAAAGACAAATAATCAACTCAAATCGTCACTTATTCTTGTTTATGGCTTTTATTATTTGTCCTCTTTATAATTTTGTTTTTAAGTGAAGTGAATTCAGTGCCAGTGAAAGATATTGAACTGACAGCTCTGGAGCACAAAGTCCTCAGTCTAGCTGCAGAATGGCCACAGCATGGGCAGAGGAGGGGCCAGCTTCCTGCGGGGCCCCCTGCCGATGTCACTCCCCCCTGGCCACTCCCCAGCAGGGGGGAGAGGAAATCCAGTCTGCATGGGCCCCTTGGCAGACATTGCCCACTACTGTCAATTGGGATGTATGGCCATCTGTCCACTGGGAACTGGACGAAGGGCTAGCTTTTGGAACCAGCACTCAGCCCACGTGGCTGTGCTATGCATTGGGGGCCTGTATAGGTCCTAGGACCCAAACTCATTTCATATTGTAGGCCACTAAGCCACCTTCAGATGGGCTACCATGTCTGCCACATAGTATGTACAGGGTGGTGGTAGAGTCAGACCCTCTGGGGTGTTGTCCCCATGGTGCCCGCTCTGTGGGTTGAGGGTGGAGGTCAGAAGCAGAGGGCTGGAGGGGACCCACATTGTCCCTCCCTCCTACCCCATGGCCCCTGGCAAAACCAGCAGAGAGTTAATGTATCCAGGCAGCACATTAACTCCTGTGCAGGCTCCTTCATCCCAAGGAAGTACCCACGGCCCTTCATCCCAGGAGCAGAAAAGGGAGAACTGCGGCTCATCCTGTATGTAAATATGTATAGGGGTGAGTCTCACCCTCTTATGACATGATCCTAGGGGAAGTGCAGGGGGAGAGCCTTGCAGAATTTTCTATCCCCTAAGCTCCATCGGTTAATAGCCTGATCTGTGTCTGGGAAGGGTTGATCTGGTCCTGGGATACCACAAACCAGGCTCTGAATGGCCCCCTAGAGGTGAATGCCCCCCTCACCTCCCCCCCAGCCCCAGCCCCAGCCCTCCTCCCTCTTGTCTAGAGTTTGCAGTGCTTTCCTAGGAGGTAGGGATATTCCCTCATTTTCTACCTGCATCTTGAGTGGCTGTTTTTCTTTAACAACCATGTCAGTTGTTGCTAGACAATGCTTCCTGTGCCAATGCAACCTTGAGCAGCCGGGGCATCAGTGCTCTTGCCATGGTACTGGGGAGAATGCTGAAGTGTGATCCTTCCGATAAGGCCTTTAAAATCCAGAGCCTCTCTGCTGTGCGTACAGGGGCTTGTCTTGGGGTCCTTGATCAACATTTTGCCTGCCTTCTGTTGCCGTGCTACTCAGCTGTTGTATTGTACATATCTGGGTTATGCAACATTGGGGGATCCTTCAGGATGAAAAACAATAAAGGGATGGAGCGTTAAATGATTAGAGCATGGGGCACAGAGTCAGGATTTTTGGGGTTCTAGTTTGGCTTTGCTATTTACTTGGTGCTAATGTATGGCAAGTCAGAACGACCTTGGCAAAATTAGCATGACCTTGGGCAAGCCACTTAATTTCTTGGTGCCAGCCGTTACCCTAACTGTAAAGTAGGGATCATAGAATCATAGAATATAAGGGTTGGAAGGGACCCCAGAAGGTCATCTAGTCCAACCCCCTGCTCGAAGCAGGACCAATTCCCAGTTAAATCATCCCAGCCAGGGCTTTGTCAAGCCTGACCTTAAAAACCTCTAAGGAAGGAGATTCTACCACCTCCCTAGGTAACGCATTCCAGTGTTTCACCACCCTCTTAGTGAAAAAGTTTTTCCTAATATCCAATCTAAACCTCCCCCACTGCAGCTTGAGACCATTACTCCTCGTTCTGTCATCTGCTACCATTGAGAACAGTCTAGAGCCATCCTCTTTGGAACCCCCTTTCAGGTAGTTGAAAGCAGCTATCAAATCCCCCCTCATTCTTCTCTTCTGCAGGCTAAACAATCCCAGCTCCCTCAGCCTCTCCTCATAAGTCATGTGTTCCAGACCCCTAATCATTTTTGTT
This sequence comes from Caretta caretta, assembly GCF_965140235.1. Classification (NCBI taxonomy): domain Eukaryota; kingdom Metazoa; phylum Chordata; order Testudines; family Cheloniidae; genus Caretta; species Caretta caretta. Next base: position 22,670,909 of record NC_134212.1, on the reverse strand, counting down.
GCCCTTCGCTGGACTCTCTCCAATTTATCCACATCCTTCTTGAAGTGTGGGGCCCAAAACTGGACACAGTACTCCAGATGAGGCCTCACCAATGTCGAATAGAGGGGAACGATCACGTCCCTCGATCTGCTCGCTATGCCCCTACTTATACATCCCAAAATGCCATTGGCCTTCTTGGCAACAAGGGCACACTGCTGACTCATATCCAGCTTCTCGTCCACTGTCACCCCTAGGTCCTTTTCCGCAGAACTGCTGCCTAGCCATTCGGTCCCTAGTCTGTAGCTGTGCATTGGGTTCTTCCGTCCTAAGTGCAGGACCCTGCACTTATCCTTATTGAACCTCATCAGATTTCTTTTGGCCCAATCCTCCAATTTGTCTAGGTCCTTCTGTATCCTATCCCTCCCCTCCAGCGTATCTACCACTCCTCCCAGTTTAGTATCATCCGCAAATTTGCTGAGAGTGCAATCCACACCATCCTCCAGATCATTTATGAAGATATTGAACAAAACCGGCCCCAGGACCGACCCTTGGGGATGATACGCTGGACTCCCAGAGGTGGTTAATAGCTTGTAAAGTGCTTTGAGCCCTTCCTCTGAAAAGTAGTATCAAAATGCAAAATATTATTATTGTGATGCAGTTGTTTATTTTCCTTTAACTGGGCTTGGGAAGCACAAATTAAACAACCAGACTGTTGTTGCTGGGTCATTACTTGCTAAATAAAGTGATTTGTATCCATAGCAGTGAAACTCAGGCATTATATGTTTATCTGATTTTAAGGTACATGTGTTCAAACTGTTCACAGCTCAAGGAGGCAGTGTAGTCTAGTGATGGGACCAATGGACAGAGAGTTGTCTCCTGAGCCTTGTTCCTGGCTCTGAGAGGAAGTGCCATCTAGTGGTGGACACAGGGTCAAGTTTCCTGGGCTCTGTTTCTGGATCTGGGAGGGTATGTGATCCAGTAGCCGGACCAGGGCTTTAGGAACCAGGATTCCTGAGGTCTGGTTTCAGCTCTGCCCTTAGTCACCCTGGGTCCTTGGCCTCTCGGGGTGTGCCTCAGTTTCCATGTTTTTAAAACTGGGGTGATGCTACAATGGGCAGCAGAATTCGGTCTTATACACAACTGCATTTGGTCCAACCCCTCAGACAGAGACAAACACCTACAAGATCTCTATCAAGCATTCTTACAACTACAATACCCACCTGCTGAAGTGAAGAAACAGATTGACAGAGCCAGAAGAGTACCCAGAAGTCACATACTACAGGACAGGCCCAACAAAGAAAGTAATAGAACGCCACTAGCCATCACCTTCAGCCCCCAAATAAAACCTCTCCAGCACATCATCAAGGATCTACAACCTATCCTGAAGGACGATCCCTCACTCTCACAGGCCAGTCCTCGCTTACAGACAGCTCCCCAACCTGAAGCAAATACTCACCAGCAACCACACAACAAAAACACTAACCCAGGAACCTATCCTTGCAACAAAGCCCATTGCCAACTCTGTCCACATATCTATTCAAGGGACACCATCATAGGACCTAATCACATCAGCCACACTATCAGAGGCTCGTTTACCTGGACCTGTACCAATGTGATATGTGCCAGCAATGCCCCTCTGCCATGTACATTGGCCAAACCGGACAATCTCTATGCAAAAGAATAAGTGGACACAAATCAGACATTATTTAACATTATTTAACATTCAGTTTTAATTATAACATTCAAAAACCAGTCGGAGAACACTTCAACCTCCCTGGACACTCAATGACAGACCTAAAAGTCGCAATTATTCAACAAAAAAACTTCAAAAACAGACTCCAACGAGAAACAGCAGAACTGGAATTAATCTGCAAACTAGACACCCTTAAATTAGGCTTGAATAAAGACTGGGAGTGGATGAGTCATTACAGTAACTTAAAGCTATTTCCCCATCCTAATTTCCCCCTACTGTTACTCACACCTTCTTGGCAACTGTTTGAAATGGGCCATCCTGATTATCACTACAAAAGTTTTTTTTCTCCTGCTGATAATAGTCCACATTAATCGATTGGTCTTGGTAGAGTCGGTATGGCAACCTCCATTTTTTCATGTTCTCTGTATCTATCTATCTATCTATCTTCCTTCTGTATTTTCCACTGCATGCATCTAATAAAGTGGGCTTTAGCCCACAAAAGTTTATGCTCAAATAAATTTGTTAGTCTCTAAGGTGCCACAAGTACTCCTCATTCTTTCTGGTCGTTAGAGAGTTGTTGCCATCTGTGGCTGGAGGGTGCTGTAAACTTGCACAGCAGTATTGGGCTTGACTGCCAGCACACTGCTAGTTTATTTGCCCCCTCAGCCACCTGCCTGCCCTCCTGGGGAGCTGAGAAGAAGGGGTAGGGCTAACTCAGTGGTTTGAGCATTAGCCTGCTAAACCCAGGGTTGTGAGTTCAATCCTTGGGGGGGTTATTTAGGGACCTGGGGCAAAAATTGGGGATTGGTCCTGCTTTGAGCAGGGGGTTGGACTAGATGACCTCCTGAGGTCCCTTCCAACCCTGATATTCTATGACCTGCGTTTGTGGTTCTTCCATCGCTTGTGGACCCTCCTGGCACTTACAAAAACATTGCCGCTTTTAGGGCAGCCCCTCTGCCCTTGCCCTTTTAACGGGGTGCCCGCCCCTTTCGGCTCCCCTGCTCCTCCTCCTCTCTCGGTGCGCCAGTCTGCGCAGGCCAGGGCGCCCTCTAGAGGGGAGAGCTGGGGGAGCAGCCAGTAGCTGCCCGTTTGAACGTGTGACTGAGTCGCTCTCCCTGGGAAGTCAGATCGAGGCTGGAGTTCCATTGGAACCCTGCGCTGCATTCCATTCCAATTCCATTCATGCTGGTCGGCGGCAGCGGCGGCGGAGCGAGCGAGGCGCGGAGCCGAGCCCCGGCTTGCCGGGAGGGGGGAGGGCTCGTTGGTTGGTGGGGAATGTGATTATGGCTGGCACATCTGAAGCAAGCTCCAGTCCAGGCGGTAAGTAACCAGAATCCAACTTTCCTCCTTCAGCTCCCAGGAATCGGATGCATGGGGTTTGTCCCCCCCACCACCCCTTTCTAAAAAACCGAGGCGGTGATTGTGCAGCGAGAGGCGGGGGGAAAGGTGGCTGTACAGGAGGGTGAGGGGATTGCAATGCCTTTCTCCTTGTTTCCCAGCCTGGCTCTGGAGCAGTTGTGCCCCATCTGAGAGAGACACACACACAGAGAGAGACGGAAATGTTCTGCGTTTCTCAGCTCGCGGCAAGCCTGTGCTGTGCTGGGGTAGGATTGCAGTTCCCCCCCCACCCCCCGGGGGAGATCCTTCTTTCTTTTCGCATGCACACAGGGGAAGAGGAGTTCTCTGGATGCTTTTGCTGGGTGGGCTCGCTGCTGTGATTGTGTGCGTGCCGTTGTGTTCCGCCGGTGCTGGAAGAATGTAAACTAGAGAGACAAGAAAACGTTTGGGGGTGTGGGGAGCAGAGGGCAATCGCCCAGCCAAGAAGGATCTGAGGGGGTGGGTGGATTGCACAGGGGAAATCTGCTTCAAAATGAGTCTGAATGGCTTCCCTTGAAATGTGGCTGGGCTGGAGCGGAAAGAGTTTAAAATAAACGTGCAGGGGGCTTGCTATTAAAAGTGTGGAGGACGAGGAAATCTGTTGCCTTCGCAATTGACTAAAGGGTGTGTGCGCGCGTGTAGTGGGTGTGGGGGGGATGAAATGGAAAGGACTGAAATTGATCAGCATGTGGTTGTAAATGCTTATTTTTGGAATAGATTGTGGGGCGGGGGGGGGAGGAAATATCTTAACGCTTAAAATGCTCTCTCTGGGTAAAACGTGCTACTGCTGTTTCCCTGCCTGAGGAGGGCTGCGAGGGAGAGACCCACCCCCAGTCACAACATGCAGCGGTAACGTGGAAGGTACGGAAGAGCTAGCACAAGGGGGAATGCAGCAGGGCTGTGGAAGGAGGGGGATCCTGGAACAGGCAGGATGGATTGTCTGTGTGCATGGCAGGGAGTGAGCCAGGAGGGAAAGCCATGCCCGATCTCTCTGCGTTTACGTTTGCCTGGTATTGTATTTTATTTCTAAAAGACGCTTTCTCCTCCCTGTTTAAGTCCTAGGGAGGGAAGCGAGCTGGAGATGGGGCGTTCAGTGAAGGCTGTGAAAGCGGTACTGCATCTTCTCCTCCCCAGCCCCTGCTTTCTGGGGACTTCTTGTAGAGAAGAGCTGGGTCTGGGCTTGAGGTGGGAAGCAATCCTGCCCGGATTTGGAGGCTGCGAAGCTGGGAAATAGCTTTGCATTGCAATCGTGACTAACTCCGAGTCATCCTTGGAACGGATCCGGCAATGAAGATAGGGCTTTAGATTGTATTTATTTCCTTCAGCCTCCCCCCCCCCCCTCCGGTCCCTGGGTTTAAAGGGAAAAGTTTACTCTGATTGTTCACTGATATTTTTGGTGGGGGATGGGGGTCGTTCTTTTTTCCAGTGTATAATTTATTAAGGGGTATATCAGGTCTAACTCTTGCTAGTGTTGTACTCGGTTTCCTAGGGACATGTCTAATTGTGGGTGTCCGGGGAGGGAGGGAAGAGCTAGCATTCCCCAAGCCCTGATTGATTGCTCGCTCATCTGAGCCCCTGGGGCTCTTTTTTCTTTGGGTGTCTGGGGTTGAGGAACTTTGCCTGGAGTGTATGGTTCATCTTTTATTAGGGGAAGCCCAGCGTACATGGGGGCTGGTGCTGCTCCTGCTTTGGGCTCCTGGAGGAGATGCCTTCAGGGCCTTAGCTGGTCAGAGTGAGGACAGAGAGGCATTCCTTCCCTGCGTGGGTGACTCACCAGATCTTCCCAGGCAGTAGTGGGTATAGCCAGGCAGGGGATTGTGTGGGCTGTGGGGGTACAAAGGCTCCCTGGGTCTCAGTTGCTATTGCCCTACTGAGAGGATTTTCATTCCCATGCTGGATTTCATCTTTCCAAGATGAAGCAGCTGTTTTTTGTGCTTGTAAATTTCCTCTACTGCCTGCATTAACCCAGCTGCGCTAGTGAAACTGACCAAACAGCTCAGTCTAGAGACCGCTCCTTGGCTTATTCTTTGCATCCATTGGAATGGGCAGTAGGGGTGAGTCTACATGCAGAGAAATGTGCAGAGCATTATAGCCTCCTCACCTCTCTGTCTCAGTTTCCCCATCTTTAAAATTAGGAGGATGACCGGATCACACAGGAGTGTTGTGAGGATTAATTCAGGTTTGCAGTGCGTTGAAAAAGGTAAAGCGCCATATATGGGTGAAGCATTTATTATACTGTAGTTTGTGAAAGGCTGCTGTGTATCTGTGATTATAGCCATACCTAGTTCCACAGGGTGGATTTATATACTTGTATACGTGTATCACAGTGTGTGTGAAGCCCTCTAATATCAATGTGGAAGGTGGTGAAAAGAGCTATTTGCCTGTCCGTTTATTTTCCCTGACCACTTACATATAGCACTGGTTTCAGAGTAGCAGCCCTGTTAGTCTGTATTTGCAAAAGAGAAAAGGAGTACTTGTGGCACCTTAGACACTAACAAATTTATTTGAGCATAAGCTTTCGTGAGCTACAGCTCAAGGAGTGGACACACGCACACAGCTCCAGTGTGCTTGTGGGGAGGGATCTGCAAATATTCAGTGGCATGCTCTGTGGAATACTTAAATCCCTATTTTTCGAGGTGTTTTTGGTCTCACTCATCACAGCAGTCAGATTCTTTCTTCTCTCCCCAGCAAAGCATATGTGTTTGTGCTGAGGAAGGTGGGTTGAGGAGAGCCAGTATGTAAGCAGAACTTGACATGAAGGTCAGTGGTTAAAGATGAGATGGGTCGGGAGGGAAAAGACAGGCATTAGCCTTACTTGTTAACTCCCTTCTCCCTCATGCTTCAGGGAGAGAAAAATAAGAGTAAACATGCTAATAAAAATTCATGATCATCCTCTTATGTCAGGACCTCTGAGGGGAGAAAAGTTGTGAAGATGAGCTGCATTTAGGAGGCACTTTTTGTCTTGCTTCAGATAAAATCAGTTTACAGGGCGTATTCTATATAAGAGTGTGTTGTTGGCCTTTTGCAGGAATGAAAATTATTCATCTCTTCTGCAAGGGGGCACATAAAAGGGACAAGAAAAGGCTGTTGACTACATCAGAGGTTATCCATTTGAAAACACCATTTTCCTCTGAACAGCGTCTAATTGCTTCCTGAACAATCTCAAGGTCTTCTTTATATATTCAGTGGGTAAAATGAGTGACTCGGTGTATCTCTCTCAAGATACCAGTGACTGAATGTGCCGAGTAAGGAAGCCAAGGAAAATCTGCAGGGTAGAAATTTCCTAGATGATGTGGAGATAATTTCTTAAGTGGTTACAAAGAGAGAAGGTTTTGCCTCTGAGTATTTGCATAGTTCAGCTCTTCTGATATAAGTAAATTACAGTGTTAAGAGAAGCGAGACAGTTTCAAGGTTGCGTGGGTGGAAAGGAAGTTTGGGTCCAGAATAGGTGATCGTCTAGCATACAGATACACCACGAGGAAGAGGAGCTGGGAATCCAGTGCACCCCATTCCAGATCTATGCATTACTTGAATGCACCCAGTGTCGTCTGTTATGCAGGGAAGTTAAACAGATCTGTCTCTTTGGATTAAGATCCCAGTGGAGATGAATAATGTGTAGTCCCTTTCCAATGGATTTGTAAAGAAACAGCAGCCAGGGGGATGGTTTTGTCTTTCACAGTTTGATCGCTAGGCTTTCTGTTCTGTAGATCACATTCTAAAGATTATATTTATTGTATTTTTGTTAGTGCAGTAAGATATCAATACCTGAAAGAGCTCATTCTTAAACATACATAGTGAGGGATGGGAATGGAAGAAAGCCTAAAGTTTTACCTGCTTAGCCCCCTTTCCTGAGGTGTAAGATTTGGGGTAGAACCTGGGAATCAACCTCCATGGACACTTGCATTGCGATTCTGGATGTGAATTTTTTTTTGCTTCTGTCCAGAAACACTTTTCCTGTTAAAGGCAGAGAGAACACTGAAATAGATAAACGAGCCCCTCCTAACTAAAGCTGTGATGGGATTGAGGGACACGCATCAGTGTTTATGGATGCTGTTATTTAGTGGGAGACTTACACTGCTGAAATCCGAGGGGGCAGTAAAAGCTTATGCCTTGCCTGTGCAGGCATACCTCTCATCCTCTCCCCCATTCGGATACGAGAAGACACAACCAGCCAGCCATTCCTCTCCGAAACCGAGAGGGAGAACAGAAATAAATCCTTTGGTCCAGATTGTGCACTGGTATATGGGGTGTAAATCCAGTGCAAGCCTGTGTATTTCAGGGGAGTTACTCTCCATTTGAACCCAGTAGAACCGTCTGGCCATCAGTTAATGACGGACTCTTGTTTGTGTTTACTCTGTGGGCCCAGGCTGGCTTCAGGTCTTTGTTGCTGTTTGACTGACTTCTTACTTTTGCAATGGCCAGAGCCCTGGGTGCTGGCATGCGCGCGCGTGTGTGTAAACTAGAATTCTCAGCACCTGGGACAAGCCAAGGGAAATGTGGCTTCTCCCTCCCTGGGGATCTCCGTGGATGCGGGGACAGCTTTAGTTTATAGTTTGGGTTCCTCTGGTAGCTCATGCCCCAGCTGGCCTTAAATGCCCCTGACCTCCCCAGGGCTCTCTACTTCCCTGGTTTTTCTGCCCCCCTGAAGCCCAGCAGGTGCGGATTATGGCAGTTTGGCACCCCCACCACTCCTCCCCCTGCTGGGCTTTTTGCCCTGGGGCCTTGCACTGGGGTCCTTGCAAACACAGATGTTGAACTGCATCAGGGTCTATATGACCAAAACCATAAAGCGCAAAATATTTGAAGTGTACAGAGATCTTGGGCTGCTATTCATGGTAACCCATCACCTTCTCCTCAGTCTCTTCTCAAGACCCGCTTCTTTTGCAATGTCTATAAGAGTCTAGCCAACGAAGTCCTCTGAGCGAGTATCCTGTTAATTTCCCAGGAGTGACCTGCTCATTTGTGTGGTGGGAATGGAGGAAGGGCAGTGGAACTGAAGCTTGGGGTTGGGGTGTGTGTGTGGCTGAGGGATGGGGAGTTTAGTTCAAAAGTGGACACTGATTATTTTGGGTGCATCCATTTTTGGTTGGACGCTCAACCTGAGAGACCTGGGGCCTGATTTCTCAGAGATGCTGAGCACCTGCTGCTCCACCTAAGGCGAGTGAGAGTTATGAGTGCTCATCTTCTCTGAAAATCAGGCCCCATGTGTCTCAAGCTGAGCACTGGTGCCCACCATTGAAAGCAGGGGCTTTGATGTATTGTACCCTCCTCAAGACACTGTCTGTGCAGCGTGTGGCACATTCCGGGGGCTGCTGCATTTGGAACAACTGCCCTTTATAGATCTGATCTACAGGGGGGGTCCCGCTGGTATGTCCTGGCTCGGTCTCTGACACACACAGCCTGCGTTCTGGTGCCGTTACCGCAGCGTGTACTGGGTACAGCACATGTAAACACAGACAGCTTGTTCATCCAGATACGTCTGGGTGTCTTGTTTGAGCAAATGTCATGTGTACCATGGTGGAGAAGCGCTAACTAAGAAATAAAGCCTGATGGCCTTCTGCAGAGCCAACAGCACTGAGTGGATACAGGGCCGCCTTAGCAAGCACAATGTGGCTTAACCGTGTCTAATGCCTTTCGTGCCAAGTCTTCTGACCTGGTAGCAGGAGCGGGGCTAGTTTTGCTCTGGAGGGGAACACTGGTCTGCACCAGTCATTACTTTTTGTTTTTGTTTTTTTTAAAGTGAAACCATTCAGGCCAGCGGCTCGGCCATGTCCATGCGTTTCCCGTTGGAGCAGCCTTTACTGTTAGATGCTGCGGTTTGTGATCTATCCCAGCTTCTCCCTTGCTTTCACACCACCGCTGCTTCCAACCCTTTCCACTTCAGGCAGATCTCTCTGACTGGGAGATTAAATGTAGCCCCACTGGCTAACAAAGCCTCACTGTTAAAAACTGATGTTCTTTATTTAGGACGAGCACGAAAAGCGCCTGCCAAAGCTCCTTGTTCCGTACGTGACAAAATGCGTAAGCCAATTTAAATCAACTTAAAATACAAACCCTGCGTCTAGACTGTCAAACTGAACTGGGTTTTCTTTTTTTCCTATTTATTCTTGGATGTAAGGTGCTATCTAAATGCAAAGTATATAATGTAATGCAGGGTTTGTGACGGATGATGGTTTTACAGTTACCAGAGCACTGTAACAAAGGGGGTAACATTTAACCCTTGTCCAAGGCTCCACATGTGCTTGGTGTGTTGTTTTCAGTGTTGACAGAATCCTTTCTGAACTGTGGTGGTGGTTTAATTGAATGCAGTGTGTTTTTTTTTTATTGATTAAACACTAGATTAGTTTTGTAATCTCCCTAGTTTCCTGGGGCAGCTGCCATCTAGTAGTTGGGGCATGGCACTGGGATATGGGAGACCTGAGTTCTGCTTTTGACCTGCAGCGTGGCCTGGGGCAAATCAGTTTGCCCCATGTGACTCAGTTTCCCCATCTGTGCAGCCAGGGATGATGATATTGCTTCACTGGTGGAAAATGGTCTGAGAGCTCTGGATGGAGTAAGTGGAAAAGGTGATGGGGTTGTGATGGCACAGGTGACACAGTCAGCTCGCAACAACTGGGCTGCCCTTTCCTGACCCTGTAGACAGTGCTCCTACATTGTCCTGCTACCCAAGTGTGTGTGTGTGTTAGGAGCCCCTCTGCAGTCCCCCTTGGTGTCTCTGATAGAGTCGCCCAAATGCAGCCAACACCATCAGCCTTGTCTCTCCCCCTCACCCCCATGAAGTTTGACTTTGTACTGCAGTAGCCTGGCTAAGGCTGCTCAATGGCCGACAGCTTGCAGAGCAGCCTGCGGGCTTTCCACCTCCCTCCCCTCTTGCTATCTCATGTATCCCTCAATCTGCTGGCCAACTTGGCACCGAGACCGAAGAGAAGTAGTAATCCAATTTGGGCACTTTAACTGCACTTTGCTAACCATGCCGCTGGCCAGAGCTTGGAAACTTTAATCTGCCTAATGACCCCAGCTTTGGGGACTGACTGATGGCCATTTGTTTTATTTATTTGGTTTTCCTTTTCTTCGGCTGTTGGGGATGGATGTGATGCCTGTGAGAGGGTTGATGTCCAGGGTCCATCAGCCTGTGCATGGCACCTTACAAATTGTGTAACAGCAGGGGAAGGCCATAAATTGTACTTGTATTTTTTTTCTTTTTGTTTCTTCCTCCCCATCTTCCTTTTCTATTCTTCTCCCTTCTTTTCTTGTAAAGACAAACCCCTCTAGGCAAGGCAGTTTTGCAGTATACTGTTATTTTCAGGAACGCTTGGCCAAGAAAAATAAAGTATCTCTCTTCCTTTGGTTGCCTACTGTTTAATGTACAAAATACAGAGGTGGTAATTGCATTAAAATGTATATAATTATACTGCAGGAAAAAAAAATCTTGTTAATTGCACGGGTGTTTTGAACTGATAAGTGTTGAAGTGATTCATGTTTTCTTTAGAGTTCACCAAAGCAGAGCTGAAGTCCACAATGCACGAGTTTAGGAGAGAGGCTTGTTTTCGTTCTGTATCTCTCAGATCTCCTTCACTTGGCCCTTCATTACTGGCCTTGGTCCTGTGAAGTGTTGAATGTTCTGGCCCTGATCCAGCAAAGCCCTTAAGCACCTGCTTAACTTGAAACACTTAAGTAGTCCCATTGACTACAGTGGGGCTGCTTGCGTTTTCAGTTAAGCATGTGCTTAAGTGCCTTGCTGGATTGGGCCAAAATGCCCACATTTCTTGCAGAATTGAGTCCCCAGACAGTTGGAAACCACTGACAAATGCTAGTGGTTGACTCTGGCTAGGAAGGAAATTTCCACACTTGGTATTTGCCATAGTACAACTAATCAGGTGCATTAAGGGTTCTTTGCTGCCTGCCTCTGAAGCATTTGGGTTTTGGCCATTGTCAGAGGCAGGGCACTGGCATTGATGGATCCTTCTGACAGGATGAAGGGAAGGGTTGCCTAATGGTTAAAAAGACACTTTCAATTTGAAAACCATATATCCACCTGACAGTGCCAACCCAGCTATAGTTACAGGTAACACCTAAGGTGACAGTCACAGAAAGAAGTGTTTACTTTGTGCATTTCTTAGCACTGTGTGTATATAGTCCATTTTACTTGCCCTCCCTATAATCAGTCAGTTTCTCCCTTGCTGTAAAGACCTTTTATAAATATTGGCAGGAGAACAGGAAAACCCTTAAAATATTTGTAAAAATAAACAATTTTCAAGCTATGCTGATTTAAGGGTACTTTAATTTTAAAAAAATGTTAATTGATTACAAAAATGTCTAGTTAGTGGGTTGGCTGTGTCCCTTTAAAACACACCATTGGGAGTCAAGAGGACCCGGCTTCTAATCCTGGCTCTGCCTTTGACTCACTGTGTAACTGGGCAACAGAGATTGAGCCAGGGTCTGGATTTGGTCCTGAGTTTGCATGTGAATCCTGTCTCTTTCTAGCAGGATGAATCTGAGCATCCTGAACTCTGGCAAAATTCAGGTTAGAGATTTTGGGATTCATATTCAGGAGTGTTTAGATTCTGGAATTTTCATTCAAGCTTGGCTCTTCTAAGCAAGTCACCTCCCCTCTCCAGGCCTTGCTTTCCCCATCTGTGAAATGGGAATAATGAGATTTAAGTACACCCCAGGGAGGTTGTGAGGCTGAAGTCATAAAAGATAACAAAGTGCTTTGAGATCTTTGGATGGAGAGTACGAGGGAAGTGTTGACTGTTGTTTCTACTTCTATAAGAAGGAGGAAATTATTTCCTAACCTGAGAGAGACACTCTGAAGAGGAGACGTCTAGAGTTTGTCGTGGGAAGCTTAGAGCTGTGGTGCCTTTGAGAAAATGTTTGAAATTCATCCTCTCTCAAATCTGCTATGTTGCTATGTCACACTTCCCTCCACCCCCATCTTCTCCCCAGTCATTTTTATTCCTAGAAGTGTTGGCATGAGCACAGACTCTCTGATTTGTAAGCATTAGTCTGTAGTTTCCTACCTGAGGTCCTGTTCTCTGGTGACAGAATCATTTCCAGCTGTGATGATGCAAATAGGGGTGGTGGTTATTGCCTCAGGTGGGATAATAAGCAGCCAGAGGATCTCTTAAAAAGCCAAGAACCTGTTTTCCAGGCCGTTGTTCCCAGGAAGAAATGGGGGAGGAGTAATGCAGAAAATGCACAGGAACGCCAGCAGGATTGTTTCCAAAACAGAATGTTTGGAACCCACATCTTCTGTCTCCCAGTGCCCTGTCCGCTAGGTCATGCTCCCTCTTGTCATTTACATCATAGTCTTGCAGTTCTACCTGTGTGCACTGCTGTCTTTGGATGGAATCAGAACTCCTCAGCTGTGTGTCACAGGCTCTGTACTGCTCACAGTCGAGGAGGAATCTCCTTTAGCTCAAATGTAATGGGCAGTTGCTTTTGGAGCAGAAGGATCCCAGTTCTGTCCCTGCTCCCACCTGAAATTTTGATACCATGATGTGCAATGTAGGGCGAATGTTGAAATCTTGGTGATCACAGAATATATTGCGACATGCTGTGTCATGACATGACCCCACAGTAAGGCCACCCTGTAGCACTCCAGGGGGTGATGCCACTTGCTTGAGCTCTTATGATGGATATTTTCATTGGTTTAAAGTGGATTTCTGTACCTAAAAGACACTGGATCCATCCGTGCGCTTTAGTCCCTGCCTGGAAGGTGATGTCTACAGTGCAAGAACAAAGTCAGTCTTCTTGACCCCTTTGCAGTGACAGCTGACGAGTGAATTCACATCACTTACACTGGTGTTCCTTGTGATACATCCATACGTCCCCAGGGGCGCTGGAACAATTTGTATGGTGGGGGTGTTGAGAACCATTGACCCAAACTATAAGCCCTGTATATAATGGAAACCGTTTCAAGCCAGGGGGTGCTGCTGCACCCCTAGTTCCAGCACCTATGTATGTCCCCAAGGCGCTGCTCAGAGACCATCAATTTATTTCCTGCATGGACAGCCATTAGCCTGTGACACTTGGTCACTGTTGACTTGGGCTGGATTTGAACCCCAGGGAGTTAAAGGCGAAAAGCACTGCATCCTATCCAGCCAGCCCACTCCTGTTCCTGTAGCTACTCTGAAACACTGAATTCCAGGATCCTTTGGTGTCTGCTTTGTATAGTCTTTCTTCAGGAGTGTGGGTATTTTGAGCCAAATTCTGCCTGCCTTGAGTAGCCCCATCAAAGTCAACAAGGGTTGTACAGAGTAGAATTTGACTGTGTGTGTGTGTGTTGATTTGGATACTTGTTGGCCCTTCCTGCATTAAAATGAAGCCTCTGTGAAAACATAGTTTCCCTTCTCTTTGTTTTGTTGCTTTTGGAACATTTTCAGAGGCTTTTCTCTCTCCCGTCCTCCTGCGGTCTAGCGAGACTCCGTGAGCTCTCAAGTTATCGCCCTACTTCCAGCTTTCCCAGGCCTGCTCCACCTAGGGCAATTAAAAACTGTTGCTACTGTTAGGGGGCTAAAGTACAGGCCTTTGCAGACAGGCCTGAATATCTATATCCTAACAGCTACATTATGGGACTGGAGCTTTGAAATGAAAGTGGTTTTGAGTCCTGACTTAACTTCATTGGCTTCTCCAGAGGCTAGAGCCTTGGCGTCCAGCAGGGACTGAGCTGCAATGAAAGAATCTACTAGTGAGGAGGGGGAACCCCAAAGCCTCTTGTGGAAGGAAAGGCAGAGCAGATTGGGCTCAGGTAAACCTCGACAGGAGACTTGTATTAGCAAGCAGCTTAGAGGAATCGGAGGTAAAGCTGATGACAAGAGTCAGTTCACCTGCCTTTATTGAAAGCTGGGAATTTTCACTGTGGAGGGAGTCTGTCAGGGAATCTGCAAAATCTACCTGGCTTGAGTTTGGGAAGGAGAGAAGTTTTCCCACTGCTGAAAGGGCTGTGAATATTCTGTGGGGTTGCTGAGCTCGCTGGAGGCTTGCTAGGTTACTAGGTGAAGGGTGTGTGTGAGGAGAGAGAACCTCTCAGGGGGATCCGCTGCTGGAGATGTATTGATTTTAGGAGGGGAGGGTTGCTAGTTAGTACCTCTGGCTGTGCTGGCCTGCTAAGGGGCTTGCAGCAGATGGTTAGGAGGCAAGGAATATCTGTGTGTAATTCCCAGCAGTCTGAGAGCAGAGCACATCCACCGAATCGTGACTGGACTACTAGGATTCTGCATTTAGTAGCCTCGCTGGTTCCCTGTTCTGGTGGCTTTTCCTTAGGTGATACAGCAACATCTGATAAAGTTAGAGGCTTTGTTCCCCTGCTGTACGTGGGGTCAGTTCCAGAGCTGCTTTGACTTGCCTGACGAGGTTCCCCCGATGATATGTCTGGGGGGCAAGGGGAGAAAATCCCCACCACTGACACAGTTGCATGAAATGGAAACTCATCTCTGTGGCTGTAGGTTGGTGTGTTTGCCTTTCCCCCCTCTACGCCTTGGTTCAGCTCCTCTCTCTGGATATTATGGGAAATGTATTTGGCTGTGGTGACGTCTCCCTTTGTTCACATCACAAAATTCAGCCCAGCTAGCAATCTCTGATCAAGAGAAGCCCGGGATTAGAATAGCAGGGGCTGGATCTGTTGTGTGTGCGCAATAGCAGGGACTACAGGTTGGGATGGAGGGGCTCGTAAGGTTCTTTTGCTGCTTTGTGCCAGGAACAAGCCAATGGGACTAGCAGCTTTCTTAAGCACCAATTTCACCTGCCAACCGTTCCAACCAGAGGCTGCCAATGAGCTGAACTGCTAATGAGGACAGCTCAGAATGGCTTGGGAAGTGGGCTCAGCTGCTCCGGGAGGGTTGTTACAACAGGGAATGGAGAGCGCACCTGGGAGCGAGAGGATCTCCAGCAAGCTGGGAAATGGGCGCAGGACAAGTTGGGCTGAGCCTGAAGTTGTTCCCTTGTTGACACAGTCCAGAATCAGATTTGGATCTCAGGCAACTTTTCCCCATGGCCACTCGCTGCAGCATGAGGGAGGTGACAAACTCTGTTTGACTCAGAAAGGAAAATGGTGGTTGTAGATTCTTTCTGTAGACCTTCTCTGTCTGATTTTTAACCAGCAGCCAGGCCAGATCTGAACGAATGGCCTCCAACCTTGGAATAACATACCTAGGGGCGTGGTGGAGTCTCCCTTGCTTGTAGTCAGATGTTACTGTACTACAAAGAGCACTGTTTGGCTATAAACTTCCTCCTGCTGGCGTGGAAACCCAAACACAGCTGCACAGACACAGAGGCTATTGCATGAGAACCAGGAGAAACTGGCCAGTGTAGCTTCCCTCTCCTGAGATAAGTGAAGTGCAGGAAAAGGAAACAAACTGCATGGGTGGTGAAAAGCTGACAGGGTTCCGGAAAGCCTTTCGCATTTGCTGATTTAAAGCCCTGATAGTAACCCAGGGAGGGAATTAGATGTCTTCATTATGACGGTTTTTAACCTGACAGTGTCCCTTTAAAGTGGCCTGAGCCACTTTAGCTGGAGACTGAGCCAGGCGTAATGTGCCAGTGGCCCTCAGTGACTGTGGCAGTGTATCCTTTGGCTGCCTGCGTTTAGCGAGGTAGCTGCAATGCAGCTGCTGTGACCGGAATGGGAGAGGCCCAGGAGCCCTGCGCACCTTTCAGTGCGGTGCAGACAAGCTCCTGTGCTGGCCGTCGTCCTGGCGCTGCAGGGGTTAAGGTCAGCGCGGCTGTGCACAGAATGCTGAGGCAGGCTGCCAGAGCAACATCTGAGCGGCCCCTCCCCCACTTTCCTGTTGCTGCCTGAAGAGTATCTGCAGGCACTGGAAGGGGTTAATATCACACTCAGTGTGAAACTTGGTCTTCCTGCCTCCTTGGAGCAGGAACCTGTGAGGAAGCCCTGAGCAGCCTCAGGCTTTGTGCGGCTGTCCCCCCCCCCCCCAGGTATGGGCCTCCCTTCCTCTGTTTCCAGACTTAGAGCTGAGCAGGTTTATCCTGCAAACCCCTCGTGTGCACCCTGGAAAAGCCAGAGAGTTGCTGCTCCCTGAGTGCGAAGAGCCCAGCTTGCCTTACAGGTCCCAGGGGAGTTGAGCTGGCAGACGCAGCTTATGGCCTGTAAGCAGGGCAAGTCCCGTCTGAAATCCCCGACTCGGGGTGGGGGGTGGGGGGGTGGTTAGAGAGGCCTGTGTAACTTTCCTGCTGCTCAAGTTTTGCACTTAGCACTTTGCATCCAAGACGCTCAAGCCACTTCACTTAAATAGGTCATATTCCTGTTTCCCTGCTGGGGAAGCTCTGGTCCTGTCACTCAGTCCCCTCCTCTAGCGACTAGGCACGCTGTCTCCCTACAGCCTTTGTGGAGGTGATTTCCCCGCTGGGCACTGAACCTCGAGTGTCCTTCATTTGTTACCAATAGTTCTGCTTTCCAGCCGCCGCGCTGGGCCCCTCCTCTGCTGTGCGTGTGGAGGAGCTGGAGAGATGAAGATTTCTTCTGAGAGACGTTGGGGGAACAATCTGTGTCACATGATGTCTAGTGCTGCCCACATGCTTGTGAGCGGGCATTTTGCCTCTGCAGAAGTCCTGCCAAGTGCGGTCCGGAGCCCGGGGGGCAGTGGTGGTAGGTGAAGCAGGCCTGCCTTGCAAGCATGGCCCTCTTTGGTGACACAGGCCCCTGGTGTTCAGGCAGCGGGTCAGAGGTGGAGGGGCTGTTGGAGAAGCTGGAACGGGAGTAGGTTCAGACTGGGCTTGCTGCATGCGGGGCTTGTTTGAACATCATGTGTTGCTCCCTGCACCACTGCTGCCAATTCTCACCTGTCCCATTTGCAGAGACCAGCCCACAGTATCCCTAACCCTTTCCTGGGAGAGACTCGTCGTTCTCATCCAGGATGGATCTACAGAGTGCATATAGCTTGGCAAGCATGGCAGGTACCACTTGAGCACACAGGGTATCCCCGGGCTGGACTGCACCATGCCTCGCTGGCACATTGGAATGGTCCCTTGGCTTAAGCAGCATGCGTGTAGATAATAGTCACACCACAGGTCCAGGGGTAGCAGCATAGAAAGGGTTAACCTACAGCTGTGCTCTCTTACACGCACCCTAGGCAAAGCCTTTCTCTTGTAAGTTAATAGACATGTCCAATCCCCTCCACCAGGGCTGGCAATGTCTGTAGCTCTGCCATGGGTGTGACGCCAACACGGCATGTGCCCCAAGGAGCCTACAGTCTGGGGGACAGAGATGGCCAGGACCGTTTCAATGGAACATCCCACCCTTCTCAGTGGCTGGAGGGATGGGGGCTGATTAGGGCCTGCTCATCTCTACAAGAGATGTGGATAAGCAGAGAGTACGGGGCCTGGCTGGGCTGCCTCGGCCTGGGGTGTTAATCCTTTCTGCCTTAGGCTGAAGTACAGCTGGAGCTAGCTCAACTCCCCTTGTCCTCTCTCTGTACCCTGAGCTGCTGGCATTCAGCATGCTGGGACGTGAGCACCCCCTGCCTGCCAGGTGGGGTCGGAGTGTCTTTCTGGAGAGGCTGTGGGCAGGCTTAGGGCTGGCGCTGATTCTCTTTGGGAGCAGCCGCGTCCAGCTCTGCCTGGCTGGAGACCTCAGAGCTCATGCGTATAAGGCCCAGTGAATAAAAGTTCCCAGCTGACAAGGTGTGTGTGCGCGCAAGTGTGCAAACAAAGTCCATGCTGCTGCAGCAGCGTCTGTTTGCAAAGCATGGCTCCTTGGCCCCTCACCCCCTGGGAGACCTTGGCCTTTCTGTCTCCTTGGCTGACCTTATTGGATCCACTCCCCATTGAGCAGGGGAAGGGCTGCTGGCGAGTTGCTGGCTTTGGTCCTGGTTAGGCTGCTCCTCCTCCTCTGCCCATGCTGTGGGAATGCTGGCCAAGAGGTCTGATGAATAGGGTGGAGAACGCTAAGGGCAAGCAGAGGAGGCTGGATCTGGATGTGGTGCGTGGGGACGAGGGCTCTGCTTGCCATGTGGCTGGTGGGTGAGGGGTGATTCTCCCTGGGAAGCTCCTAAGGCTGTGAAATGTGTGGGGAGAGGAAGATCAGCTCTGGTGGAAACTGCTCCCTTCCAAACGTGGACTCTGCCCATTGGGAAGCACAAGGCCAGCCTTCCTGAACTGTAGCCCACTGATCTGAGGTGGTGTTTATGGCTGGAAAATACAGCGTGGCTTTACATAGCCACATGTTTAAAGAGTTTGCTATAGAGCCATCCAGCGGGGATGTTGGATTCACTGCCGGTTCATATACCGGGGGGAGGGGCGTGTTCTGTGCTACCCCCGCTGTTGCTTTCTGATTAAGATCAAGTGAGACTCTCCTCATATCTACTCTGCTCAGTCTGAGGCACTATCTCCTATTCTCTCTCCCCCCCTCTCCCCCCCCCCCCCTCGGAGACGCACTAATCTAACAGATCATTTCATTTCTTGCGTCTCTGATTCTGAAGTGGAAAATGCCCTGGATTCAAATCTTGCTGCATGTCCATTTTTGTTCATTTTTAGCCCTGTCTCTTCCAGGCTGGCTTTCCCTGCCAGCCAAGCACTCTGTTGTTAATTACCTGGCTGCTCTAACTTCTCCCAGCTGAGGGGCTGCATTAACTAACCAGGAGCCTGAGGGCGGTGCCTGATCTGCATAAAATTGAGCAGATTGCTGGGGCCTCACCTTTGGTGTGCTGGAGCATCTTGTAGAGACTCCAGCTCCCAGCATGCAATGCCCCACATACCTCTGGGCAGCCTCTGGTCAAGATGAAGCACTGTATGCCAGGGCCCATAGAGTATGCAGGCTGCACCCCTTAATGAAACAGGGGGGAGACCACAGGACATATGGTGCATTTGGGCTGTGAGGCAGTGCATTGGTCCCCGGCCCACTCCTAGACCAGTCCAGACCTTTGCAATGCCTCCTTGCCAGCAGGTGGTAAAGGAAAAAGCTGGGTGCTGCTCCCTGTCAATTCTCCCCATTAAGGGGGCTGCTAAGAATGGAAAGAGAGATGCCATTGGAAGTGTGCAGGGGCACAGATCCCCGGGTGTGCTTGCGGAAAGATGGACAGAGCAGCTGGAGCTTTGCATTTTTATAATTCTCACAGAATTGATCAAGATGCTAACAGCGCTGGGAACATTTGAACAAACATTTTGTCGATGGCTAGGTTACTCCTTTCTTGTGTGGACCAAATGCTAATGGCAGGACTGGGCTTGGTCTCTGTGCGTCTCTCTGCCCCAGCCCACCGTGCTGGGGACTGAAAAATACTACGCTTCCATCTCGGAAGGGATCAGGGCCAACTCGGAAGTGGCTTTCTGCAGGCAGTGTAAAGGTTTTTAGTTTTCAAAATATATAGTGGCCGGGTGGCTAGGAACTCGTTCGCTCTGGATGAATCGTTGTGCTGCTTTGCATGTGGAATTGCCAAGGAAGGGAAAACACATCTCCGATAAATCCCATGTTTGTTTGGTTTATGCTTGCATACCACTGTGCATTGATAGTGCCCCTTCAAGGTAGCTCAGTGAGTCAGTGGCACAAGGGGCAATAGACTCCAGGATTGCTGCCGACCAGTCTGCATTCTAATCACTAGACAACTCTCCACCCTACACCAGGTTGTGTGGGGAGAAGCTAGGCTCTGATCTAGGCTGCACCAGGAGAAAGCAGAGGGGTAGGAGTGGTAATTCCTGTGAAGATAGAAGAGATAAGTCAGCATAAATTCAAAGGTAACTGAGATCTGAATGGGTCTGATTCAGAGCTGATTGAGGTCGTTCTCAATAGACTTTGGATCAGACCAGTGTGCGTGCATGATATGAAATTTGTAACGATTCTACTAGCTGGGAAACATTGGAGAAATCTTTGAGAATATGTTTTTAATTAGTGCGGGGGAAGAGGAAAGAGTTAAGCTTAGTTGAGATGCAGATAGTTGCATATACAGTACAAGTTTCTACTGGTAGAACTACAAGGCTTTTCTTTTGTTATTGCTGCAAGGCTTTAAGATTCTTCCCATGAAGGCAAACCTAAAAATATACCAAATGTCTTCTGCACTCTACTGTCTAGTCCACTGCACGTGTGGGGTTTCCTTCCTATATTTCCCCCTTGTGCCTTTGCTAATCATCAGAGGGGTGGGTGTTTTTGACGAAGATGCTGGTTTCTTCTTGGTCCATTTCCCATCACAGACCACAGCAAATGAATCACAGTGTTTAAAGATAAAGACCCATTAAGTCCCATTTCTCCTATTCTTTGGGGAGCTAGTTCAGGATAGTTCCTTATTCATCAATTTCCTGACCAAGCCTTGTTTTCAAAGTGCTGCTCACCCCTGAAATGTGACTCTAAAGCTGTTGTGGGACTCTTTGTTCCTTATCTCGCTGACTCCAGATCAGTTTCTCTCTGTTTGAGTAGAGGGATGGTTTTTCTAAGTGCCAGCTCTGTAAACATGCTTGGGACTCCAGGAGTCAACCTGGGCTTCTGCTGACTTGTGTATCGTCACCACAAATGAAGATGCTGCAATGAGAACCCAGATAATGACTGATTCTGTTAATGATGCCCAAGCCAAAATAGAATCCAGCTTGCGCAACTGTAGCTGTACCGGTTCCGCAAGGCTAAAAGCAGCAAAGTGAGCTCTAGTGGCACTGAATGCACATGGGATGCAGAGCTGCTGCATCTTGCTGATCGTAACTGCACTTTAAATGTTCCAAGCAGTGGGTGGGGCTTCCATCAACTCTTAGGGGAGGCTGTTCTGTGTTGGGCTGGATCTTGCCCACTTTTCTATCAGTCTGTGCCCTTTTGAGGCACTCTAGTATCCAAGTCGTAGCAGAGGGAGTTTTCCTTGGTATTCAACCTACATTTCTCCTCACCCCTTTAATCCTGATTCCATCCTAGCACTCTTGGTTCTACCCCTTTATGCCACCCTAAATTTTTTTTGTGGCTGCATCTCAGAAGTCACAAACACAGGATTATGAAATATCTGCAGGATGCAGTGGGAGGAGTACAGCAGGCTGGAGGAGTGAATGGCCTGTCTCTGTATCTTTATTAGAAAGCAAGTGGGACACAGGCATTTATGGGGCAAGTCAATGGCGTTTTGATGAAAGGGTCTTTTGAAGTAAGTGTGTGTGTGTGTTGGCTGCAGCCAGGCGGGCAGACAGTCCAGCCTAATCTAGTTCATGGAGCAGCTGTGACCAGGGTCTAAAACCATCAGGGCTTCATGGCCACTTTAAAGGTGAAACTGTTAGCAAATTTCCTTTCCAGCATGGGATAAAAGGGGTTTGACTGAGTCTGGCAGTTGTGGCTGCTGTGTCAGCTTTGCTTCTGATGGCAGGTTTCCTGCTGCGTTTGTATGGTGGAGTGTCTCTCTCTTTGTCAAATAAACACAAACTATTCCCCGGCAGCCCTTCTGTATGTTTCCTACCCTGCCTGGGAACGCGTTCCTGTTGCATTGCTGCTGTTTGAGTCATCCTGCAGGGTTGTTCTCTGTCGCAGGAAGTTCTTCCCTGTTTACTTTTCTGTCCAGGCAGAATAATGGAATGTATTTTTAGGCCTATTTGCATTGCTTTCTGAGTTGGCATTAACATGCGGCCTGGGCTTGGGGTGTAGCTTTTTAATGCAGTCCATTTCAGGCCTGGGCTTGGCTCCAAGGCGTCTGCCTGGAGGTTTCCGAAGTCCTGTATCCATGGTGGCCATATTTGCGGAACAGGATTAGCTTCCTGTAGGCAAACAAATTGCTAGGTCTTCAGTGGGAATGGAGTTTCCATTTGGAACCCAGGGGATAGGTTCCTAGAGGTGTAGGGTAGTGGCTGCCTGGGGCAGTTAACGCTAGCCATCATTGCTGTGTTAGGGTGGAAGGATGGCACTGTTAAGGT
Source organism: Caretta caretta (assembly GCF_965140235.1). Taxonomy (NCBI): domain Eukaryota; kingdom Metazoa; phylum Chordata; order Testudines; family Cheloniidae; genus Caretta; species Caretta caretta. Next base: position 22,649,041 of record NC_134212.1, on the reverse strand, counting down.
GCAGGGCTGGGGTCAGAACTCCTGGGTTCTGCTCCTAACTTTGTCACCGACTTCCTCTGTAGGAGCTTTGGTGAGACACTTTGAGCTCAGCCCTGCAAGGTCTAGGTGATGGAGAGGTTAAAATGCTGGCATCTTTCTGCACTCGCACTCCTACCAGTGGAGCAGCACTGTTGGTAGTAATGATCGGACGCTTTTGGTAGGGGAGTTTAGCATAGGGAAGCAGGCTGTGGCTATTTTGGGAAGAGGGCCTGTCGCGTGGCATATACACCCCGTCCTCCTTTGGGGCATGGTGGGGTTGAGATACCACCTTGGTTACAAATCTTCCTGACAGTCTTTAGGCTGCAAGAGGCATGGCCTAGAGGCTGGAGTCAGTATGGCAGCCCTTGGGGTCAGGGCAGTGCTGCCCAATGGCCAGAGTCAATTACAGTGGCTCTTGCATTCAGGGCAGTGCAGCCTAGCGGCCAGAGTCAATTACAGCGGCCCTCAGGTACAGGCCAGTGCGGCCTAATGGCCAGTACCCAGGGGGCCGCCACCAGGGTGGCGGCAGCCTGAGTGGGGGGAGGGGGGGGGGTCTGGGCCCTCTGGACTCCACCGGGCCTCGACCCAGGGCCCTGACAGTGGCAGAGTGGTCTGCCACTGGATCTGTGGGGAATCCCACTGGAACATGCTGACTCACTTGGGTGGGAGATACCACTCGCTCACACTCCCTGGGTCACTTCCCACCGTGCTTCCAGAAGCCGCAGTTCATGGGGCATCAGGGTCTCTGGGCTCCTCAGCGTAGATGATTCCCTGGGGCTCCATTGGCCATGGGGCTCCAGTCTGACTCTCAGGATCGCCGGCTCCCGCAGGCAAGGGCTGTGATGGCTCTTCAGCTGAAACCTCCACCAAAGATCCTTCTTCTCTGTTGGTCAGCGTAGAATGAACTGGGCTGCTCCATTTTGTATTGAGGCAGCAATGGAAGCATGCCCAGCACGGTCTGAGGGGCAGGACTTCTGCCACCCATAGTGTGGGGTTAACCCTCTCTTGTCCAGTGTGTGATATGCACATCCCGTCACAGGGCCTATGGCAACAATCAAGCCATTGCCTTTCTCAAAATGGGCTTTAGCCGCCAGAGAGAAATCTAGTGTGAAGGAGACCCCTCTCCCTTCTATGATCCCCCAACCTGTCCTAGCACATAGAAACAGTGGTGGAAACAAAATTGGGTTGGCCAGCTGTCTCTGTGCTTGAATATAGAGCCTTCTGCTTCATTCAATCGCTGCTCAGTCTGATCCTCTGTTTAATTTGATCCAAACCTTAGGAACCCAAATCATTTTGTATTTTTTAAAAAATTTGCTCTGTTTCTTTTAGTCACTGTTGATTGCTTTAGGCAGGTATTGGATAATGCAATCACCAGCCATAGGAAGCTGCCCTTTAATAACAGAGCCAAAGTTGTGAATGAGAGAGAAACTACTGGCCGAAGGAGGATCCATGATGATAAAGTGCACCAAAAAGCTCTGTGGATCTGTTTTAAAACAAACAAACAAACCTCTACAGATCTGCCCTGCCTCCTGCTCAGCTCATATATGATCCACCCTGCTCCTCTCTCCTTTGTCCACTCCCTTTTCTGTATGTCCAGATACCCCCTTTGACTGACTCGAGGCCTTTCAGGGTCTTCCAATACTGATCTCCACACCAGCATGACTTCTTCCAGCTCTGGTGCCTAATCCCTAAAATATGTGACTAACCAGAAGTACACCAAAGAAAACAACTTAGTGTTCTGCTCCTTCTAAAGAATCTCCTAGAGCAGTGTTTTGTGTAGGAATTATAGGAAATCCTGGTCTTCCCCTTCCCAGTGCATGTTGTGGTCTCTCTCCTGATTCCCTCTTCTCCTCATAGTCTGTTGTCATTGTTTGGTCAGTCTAATTTACATTGTAATCTCCTTGTGACAGAGACCTAGGTATTTACATATCTGTCCTTGCACAGTAACTTGGGTAGTGTTCATGTGGATTGCTGCCCCCTCTGGATGGAATCAGAACTGCTCAGTTGTCCACAGAACCTTTATTGCTAACACGTTTGCCCATCTCCTGTACCTCAAGTGGAAGGGTCCTGGATTTTTGGGAGGAAGATCTTCCTTTTCTCCCTGGTGTTGCCAAGTGGGAAGCTCTGGGCAGCAATAATGTGAAGTATGGCAACCCGTGTGACTTTCTGGGTGGCCACGGATTTGTTACAGTGGTATTATTACTAACAGAACGTGTGTTTATTCAGACTTCGTAATTGAATTGTGAGCTCTCCTGTGTGCTCTGTGAACTGCGCCTTGCTGCTCGCAGGGATGAGGTCAGCCACTTAGTTCAGTCACAGTGATAGAGGAACAGTCTTGATTGAAATAAGAGGAAGGCAGGTACTGCGTGGGACTTGCTCCTCTTTGTAAAGCTCCGTTAGAGTAGTGGGGTCCTGTGTGTCTGCCAGCTAGGGTATGGGGAATTAAGGGACCGTTTTCTTAGGGGAAAAGAAGGGTGAAGACTCAGACTCTCGTTCCTCTGCGTGAGGCAGGAATAACTTGCTGAAAACACCTGGTGGTGTCTTCAGAACCAGGCCGAGCAGCCGTCTGGTTTGGGAGGGTGATCTGGGCTAGCGCTGTGTGTGTGGTGGGGGGAATTGGCATTATGGAAGGAATATGTATCATGCTTCCCCCTTACTGAAGAGCCTACTGATAGGCCTTGCCACCTGGAGGGAGCCACTGGTAGAGGAAGGATGGCCTTATGGATAAGGCACTGGCCTGGGAGTTAGGAGACCAGGTTTCTATTCCTCCCATGGCCACTGATTCACTTCCCCTCTCTGGGCCTCAGTTTCTCCATCAGGAATTTGATGATCAGTGCTTAATTTGTAATGAAAGCCATGCCAGGGCTCAAGCAATTTTTTTACTTTCATAACTGACATGGCAAGTCCAGAGATGCTGGGGCTATGAACTGCCAGGCCTAGAGGTGCTGGGGCTGAGCCCTGGCACCAATTAAGGACTGGTGATGATGATATTCCCTGGCCTCTCCGTAGGGGGGAGGGGGAGACATTAATTATTATTTGTAAAGGGCTCATATACTTTGAGATAAAACAATGCATGACATACATAGGGGTTTGTCTACATTGGCACTTTGTCGGCAAAACTTTTGTTGTTCAGGGGTGCTCCCCCCCCGCTCCGAATGACAAAAGTTTTACTGACTAAAAGTACCAGTGTGAACAGTGCTTTGTCTGCAGGAGAGCTCTCTCCTGAGCGCCTTTTACCGGCATGGCTGTAGCTGCATCACTGTGTCACTAAAAGCCTCCTAGTGTAGCAATAGCCTAGTTCTCACCTTGCTACATGACCCCACCCTCAGTGTATGGGTGTGGAGGTGTCAGTGGAGAGGCACTGCCCCAGAATTGTCTGGGCTGTCTGTTGCTGAGAGGGGTGCCTGTTTCTAGGGGGTCGGAAGCCTTCCTTTGAAGGCACCCATTCCGGGAGGAAACTGCAGCACTTCACCCTGCCCCTGGTCTCCTGGCTTTGGGAACTAATAGTCAGGCTTGTCCATGTGGCCTGAAGGCCACAGTTTAGGCCCCTGCAGGGTAAATGTAGCCTTTTACCCTTAAATGGTGTCCTGTGCAGGTCAATGTGCAGATCTTTCAGACAAGTCCTTAAAAATCAGCATGCTGTCTCTGCCTCGGGGGTACTCAAGGTTGCCTGGCATTTCTTGGTAAGGCCGGCTGTACGCTTAAAACTTAGGCTGACCCAGCTACGGCGCTCTGGGAGTAAAAAACCCTCCTGAGTGCTGTAGCTGTAGACAGTGGAGATGCAGCTAGGTAGATGGACGAATGCTTCTGCTGACCTAGTTACTGTGGCCTGGGGAGGTGGAGTTCCTCCCGTGACAGAAAAGCCCCTTCCACCGCTGTAGTCTGTCTCTACGCTATGGGGTTGCAATGCTGCTATAGCACCTGTAGTGCAGATGTGGCCTGCAAGTTGGTGTTTTAGCTGTGGGAGCTTGGGCCAGAGTTTCTCTATCCTTGTTGCCTGGCTACTGTGCTCCACCCCAGAAGTGGGTACATTTCAGAGGTGGGGGAAGTGATTTGTGAATATACCATTTTGCTAAGTGTTTTGGGTTCCTTTATGGTGATCAGATTGTTATAATTAGTACTATTGTCAGGGCTGGTGGCTCTTGGAATCCGTTAACTCAGCACCCAAGAAGCTTTGCAGTTAAACACGTGCATTGATCTCTCCCTGCTGCTTCTACGAAGCCATGTTAGTCTGCACAATGTGTATATACAGCCGCACAAACACCCCTCTAGGCTAGTACCTTACAGAGCCCTGGGGATGGAGGGAGCAGGGGCTAGGACCTCAAATGCTGCCTGGGAAACAAACAGCAAGGGCAACTTGAACCTGGCACCCGCTCAGCTGGAGAGAGCTCCGTGGGCTGCTTAGAATTGCACTTACCAGCCGGAGCAGGAGCCAAGGCCTTGCTTGAATTACCCGGTACGCCAGAAAGGAGCTGGCAGGGCTGCTGCTGTGACCGTGCTGCTAAGGGCGATCTGTCAAGGGTCCTAGTGTGGTTCCATCGATGCTGTGTTACCCTACGTGATCCTGGTGGTGCTTTTGCTCTGGGGTGAGGGGGAAGGTGGGGGGAGTGTGATTCCATTCTGCTGGCGAGAAGAGAGGCTGAACAGGCCTCTGCAGAGACGGAACATGTGGGCAGTTCCTGCTCTGAAACCTCCCCACCCCCTCACCTGGAGCTCTGCCAGCCCTGCTCTCTGCCTTGCAAATGCTGAATTGTTGTCAAGGGATGCTGATGTAGGTCTCGGGGTGGGGCTAACGCTGGCACCAGGGAACAAGGTCGTGGTGACCCCCTCGCTGTGCAGAACTTCCCTCAAAACTGGTGGGAAATCAAGGGCACCAGTGCTCCATTGGCTGGTGCTTTCAGGCACCTGGTCCTGACCATACAGTGGAGGGGGCTGTTGTGGAAGCGTATGGCCCAGCAGCCGGCCTGAAGAAAGGGAGGGAGCTGGCTCTGGAGCTCCACATCAGAGCCTGTCAGGGAGCAGAGCATGGAGGATTGGCTTGGCTGGGGACCTGGAGCTGAAGTCCCGGTATGTTTGGTTTCTCCTCAGTGGCACTGGCCATGTGCCCTGTCCAAAGGGGCAGTGCAATGCAGCCCCTCTCTGAGTGCACAGAGAGGTGGGTTGGAGGAGGTCCGAGGGCTGGGTGGAGGGCAAGGACAGAGGCTGTCAATATCATTAGGCTGGTTGGAGTGGGCTTCTCCTGCGGGTGGTAGTTGGAGCAGGAAGGGGCACTGTCGCATGTTAGCTGTGCAGGTTGAATCAGGGACTCTCTAGTCCTTTTGTACAGTGACCCCGTCCCCGGGGGGCCCAGAATCCTTTGCTCTGGTTCCCTTGGCACTTCAAAGGAGGCATCATGGGAATCTGCCAAGTGGTGTGAGATCCAGGCTGGTGTCTGAAGGAGATCTGCTAGCAAGTGGCTGAGAAAACCTGACTCCCCAGAAGATGGGAGCCAGGGAGTGGGAAGTGGCAGGATCACGCCCCTGGATGACTGGTGGGAGCTGGGAGGGAAGGTGTGCCCCCAACTGAGAGTGAAATGACTCCAGGGGCAAGGGGAGTCTTTGCTGCTGCTGGTTTTTTGCCTCTGTCCTGGTAATTGCTGGGTTCACCATGCCAGGTTGGACTGCTGTCCCATTAGATTCTGTCTCTGCACGTCCTCTGTTGGCTGCGACCTGACGGTCCAGAGCAAGGTGAATCCATGTTCTTGCTGGATGTGTGGTCAGTGGTGTTGTGGTGGAACATAGCACAGTCTGACAATCCTCCTTCCTGGGGCAATGTTTCCTGCCTATACCACTCCCTGTCCCCATGGGCTGATGGCAGGGTTATCTCTGTGCAGAGTGAGCCAGAGATCTCAGATGGGGGATGTCTCTTCTTGTCCTGTTGTAGCCTTTCAAACTTATTATCTGGGGGGGGGGGTTTGGAGGAAGAGAAGATTTAACACCAGGCTGGGCAGCTGGACGTCCCTGGGATATTGGATGTTTGGGGCAAACAAATCCCAGGGGCTGATCGTACTTTGCACCTACAGCTCCTTTCATCGAAGGATCTACTTTGAGTGTTAATCCTCCCTGTGCAGTCGGTCGGTATTCTGTTACCCCAGGTCTACAGATGACTGAGAAACTGGAACACAGAGAGGGGAAGTGCCTCCCAAAGCCCATGTAGCAAGTCAGTGGTGAAGGCCCCCAGAGCCCTTACTCCCAGTCCCCCTGCTCTAACTCCAGCCAGGGTCTTCTCCTCAGTACATTTGGTACCATTTATTTCTCCCTTCATTTGTGAAAGTCTTTCTCTCTCTCTCTTTATAAAAGTAACATCTCTTTAATGACCAGCCATTCAGCACATGAAAGTCCAATTTGGTAACTGGTGAAATGCAATGAAAGCTTTGTAGGCTTCCTTGTGCTGCATGCACAGGCAGTGGGAGAAGGGCCCAGAGGCGCTTGCATTGTGGCATTTTCCAGCCTCTCTGTTCAGGAGGGGACTGCTTTTGCAGCGTGGTGGGTGTGAAATGCACAGCTCCCCCAGCGTGGGGCTGGGTGCGAGGCCACGGGTGGGTTGTTTTTCTGTATGGGAAAGGGACTGCTGGATTGCCATCTTGGGCAATGGAAATCCTCTGTATACCTCCAGCAAGGTCAGGTCTCCCTTGGGAATTGCCCCTGCCAGCAAGCCTTCATCTTGCCCTCTGGGTGTAGGCCCATGGCCCATTTAGTCCTTGGCTTTTCTGCTGAGATTACTAGGAAGGGGGCCGTTTTGGTGTTGGTTAGGAGGGTGGGTTTTGTGAAGTACACCCTGTCTCCTAGGGCTCAGACTCACCAGCTTGTTTCACGGGGGACTTCTTCATGGTAGCAGCTTTGTCAGCATTGACTAGTCTGGATTCGAACTGGGGGCTTCGAGGGGACTCTACTGGCTGGTGCCTGTCCCCCAGCTGTCCTGTCCCCCACCCGTGCAGCTAGTTTAGATGAGAAGTGTGCAGCTGGCTGTTCAGAGGAACCATGTGTGGTTTCCCCAGGGCTCCTGAGCGGTGAACAAACTGCCACAAGGACTAGATTTTAAAACCCACAGTGAACTGGGGCGGAGCTGCCAGGGGCCGAGGTGTGTGTAGCTTCGTAACACGGTGGGAGGTGCTAGGCCCCAATGAGTGCTTCTGTGCACTGTGACTGGCTGTGCATGCAGCTGGCATGAAGGGCACGTGTTGGCGATGCCCCATGGAGGCACTTGTGTGTGTTAGCCATTCAAGAGTGAACTGTGAGCGTGCTGCCTGCCATGTGTGTCTTGAGATGCTGCACGTTCATTCTGGCAGCTGAAATGATGGGAGCATTTACACTCTGTCCCCTCTGCTGTGGGCTTGCCTGTGGCTTCAGGTCCTGTTAGAGAGCCAGGCTGATTCTCTGGGCTAGTGATGCTGAGGCTGAGTACTCATCCACTCTGGGAAGTGAGTGCTTGACAGCATCCCAGAGCAACCTTCCCATGCCTGCTAGGGAGTGTCAGAGCATTGACAGGCTCCGTAGGGAGCTGTGTTCTGCCCCAGCGTGGTGGGAGAGATGGTGGTTGTGATGTGGGCCAGCGAGTGTCAGGGTGGAGAAGCAAAGCGGCCATGAATGCCCGGAGGCTCGCTGGGGTGGTTTTAGGCAGCGTTGTGCTAATCAGCTCTTGACATGTCTCCCTTCAGATGGGAAGCTATGGTCGCTGTGCCCCTCTTCCCTGTGCTGATGTGGAATGTGGGCGAATGTGGCTTTCTGTGATGCTGCCCTCCCCCACAATTGCGTGTGGTGGTTGGATCAGGGGAGTAACGTTCTGGAGGAGATGGACGGAAGGGGCACTGCATCTCCTGTACATGGCACTTGAAGCCCGCTAAGCCCCTAGAGGGCTATGAGAACCAAAGCCCCAGAAGTGGAGAGTGGCTGGCAGGGGGGAAGGGAGTGGGCAATGAGCCCCAAAGGCTTAATGTTATAACGTGAGCTGCAGGAGGGCTTGCCTAACCCTGTTCTTGTCTTTCCCTCTAGGGCTGACCAGGCTGCCAGTGTCCATGATGCCCTGAATGTGGAGCCTAGCAGAAGCAGAGGAGACCGTGGCCCTGTAATACCCCCTCCCTTTGCCACATTCCTCTATTTTGAGTTGGCTTTTATTTATTTTGTGGCTGGCTTTGTGCACGGCCCTGGTTGGATGTGACACTGCTGCAATGTGGCTCCTTCGGCTCAAGCACCACTTGTCCGTTAACATCTGGACCCTGCTGCTTTTGGGGAGTGCCTGGCTACCACTGGCAGAGGGCACCCCCAAGTCCCCCTTCAGGACTTTCTCTGTCCCAGACTGGAGCTTGACACACCTGGTGGTCCACAACAAAACTGGGGAGGTCTATGTGGGCGCTGTCAACCGGATCTACAAGCTCTCCAACAACCTGACGCTGTTGCGTGCCCATGTGACGGGGCCGGTGGATGATAACGAGAAGTGCTATCCACCCCCCAGCGTCCAGTCCTGCCCCCACGGGCTGGTCACCACCAACAATGTCAACAAGCTGCTGCTGGTGGACTACTCAGGGAACCGGCTGATCGCCTGTGGCAGCACCTCCCAGGGCATCTGCCAGTTCCTACGCTTGGACGACCTCTTCAAGCTGGGGGAGCCCCACCACCGCAAGGAGCATTACCTCTCCAGCGTCAACGAGTCAGGCACCATGTCGGGTGTCATCATTGAGGTGCTTAACGGACAAAACAAGCTCTTCATCGGGACGCCGATTGACGGGAAGTCCGAGTACTTCCCCACCCTCTCCAGTCGCAAGCTGATGACTAACGAGGAGAACGCAGAGATGTTTGGCTTTGTCTACCAGGACGAGTTTGTCTCCTCCCAGCTCAAGATCCCCTCAGACACGCTCTCCAAGTTCCCAACGTTTGACATTTACTACATCTATAGCTTCAGCAGTGAGCAGTTCGTGTACTACCTGACCTTGCAGTTGGACACCCAGCTCACCTCACCTGACTCCACAGGGGAGCAGTTCTTCACCTCCAAAATCGTCCGCCTCTGTGTGGATGACCCCAAGTTCTACTCCTACGTGGAGTTCCCCATCGGCTGCGTGCGGGACGGCGTCGAGTACCGTCTGATACAGGATGCGTACCTCAGCAAGCCCGGCAAGGTGCTTGCCAAGCAGTTGGGCATCTCGGAGCAGGAAGACATCCTCTTCACTATTTTCTCCCAGGGCCAGAAGAACAGGGTCAAGCCACCCAAGGAGTCTGTCCTCTGCCTCTTCACTCTGAAAAAGATCAAAGACAAAATCAAGGAGCGCATCCAGTCTTGCTACCGAGGGGAGGGAAAGCTGTCACTACCCTGGCTATTGAACAAGGAATTGGGTTGCATCAACTCGGTAAGTGCCTGCTTAGCTTTAGCTGAGGTGGGTTGCTTTCCAGCCCTGTGGATCCACTCCCCTCACAGTCACCTGGCTGGGCTGCTGCCTGCTCAGATGGGCTGCTTGTCTGTTGTGAGAACTATTGCCCGCGGGGCGGGGGTGGGAGCGCAGGCTGACGCAGGGTATCTAGTGGTATATCATGCTGAGTATGGAGCATGAGGTCATGGATCTGGTGCGGGATGGTCACTGGGTTTTGGTTTAAACGGGTATTCACCAGTAATGGCTGGCCTGAAAAAAATGGCCCCATACCGATTTAGAATCCCAAAACATTTGTGGATCCAACCCTGTGAAGTAAATGCTGCTCCCAATGGTGATACAGTGGGCTTCAGCTCTGTCCCAATTCTACCTAGTGTAAGGCTGGGCAGAGTGCTGGGAGGGCAAAAGCAGCACCAGAAAGTGCCCAAAGCACCTAGAAGCTCTTTGATGTTAGTGGTTTGGTACACACCAGATCCTTAGGTAGGAGGATGCATGGGGACCTCTTTCTTTTCCTTGTTTCATGCTGGCTCTGGCAGTCCAGGCCTCCTGCTGGGATGATTGCATCACTGTGAGCTCTGGTACAACATTCAGGGCCTGGGGCCTCTGCTAGCAATGCTGAACCATCCCCAATTTTGTGGAGTGTGTAACACACACCCCAGGGCACAAGCAGCGGGATGGTGGGAGGTGGAACCCTGCAGTGCAATTCCTGGCTGCGTACAGTACATGGAATAGCTAACTCCACTGCAGCATGTGATGAGGGGCTGGGAAGGCAGGGATGGAGCTGGGTAGGTACAAACAATAACTATTCCCCTCTTTGCCTTTTACAGTATAGCCAGAGTTGATGCCCCCCCCCCCCCCCCCGGCCCCGGAGCTAATCTCCCTGCAGATCAGTTTAATAACATGCTTCAGAGAGCTAACCCTGGTGACGGTGGATTAAAGGGAGCGCAGCCTGCCCTCTCCAGGCGCAGGTGGCTCCTTTCCCACTGGTCGATGCCAGCGCTCAGAGTGGAAATGGCTGTGGCTCAGCATGACAGCCCCTTGCAAATGGCATCCGTGGCTTTTGGGATGGTCAGAGAGAACCTCCAAAGCAGCTGTGTGCGACTGAGAACGCAGGGTGCATCGGGGTGTTGAAGGCAGAGTAAGAGGGTGGCTGGCAGCCTCATGGACCGCACGGCTTCATTCAGTGTTCAGTGCAGAGGCTCTTTGCTGCCTGCTCCCTGGCCTTGTTCATTCTAAGAGCACCTGTTGCATTCCCCATAGCATGAGTTGGTAGGAAGGGAGTGTGAGAGTGTCTGACCCCTTAATTGCTGCCCTCAGGCCCCCTTTAGAACAGCTGGTCACTCTGGTCAGCACCTTCGGAACCAACCCAGGGTGCCTGGATTCAAACACGCTCTGCTCCTGCTGGAAACTGATCATTCCTGCGAGCTGCTGGCTGTGTGCAAGGAGCTGGGTCAAACAGCCAGACCCTGGGCCCTTGTGGCAGGGCAGCCCTGCCTTTGGCAGACTCTAGAGAAATGATCTGCCTCTGACATATGACGCCCTCTCCTCTCTGTGATATTCCAAATACCTGGAGCATGCATGGCCCATTCAGCCTCTGTCAAGCTGCTCTGTTCTCATCCTCTCCCACCATGGTATAGGACTATCCCTGAAGGAAGGCTTTCCCTGCTGGCTGCTCCTTACCTGGTCAGACCTGTTCTCCTGGCTGTTGGAGGCCTGGAAAATCTTCCTGCTCTGTCTCTTTTTAGCTCTTGGCAGCTCATTCATTCCTGAGTGTGCTCGTAGGATCTGTGAAAAGTGGGAGCAAGTCAGCTCCTGTCTGGATCCCGCAGTGACAGTTCCCTAGTTCTTGCCTGGACAGTTCCCGGAAGGATCTGCCAAGATCCCACTTGGAATTTGTTGTGGGGGTGGGTAGAACTTCTTTCAGAGTGGTTCAGAGCTTCTTTCAGAGGGAAGCTTGGCCCCTCCAATTGGGCACGCTGGCCTGCCTCTGTCCTTGGGTCAGTATGCAGTGGGTCAGCACAAAGAGGGAAGGTCCATGTGCAACAAAAACACGTAGGAGTCTCATTCCCCTGAAAACCGGGCTGCCAGACCGTGGGAGGTGCTCGGAGCATTGGAAGTGGGTGGCTCCACCACTTTCATTCAGGGCACATGGCTGGGGAATGGCGGGGCGTGGGCAGCAGCATGTCCTAGGTGTGAGTGAGGCACTGAGAATGCGTCTGATGTTGAAGGCAGTTAGTAGCAAACCATTGCCCCAGGGAAGTGGGAGCATGCCAGGGCTGTAATCCCTGGGCTGCTGTTTCCCAATCTAGGGAAAGTCTCTTGCCTGTCCCAAGGGAAGCATTTCCCACAGGCTGTTGCTAACGTATGGCTACCGGTTTATTGCCCTGTTTTGCTGCATGAAGTCTGTGGCGAGGGGGTGCTGAGCCTGCTTGGTTTATGAACTATTGCTGGCTTCTTTTCCAGATGATATTATAAAATGTGAATGGTCACAGGGAGGCTATTTCAGCTACTCTGGATGATGGGAGTGTAATATATCCAGGCATCTCTAAACTGGCATGGCCTGGGCAGCCTCTCACAGCCTGGGCTAAAGGATGTAGGCCTAATCCTCAACAGGGGTAAATCAGCTGAGCTCCATTGAAATCAATTTAGCTGCACCAGTTTACCCCAGCTGAGGATCTGGCCCAGCCCTAAACTGGCTCATAACTTCATTGGGCTATATACCTGCTTACACCAAGGCTGAATTTAGTCCCCTGTCAGTGCTAGCATGGTGCAATAGTTTAATGCTATAGCCTCTCTTTTGAGGCCTGGGCTTCTAGACTTTGCTAGATCACCATGAAATGACTGTTCTCAAGCTAGTCCAGGATGGGTATTTGGTCAAATAACACAAACTGGCATGGTTGGCTTTCCCTGATCAAGGGAACCCAGCTCCAGAATAAGGAGGGACACCTGCAGGTTAGGACAGTGGGGCATTGGCGGAGAGGTGGTGGGACCCAGCCTGGAATATCTGGGGGGGGGGGGCTGCCAGCCAGCACTGAGGTGGGTTGACAAAGCTGGGCTTGTGGATAGCAGGGGGGCTGCAAAGCTGTGTGAAGGGAGTTTGCCCTGGTCAGCAGAGCCTGTGCCCTGAGTTCTCCTAGAGCAGCCCCTGTGTACCCCTCGTGCTGGAGCCTCTATGGGATTTGTCTTTTCAAAACCATTGTGCTGTGCTCAGAAAGCCAGTAGACTAGGGTGTGGCGGTGCCCTTCTCCAAGGAGCTCCACTGTGAGCTACTTATTGCTGGCATGTCAGGGGATTAAGGAGTTCAGAAGGAGCCTCTAAATAGTCCCTCAACCCCCTAAGTCCCACTCTGTGGAGCGTGGCCATCTGAGTCGCTTGCATTCCCCCTTCAAGGGGGAGCCAGCCATAGGACAGCGTCCCTGCTGAACGTCCATTCTGGTTGGCCCTTGGGGCACTGGGGAGTACAGCAGGAGCAATGCCTGAGTGAGGGTCTCCCCTTCGCTTAGTGGCCAGAAGGAGTAACACAGGGGAAGGCTTTTTTTCCCATTTCTCAGGTGCCCTCTTGCAGGTCAGTCACCCCAGGGCCATGGGGCTGTCCTGTGGGAGCATGTGCCTTAACCGCAGCCACCTGGAGTGCATAGGCATCCTTGTGAAGTTGTCCCAGGCAGCCCCTCCTTTGTCCTCTCCCGAGCTGGGAGGGAGACAGCTAACAGCTGCCTGACAAAGTAAAGGGTTTGCTGTCAAGAGCACTGGGCTTACAAATCTGATTTTGGCTTCAAACTAATTCAATTCTGGTGGAAAATGATGAAATTGTTACACTGCTGCCTGCTGGGTCACACGACTGCTGACTCCGGGAATGGAGCTGCCTGCCTCCTTCTCTTGTGCTATCTCTCGCTCCCCCGTTCCCTCTCTCTTCACTGCCCTTGGCCCGCACAGCTGTCTTGGGGACCCAGCTGTGTCTCGGAGCAGCTCTTCTGTCCCCTTTGGGCTTTTCCTAAGCAAGGTGCTGAACGAGAGAGAGAGAAGTGTAAGGAAGAGAATGTCACCTTGTCCCTGAGCTGGTGGTGGGTGTGTGTGTCTGTGTGTGTGTGTGTGGGGAGGGTGGTTGTGCCTGTCAGCCAAAGGGGTTGATGATGCTGTACTTAGGTCTCCTGCTGGATTGGCACAGGGTGACCAGTTGGATATATGAAATGAGCTGTGCAGAAGGATGTTCTGAACATCAAGGACTTCAGCCTGGGTACGGGGCTGTGTGCAGAGCTAGATCTTCAGCATTATTCTGAATCTAGACGAGCTATACCCCTGGAACTCCCTGGTCTCTGCTGGGCAGCGTTAGTGGGCTCTGGGGTGCTTAGTGGCCCCTTAGGGAGCCTAAGCAAAGTATGCCGTGCAGACGAGCATTCAAACTGCAGCTGCCCTTGGTCTCCTCGTTTGTAGCTGCAGCAGAACAAGCAAGAGGCAAATGGGACATGGATGCCAAGCTCCCCTCTCTCCGCTGCTAGAGGGCCCTGTCCTGTGCCAGTGTAGGGGGGCGGCAGGGCAGCATCAGGGTTTGTGGCTGTTCCCACTCTGCAGATTACTAATTCCTGTGCTGAGAAACATCTCTCTGAAACATTAAGAAGATGGTCGTTAGTGGATCCCTTGTGCCTCTTTCTCCCAACCTCTCTCCTTTCACTCCTTTTCTTGCCTTGGCACAGGGCTAACAAAGCGAGAGGGAAGGAACAAAGAATAAACAAGCCACAACTCAGCGTTTGCTCACAAAAGTAACAAGCACACAAGAAAACCAGTCTGGCTGGAAATGGAGCCACAGAATCAGTTCTGGGCAGCTGTTCTTTCCCAGCTTCTCTGGCTCCTTAGCATCCTTGCCAGGATCCAGCTTGGCTTTGGCTGGCTGGCTCAGGGCAAATTCCTGGTCCTTGGGGAATTGAGATCTGGCTGCAAGGCTGCCCCTATGTGTGGCCTTTGAACCCTGGCTGGGAGCAGGATTAATTTCCCCCACTTTTAGGAGAACACAGCAAAGATTGGAAGCAGCCACTCCTCTGTCTGGTGCTCTCATCACACTACATTTCCCAGGCTGAGCAGAGATGGGCTGAGTCAGGGCTTGAATGGGAGAGCTCTAGGGAGAACTCAGGGTGCTTTGGGAAGTGGTGGCTAGTAACTCATTGAGTGGTGCTTGTCTTTGTGAGCCAGCCCTGAGCCGCTGTTGTAGCTTTGTGCAGGAGAGTGCTGCGTTGCTGCAGGTGCCCGAGATGTGGCACCAAGGTCTTGATTTTTGGGCTCTTTAATGGCACTTTATGGAAGAGCAGGGATGTGAACGTTGCTGTCCTGCCCAAAGTCTGGCTTAGGTAAGAACTGCATTCTTAAATCCCACTGCAGGTTCAATTAGATGTGGTATTCTTCACGTCCTGTCCTAAATGGTTATGCTGCTGTGTGCTGTTAAACAGTTCTCTCGTTCCACCCCCGCTAGTGGCTGCATTTCTGCAGTAGTTGAATGATCCCTGTGCATACAGCTCATAAATCAGTTTGGAGAATGTGTTGGAAGCTTCCAGGATGAAACACCTATCCATTATCATAGTCAGTACTGGAGGACAAACGGGGGCATCAGTTCAGCTAAACACCCCCCTTCATGGGAAGTGTGGAAAGAGTATAAGTTACCAGGTACTGGAAACCTAGATGGTTTCTGGGTGCCCTCTGCTTTTCTGAGGCTCCAACAGATGAAACATGCCTTGTAATGTGTGACAGCTGCTACCTTGGCTAACACGGAGAGAACCCAGGGCCGCTAGAGCTACAAGCATAAGTTGCTATAGCTAGAGCCAGGCTCTGCAGCTGCTGTCTATGACAGACTCCCATCTTCTGTGATCTGGCACAGAAGGGGTCACACAATACACGCTGACCAGTGGCTTACATAGACATTCCCTCCACTCTGTCCCAGGCAGCTCTCGCAGTCCCACCATCTTTTCATTAGCATTGGCAGGCAGGGTTTGATTCTGTTTATTCTCAGGAAAGCGCAGCGCTCTGATGATGTCCAGATATTGGTGAAATCCCAGTTGGACGACTTGTCTGAGCTGGCAATAGGCTAGGGGTTCAGTTAGAGGCCCTCTCCTATATCCCAGTGCGGGGGAGAGTGTAACCAGTTCTTGTGCCCGTTTAGTGGTGAGGGAATTGGCCAATTGTCCCTCCGGCTCCAGGAATTGGTTCTCCCAGTGTTATTACACTGCATGGTCATTGGCTTGAACTCCTGCAGGAAATCAGTGGGGGGAGTGTATGTGTGTGCTCGCCATGGCAGGGGGAAGGAAGCCTCGCTGCTCGGGCATTGGGATTATGATGTGAGCTCATGAGGGTTTCAGGTAAAGCATGGAGGTGTGGCTGCTGCATTCCAGTGCCAGCACTGTCTGTGTTAGAGAGCCTGTGAGGATTGTCCCGCTGCTCGGTACTAGGCCGACCTCTTGGGCCTGGAGAAATTCCCTCCCGTGGTTTGCTTTTAAAGGCCAAGCAGAGGAAGGGGTTGCTAGATCTCGAACTGAGCCCTCAGCACCTCACTCTCTGCTAGCTATACCCAAACCACATCCTCCAGAGTGTGCAAAACCAATAGGTGCGAATCTTTTCGTGCACCACTGAAATGCTGCCTGCTCTGGGGCGGCCATGGGAGGCGATTAAGGGCTGCACAGCAACACTCCACACAGGAAGCAAAGGATAGTGTCTGCAACTGGTGCTATAGGGGTTGCTTTCTAAGGAGGCTGAATGTAGTTGCCCGGGTTGGAACCTGGGGCTCTGAGGTTAATGTCTGATGGGTGTGAAAAGAGCCACTCCTGGTCAGGATTTCTGGTTTAAAGTCTTATCTGGAACGCAGAAGAGCCCGGCTCTATGGCTGTGGCGGGCAGGGGGGATTTCTCTGCATGGGAAGGCCCTGTCAATCAAGATTAATCTCCTGACAGTGGAGGGGGAGGGTGGGGGAAGGGCTGTCTCATGATGAACCTCACCCCCTTCCTTCGAGCCCCTCCAGCAGCTTTGTAAGGATTCTATTCATCGTGCTCCCACCAAGCCCCATTCAGGAGAGGCCGATGACATCTCGTACAGCAGGGTTCAGGGGACAAGGGCGAAAGGATCTGTAGGGGGATGTGGCTTTTGGATAAGCTGACATGTTTCTTCCCCCAGCTGAATTCCCAGGGCACATGGCCACGGCCTCCCCAGTGCAGCAGCATCCTTGTGTTTTGCTTGCAGCTGCTGTGGCAGCTTTTGAACTTTTGACTATCTAATCCCCAAGTGCTGTGGGCCAGGGCGGAGCCCACGCTGGAGCCAGGCGGAGAGGCCGCCAGACTTGGCTGAGTGCTCAGAAGATGTTAGTGGTTCCTCCCCAGCGCTGAAGAGCCGAACAAACTTGGCTGGGGAAACTAATTCCATCCTGTATGTTTCTTTTGTTCCCCTGCTGGGACCAGGAATTCATCTTCTGAAAGAGGCAGACCTGGAGCGGCAGACTGCATTGAGCAGGCTGCGAGGGTCTCAGTATAGCCATCTAAGGCCCCCCTATTGCTTCCCTCCTCCCATGGCCTCTGTAGGACCTGGGGAGGGCCAGCACCTGTGACAGGGATGGGGTGGTTCAGTTCAGACTCTGCGGGCTGAGTTTAAAAACAGTCCAATAATGGCAGCAGTTGCCTGCATGACTCTGCTGAACTGGCTCTAGTGAGAGCTCAGTTAGAGTGCCTATTAACCCCTTCAGTGCTGGATGAGAAAGCACGGGCTCCCTTAGACCCGCACGTCTGGACGTTCTACTTCACCGCTCTGCAGGGAAAACCGCCGTGGGTATATTCGGTTCTGGTTATCTAGACCCTTCTACCATCCACTTGTTGGTGGAATTTGATGGCCTCACTGACCAAGGTACCTTCACAACACCTCTCCAAGATGTCTCCACTTCCCAGAGAGGGAAAAGCCCCAAGTCAGCAGAGCATTGAGCCCCAGGTCTGAGTGTGTTGCTGAATCAGGGCCTCAGTGGATTGTTCAGGTTCACACAGGAAGCTTGCAGCAGACCTAGGAATTGAACTCTGATCTCCTTCTTTTCAGCCCAGTACTTCAATAACCAGAACATCCTTCCATGGGCTGCCAAAGAAGGGGTTAATGTTGCTGCCTGACAGAAAGTTTTTTTCTCTGCACAGAGCAGGTGGGGCATGGCGAGCTGCCGGTGGGCTTTCTCCACCTGTTGCTTTCTCTGCTGAAGCGCCTCATGCCTGAGGCGGAGGGACCCTGTCTAGGTCAGGAGTTCAGATTCCATGGCCTGTTTGAGTCCTGGCCTCTCTCCAGAACCTGCCTATGAGGGGCAGTTGTTGCTGGTTCTGACGAGGGTGTGTTGTGATGTAGACATTTGTGCTACTGATGCTGGGCTGAGATAAATAAAATCATATTTCACAGGGGTCAAATAGCAGAGATCAGGTGCTTGCAATTTCCATTCATTACTAAACCCGGGGCTAAACTCAAACAGGGGACTTAGATGTGAAAGAACTGGAGTCCCGCTGTCCTGAGCTACCCAGTCCCCACTGCCCCAAGAAAAATTTCCTCCAGCTTCTCTCTGATTCTTCTGGGGGGATTAGGTTGCCCGTGGATTTTGTGCATGGGATGTGAGTTTCAGAGAGATCCTGTCTGGTTTCAGTCCCAGCTCCCCTTTGCCTAATACTGACATCGGTGTATGCCCTATGAGGTTGAGGTGAGAGGGATATGTGGTTCTAGACTGAGTACCAACAAACTTCTCTCCTCTGTCACACCACCCCGAGCTGAATCCTGGCCTCCTGAGGCAATGGGCTGATGCCCTCACACTGTGTAACAATGCCTTGCCTCACACTAGTTCTCCACTGTTGGCTTTTAGCTTCGGTTTCGCTATCACGACCCCGGGGGCTTAAAGGTCCCCCAGCAGATGTCAGGAAACCAGGCAATCAATGGCAGCCAAGGGAGAACGTTTATAAGTGTTAACTGGCAAATTACTGGCCAATTAATAACACTAAATGGCATGAATCTTGCCTCTCCTGTCTGCTCCCTCATTGCTCTGGTAAGTGGGCCTGAAGGGAGGCAATGATTCGGAGCGTCGGGGAGATGGCTACTTCCTGCCTTGGCTCAGCATCTCCTTTGTGTGTGTCTGAGGCCAGGTCTCTGTATCCCGTGCTCTCCTTACTGCAGGGTGGCTTCCTGGGAGAATCAGGGTGACACTGAAATTTGCCAGCCCCCCTTTCCCCTCCCTCCCCCCTTGTACTGCCTGGGTCTTTTTGGAGGGTGGGGGTTGTGTTGCTGGAAAGTACGGGATTATCATGCTCCTGGAGATTGGATCCTGTGAATAGTGCCAGTCCCTCAGAAGTGATGCCTCTCTGGTTATGGTGTGGGTTATGGTCTCCCATTGAATCAGTGGGGCCTGCATTCACCCCAGCTGATTAGGATGGAGCCTGCTGGAAAGCAGATTGTGTCACCCTTTGCGAGCCATGCTGGTGTGAAGTCTCTTGTTAACCTGAGTGTTGGGTATGTGCTTTGGTAGCTATACGGGGTCAGGCTGTGTGTGTGGTGGGGGGGGGGTAATTGATCCTCATGCTTGAGGGCTGGTCAGGAAGAGAATTTACTTGCTCCATGCAGCATGATGGAACTGGCCATATATATATTCCCCTGACTTTATCTGAAGCACCTGGCAGTAGCCATTGGCAGAGGCCAGACTTGATGGACCAGTGTCTGGATCTGCTATGGCAGCTGGCACCATACCCTTCAAATTGCTTCCCCCATCCAATTTGACCCAGCCTTGCCTGGCCTTGCCATAGTGTCTGCCTGCACGTCCCTAGCAAGGGAGTTTGCTGTTAGTGAGCTAATTGTCGGTGTAATTATTTATTGAGGTGATGTCGGTGTTGCCGTGGCGGGCAGACGCGCGCTCCTTGCAGCCCGGAATGCAGTGGTGCAGCTGTATTTGTCATTTCCCAGAGTTTGTTGAGACAAAGCAGACAGGAGTAAACACCATAAACATTTATCCTCTTGCATATTCAGCAGCAGATGAGGTTGGGGAAGCTTCAAATTAGAGTGCAGAGAGCAGTGTGACATGGAGATTGCATTGGCTATGAGGTGCTGCCAGGACTTAAATACCTTCATTCGTTCCGCTCCAGTCTGCCCGGGACTCAGGCTTTCCGTTCACCCCTTCACTGCTGTCTGCTATGCACACCATGAGGCAGAGGGAAGGGAAGGGGCCCAGTGTGCTCTCTTTCTGGGAGAAGATGCATGGGGAGAGCAGGATGTCTCACGGGGGAAGAAGTGACATGTGATTCCGGGCTGCAGGAGGGGACGTCAGAGCCTGAGTCAGGGTGGGCTTCCTGGAAGCTGCTGCCATAAGGGGGCTGAATGCACCTAGGGACCAATCTGTGCTTCTCTTAGGAGCAATGACCAGATATCTCTTTCTTCCTCTTGGGACAGACTGTTCTGGCCATCTGTGCTTCAAGGGTGGCTTCAAGGGTGATGTCTAGGGGTGTGTCCTTGGGGGCTGAGCAGTGGGAGCCTCCCATTGTCACTAACATACAGAATCGTATAAAAGTAAATATGTCTCCCTTGTGTGTGGGGGGGCCCCCATCCTGTCCTCAATTGCTGAGTTCTTCACAGCTTCCCCTAAGAGCAGAATAGCCAAGGATCCCCAGATGCTCTGCTGGGGCTGAAGCCTCTGCTACTAAATTGCTCCCCTCTTTCTCCACGTTATGGATTGTTCATTAGGCCTCAGTGATTCACTGCTTCCTCAGTGGCATGTTCTTTGGTGAGGCCGAGCTGTGGGGCTCTTGCCCCTGGGTTCTGGGGCTTCTGTCTCAGCCGCCAGAGAGCCAATCCATGAATGTTCAGTGGTCCCAGCCCTGATGGAGGCGAGGTTCTTCTGGGGGTGCGGGAGAAGGATGTGGGTCCCTAAGATCAACTTGGTTTATCGCAGGAATGATGTGTTTTCTTGCCGCTGCCTTCCTGATGTTTGCTGTGTGAGAATGGAAAGGAGGAGACCAGCAAGGTCTACACCCCATTCTATTGGTAGGCAAGGTCCGTGTGCGTTCAGATTGCAGGGGGCTTTTGAGCCCCTCCACCCCCCTTTCAGTAAACTGAGTTGAGGATTGTTAACTCCTCACCATGCTGCTGATCCCCCATCCCCAGTGGGATGAGGCCTTAAGTAGTGGGTAAAGCAGTCTGCCTCCAGGGGCCACTGACACAGCCCTCTTTGGGAGCCAGTGAGGCCTGTGCTCAAGATGAAGTGAGCTGTAGCTCACGAAAGCTCATGCTCAAATAAATTGGTTAGTCTCTAAGGTGCCACAAGTACTTCTTTTCTTTTTGCTCAAGATGTGTGGCTTTTCGAGAGGAATTTCTTGCCTGGGGAAGGGGAGATAAAAAGTCAGGCATGGAAAGGAGTCAACTTGTGACTGCGTCCTAAACCCCGGCACCCCAGCTAGAGGAAGTGAGAGCTGCTGAGCAAGCAAACGGAGCTGCAGCTGTGAACGGCTTTGCATCCACTGGACTATTCCCACCTCTCTGCACTCCCCACGGCTGTGGTGCTAGCTGTGAACTGCAGCAGTGGTGTGAGCTCCTGGCCTCCTGGGTCGCCCGTGAGGGCTCCTCCCATGGGCTAGAGATCCTGTCCCATAGTCATGTTGGAATTGCATGCTGCAGGCATCTTGAGGAAAAAGCAGGGAGAGGCCTGGCCCCAAGGACAGCAAGTCAAACGAAGTGAAAATGAATGGCCCTTTTAAACAGTGGGCTTAGTGCATAGCCATCAGTGGATGGCTGTTCAATGTCCCCTCCATGGGGGTGTTAGTGAGCTGGTACCAGACTGCACACTGACCTTTGGGGAGTCTCTTGCGAATGCATTCCCCTTGTCCCATGCTGTGTGGGTGCTGCACTCTAGCTGAGGGTGACAGTCCTGGAGGAGCTGTTTTTTGAGTGGTTCTTGCTATCTGCCCCACCCCCTCCCCGCTTTCCCCATATGTTACACCATGCTGTAGGGATTTAAAACCCCCCAGAGACTGGAACAGGTTCTGAGCCCATCCTTTGCCAAAACCTCCCCTCTAAGCTCCGAGCTGCAGATGGAGCCTTTCCAAACAGAATCCTTCCGAGGCCCAAATGCCCCACGATCCTCAATGTGTGTCATTCAGAAAGCGCCTCTGCTGGCAGCGTTGACTTCATGTGCTCCATGCCGGGGCTGGCTGCTGCCTGTTCTGGGCTTGGCGTGAGTGCTGCACACCTGGAGGCTCCCTGGGATTTGGTGCTGGGGAGGGAAGTCCAGCCAGGCAGTTCGCTGGGGTTACGGAGTGAAGGCATCAGGCGTGCAATGCAATGCTCTGCTCAGCCATTGCCCCACCCAGGCGCAAGGTGCTGGAACAATTTGTATAGTGGGGGTGCTGTAAACCCTTTATATAATGGAAACCACTTCAAGCCGGGGGTGCAGCCGCATGCCTAATTCCAGCACCTATGCCCACGTTGGACCTTGTGGGTAACTGAGCTCACCCGTGCCTGGCTGAAAGGCTTCAGTCGTTTCTCTTCAGTCCCCATTTCCCCTCCCTTTCTCCACATCTCCCAGAGCCTGGAACCCATGGTCAGAGGCTGTTGGACCAGGGGTTGTCATGACAACACATCTCCTCCCACTGAGGTGAAGATAGAAGCAGATTTCATGGTTCAGGGAATTTCCCAGTTCCTGACCCCTGTTCCCTGCGGTCTCCCCCCACATCCCCCCCATCCCTGTCATCCTCTCTTAGCACCACTTGTCTGGGCCTGCATCGGAGGCTGGAGGGGACGCGGCACAGACATTGCATGTTGAGTGCAGAAACCTCCTGTGTCCTTCCCCTCTCCTTTCAGTGCTGTGGAAGTGAGAGACTGACACAGAGCTGCAGCAGAGCCAGGCGGTTTTGTCTCAGAGGTCCAGGATCTGGGAAAGGGGCATCCTAGGGAGAAGGATAAAATGACCCCAGCAGGGGCAGGTATGGCAGAAATGGCGCAGGCAGAGTCCAGCCATCCGGGGGCTGAGGCCTATTCCTTTCCCTGGCTCATCTGCTGCCTCTTCTGAGTGTACTGCCTTTTCTTTTTGTTTGTTCACAACGTTGGTGGAGTCTGGGGGAAGGTGCTGGATTGGCAGCCACTGCATGGGAGAGGCAGACACACTTCCTCCATACGCTCCCCTGTGCTGTTGTGTTTCAGGCCTGCCCAGGATGGAGAGAAGGGAATTCGGGCTCCTTGGGTCTTTCTGTTCTGAGCCTGGGCCACAGGCTGTCATCGAATGGCCCAGGCCAGCTGTGAGGAGAACGGCTTTTCTGGGGCAGATATCAGAGTCAATAGGAATTGGATTGAGAGCAGCATTTCTGGGCCCGCAGGCCAGCTGTCCGAGGGTGATTACTCTGCATCACCACTGACCTAGGGCTGGATCGGAGCTGAAGATGAAAGGTCCTGTTTCCTGGACTGAGGTGGCAAGGAGTGGTGCAGATCAAGAGGGCAGGCCGTGGCATTGCTGTGGGACTGAGGTTCTCCAGATTAACTGGCAGATAATTTCTTTTGCCTCTCATCAGTTTTGGAGCAGGGTCACAGGTTGCAGTTCAGTTCTCTCCAAAGGGAGTGTGTGTGTATGTGTGTGTGTGTGTCTGACCAAACCAGGCTCCATCCTCTTGGCTGTGCATCAGTTCTTCCCTCCACGGGCACTGATAGTGACTCCTCTGTGCCTTCCCCCCTTTGGAGGCCACCAGGAATGAGCCCTTCAGTCCCTCAGTGCAGGAACTGCCTGGCTCTGCTGCTCTCCCATCTCCCTGGGCAGCAGCTACAGCGCTTGGTGAAAGGAGCGCTTGGGGAAAATTGCCCTACATTTGTGTCTGCCAATGCTGGGCACTGGCTGAGCTGCAATGGCTCTTGGCTGCTGTTCGAGCTCCCTTTTGAAAAGGCTTCTCCTGAATCTGCAAACGCAGGAGAGTGTTTAACCAACAACGCCTCTAGCTGATGCTGGCAGGGGATCCGCAGTCCAGCTGCAGCTGCCAAACCTGCTGGGGCTCAGCAACCCGGGGGGGCGTGGGGTTTACAGGATTCTGTTTCCTTCCTCCCACGTGGGAGCATTGCCTGGCTGGTCACATGCATTGTGGGCAAGTTCTGCTTCGGCTGCTGAAGGCACCAGGCAGACATTCCTCCAATTGGCTGTGTTAACTCCTGTGTCCCTGAAGGGAGTGTAGTGCTGGGCTGTAAGCCCGTGAGCTTGGTACTTGCTGCCTGCGGGGACAGCATGGGCAGCAGCTTCTCAACTGTGCTGCCTGCTCTCAGCCCTGGAGGTAGAGAGGGGGGTTTAGCCTCTGTTGCCCACTCAGTCCTTGGCCTCTCTGCTGTGACTGCCAGCAAGGGGACCAGGTGGTGCCAGCAGTGGTGGTGCCTTATGTGAGGTGGCTGTTCCTGTAAAGTGGGCTGAGACCGATCAAGCTCATGCCGCTGGGCAGACAGCAAATAGGAATCACTTTGGGTCACTACCGTCCTGGGTTGGTGACCTGGAAAGGAAATGTTTAATCTCATCTCTCCCCACCCTCAGTCATATGAGCCAGTTTTTCCCTTGTTAATGTGGTCTCATCACCTGGGCTCAGCCGTTTGCGGGATCGGTGGGAATTGGGAAAGGGACGGGGCATTATAGAAATGCAGAGACTTCCCCAAAGTCCTGAGTGGAAGGGGTAGGAGCAGCAGTATTAAGCAGTGTGTTTCCTGGAGCCTTTGGTATGTAAAGTGAACCTGTTTGTCTTGGCAGATCCTTGGCTTGGGAGTGTGCAAATGGTGGTGTCACTGTGGGAAGGTCAGGGCATGGCATCAGGCAGTTTCTCTTGTGTTCCAGAGTGGACCTTTCCACTTGATATCCTATTGCTGGTGCTGTGGTGTTGTGCTAGCCTGGGCTTTTCTCTGCCCACTCCAGTGGTCCTGGCAGGCTCTGTTTTAAATCAGAGCAATCTAGGAGTGGGATGGGGGAGAGGGAATGCTACATACCCTTTGGTACCCCAGGCAGAAGTTGAACCCAAATATAGGGAGTGTCTGGCAGGGGTTTTGGAGGATGACCCGGTCACCTTGATACAGCAATTGTGTCCCTGGCTAAAGGGGTCTGGTGTGGTTTGTGGCCATGGGTTGGTGCCAAACCCTGCAGGGTTTGTTTGCAGGAACAGTTCCAGTGGAGCCAATGAGGCTATTATACTTGCATGGGGAATGGCTCTGGTTTTCTAGGCTCACTGGGAAACTCAGTGGTGTTGTATTGTTGCAAGAGTATCTTGTGTAGCCTCTCTGCCAAGTTATCATTCTGGAACTGGGGTTGTGGAGCAGGAGGAGGGAGCTCCTTTGCACAGATACTTGGGGGGGGGGGGAGGGGAGGGATAGCTCAGTGGTTTGAGCATTGGCCTGCTAAACCCAGGGTTGTGAGTTCAATCCTTGAGGGGGCCATTTAGGGATCTGGGGCAAATATTGGGGATTGGTCCTGCTTTGAGCAGGGGGTTGGATTAGATGACCTCCTGAGGTCCCTTCCAACCCGGATATTCTATGATACTTGCTCCCCGAGATGGTGAGAGATTAGAGAGCCAGTATTGTGAACTGGATGGGCCCAAGGGCAAGGACAGCCAGCTGTCCCCATGCCAGCAGTGTGAGGAGACTTTTTGCTGGGGCACCATAGATTGGACTATTACATTGGCCATGGGGGCAGTTCTGTCTGCTCCCCTCTGCTGTGGATGGGTGGGGGCACTGTCTCTGATAGATGCTGGTTTGCAATGAGAAAAATAGCTCCTTAGCCACTCAAACACATGATCCTAGGCAGATCAGAAACTTGCTTAACGCTCCGCCCGCCCCCTTCCCCCATTCAGTACCTCTCTTTCTCTTTCACTGTGTCATTCAGCCCCACCTGACGCATGTCATCGGGAACTGCAGGCAAAGCATGCTCCATGGTAAGCTGTTCACGGCCACTGATGTGACATGGGGCTACTCTTGACTTTCTCTGCACCCAGGAGCAATAGACCCCCTAAATACAGCCACTGAAAATAGCCCTTATTCATTCCCCTAATGCCTTGCCAGCCCAAAGCACTATGTGAATTCTGCACAGGGATCATCTTCACCCCCTGCTGAAATGCCCAGCAGCTTAGGACAGGAAGTGAAGAATGGGGTGTCTGTTGGAAGCTGCAGGGGGAATGTACAGGGACAGAGCACAGCCTAGGAGTGTGTGAGTGAGTGTGTGTGTAGATTACAAACACGTTCCCCTCGTTCCAGCGCGTTGAGATGCAGCATTTCCTTTCTGAGAGTGAGGTGGGGGTGGGGAATGGGAAAGTGAGCAGGTGGGGAGATACAGAGTGCCAGACCTCCCCCCCCACAGGCCTCTGTACAGATCCAAATGAAATTGCGCAGCTGCTCCCCAGGACCACGATAAAAGCCAGAAAGGGGGAGCTCCTACACTTGGGCACTCACGGCGGCCTGGCCTCCCCTGGAAAAGGTCTGTTGTGCCCTTGCCGACTGCAGGCAAAGCTCCTGGTGACATTGTACCCCCTCATGACACCAAATCTGTTTGGGAAGGGGCTTAGGGATGGCGGCAGAGCTGTACCCAGAGGGCTTGTTGAAACCAGCAGTGAGGGGGTTATATGGAAGGGAGCCTCGTAGCCAGACTGAGTCAGGAGACCCTGTGGGGAGTGTAATCAGATCTGGGAGTTGCTGTTGCTTGGGCTCATCTTACCTCCCAGGCTCAGTCTTTGTCTTAAAAAGCCAATCCCGTGAAGGCCAGTTTTGGCCTTTATGCAGTGTTGTAGTGGCAGGCCAGGTCTGCACGCACACTCCCCCTAGCTCTGCTGGAGCGGGGCCCTTGCTGGGGTGGGTCAGCTGCCCAGACCCTCGCGCTGAATTAATATGCACTCTCCTGGCTTTGGAGCTCACTGCAGAGAAAGGCAGGGAGCCAGCCAAGCTATGGACGCTAATCACTGCTTGCCCACCCCGCCCTTGGAGCCCAGCTCAGTGGGAGGTGGGCAGCCAACCTGGCTTGAATGCTGATGGGATTCGCAGTCTTTCCTCTCCCATCCCTCCCCCAACAGAGTTTCTCTGGCTAGAAGCTTGGGCTCAGTGGTGGGTTTTTAAGTGCTGCTCCAGACGTGACTGGGGCTGGGAGCCCCTCTGCCTCACTCTCTTCTGGGACCTTGGATTAGGAAGGTTATTAGGGAGCAGGGAGAGGTTGTTTCAGGACCAGACTTTCTGGTTCAGAGACACTCTTCCCCTCTTACTCAGTATCAGTGTCTCCACCTCCCACCCTGACCACTCCCCACATGTTAATCTACTGCCTCTCCTGAGGGACCTGAGCTATTGAGTCTCAGCTACAGCATGTGGCATTGGGCTGCTCTTGATCACCTTCTGTAAGGAGTGTGGGGGAGAGGAGCTTTCACACAGCGGTCTGTGCTTGGTACAGCCTCTCTGGGGATTTGGCCGCATTAACCCTTTGGAGGGTAGGAGGAAATGCCAGTACTCACTGATCGAAGGAGGTTCTCTGGGCACTCCACATTCATCCCCCACTCAGCCACTGCCCTTCAGACTTGCCCAAGTATCCTTTGTCAGCTCATATGGCACTTGAAGGAGATAGCAGCATACCTTGCCTTTGTGTACAAGCCTGTGGTGAGAGGCTGAGCAGATCTGCTTTGGCTGGGGAATGGGAGCAGGCAGACTCATGACTCCTTTGTAAAACTACTTCCAGCCTCCTGTCTGGCCTCAGACTGAGAACTGCCAGCGTCAGTGAATCCTCTGGTTGGGAGAACAGCGCTGAGGGGAGTTTGAGATACTGAGTAAGGGCAATGACTGTTCTCTGCAGGAGCCAGATCAGCAATTTGCCAGGAGAGCTGTTTCTTGCAGAGGCTGGAATCGGAGGGGGAGATGCAGGTCAGGATGGAGGGGCACTGGCAAAGGGGTGTCTGGTGGTGGTGGTAGGGAGCTAGGGCTGGAGTACTATAGATCAGGAAAGAGGGGTATCGATGGAGCTGTGTGTGGGAAGCCAGGAGCTGAAACAGCTGGGAGTGTTATTGGCAGCCTGTAGGTGTGGGGTGGACCAGGGCTATAGCCAGTCTTTCATCTTATCTCCTTTGTCCAGCCCTAATTGCTTTTCCATGGAGCCAGGCACCTCAGTGGTGGAGGGAAGGGGTGAGGTGGGGTGGGGAGGGGTCCTTGCCAGGATTCATGTGAACAGGCTCCACTGGGAACTGTTGTGTTCGATCATTGGTGCCCTGTGGTGAGAGTCCTGAGCAGCAGGACTGTGTCTGGAGTCTGATGCTATCCCCTTCTGTCTGGGAGGCCTTTTCTGCTCTCTGTCCACCCCCTTGTGCCTTGGGGTCCCTCTCAGAGAGCAGAGTCCACCCACACCACTCAGCACCTAGGCTTCTCTGCAGAGTTTCCCACCTCTCTGGTTTCCTGGCGCCCCAGGGCTAATCTGTGAATCCGTGCCTGGGCATAGCTAGAGTTAATGGCATATGGGTATGTCTGGTACCAGGCTGCTGTGTGTGAGCCCCCAACTGCTTCTGAGACCACAGCTTCCTGCCCCACCCAGGAGCAATCCCTGGGAGAGGGAGGGGAAGCAGAGCTCCTTGCAACCCCCATGCCTTGTTAGCAGCCTCTAAGCAATCTGAGGCAAGCCCCTGGTCACTGCCCTAACCCCTCATCATGCCACTAAGTGATGGGGTGTCCCTGCTCTCCTTGGCTGCCCTGGATCTGGGACAGGAATTAGCTAAGGATCTGGGGCAGGAGTGGTAGCTAAGAGGGGCTCGTATCATCTCCTCGCTTCATTATTGCTCTAAGTCAGCAGCTCAGTCCCCCTTTGCACACAGCAGTTTAAGTGGTGTCGATGTATTGACAAATGGCCCATCTCTCTCATTCCCTTCTTCTCTGACAGCCTCTGCAGATTGACGACTATTTCTGTGGCCAGGATTTTAACCAGCCGCTGGGCGGGACAGTGACCATCGAGGGGACAGCGCTCTTTGTGGATAAGGAGGATGGCATGACCTCAGTGGCTGCCTACGACTACCGGGGACACACTGTGGTCTTTGCTGGCACGCGGAGTGGCAGGATCAAAAAGGTAAGTAACCTACTGGGCCAGGGGTGAGGAGGCTGGATGGCTGACTACCTCCTTTGGGGCAAGGGCAGGATTTCAGTGCTGTGTTTTGAGGCGTGAATGGTGTATGCAGGGTGGGGAGTGGCAGCATCGACGAAGGCCAGTTCCCTTCACTCTTGTCCACCAGGCATATTTATTAAAGCGGTTGTTTATGGCAGGATTATAGCATGGGGAAACTCCCAGCCCCACCCCAATTCAAGTCCCAGTCAGCAGGGTTAGTGGGAGTTCCCTTTGCACAGTCTCTCCGAGGGATGGGGTGTTGGGTTCACAACACAGCAAGGTATCCCAGTACTGGTGATTTCCCTCTATACCTTGTGTCCTTTGATCACTGGATTGCTTTGCCACTAACCCGAGAGGGGCTGCACATGGGTGGTGTATGCGCTAGTGACTTGATGCCTGTGGTGCTTCGTTGGTCTCGGCCCTCTTGCCAGGTGGCAGTGCTGGCATGTGTGAGCTGGTGTTTCTTGGATGAGATGAAGCTCCTTCTCCTGGCACTTCTTAAGTTCAGAAATCCCTTCTCGCTGTTGACCTTAAGTCCTGAATTGGGCCCAAATGGCTGAAATAAGGTGGAATGGACTGGGAAAGGCCTGAAATCTCATCAGGCAGGGCCAGTCTCCCAGGGCAAATAGCCTTTCGCCCAGGCTGGCCCACTCAGAAGATCAGCAGGGGTGAGAGCTTTTATCTTGCCATAGCACCTGTGCTTAGCTTAGACATTTCCGGGCCTCATCCCTGTCCCATTTGGCTGGGTGATGTTGCCCCAGAGGGGGGGGTGACATGTTTCTTAAACTGCAAGTATAGAATAGTGAGGTTGCTTCCCCTCTTCCCTGCCTGCATTGCTAGCATCGTTAAACTCCCATCCCTATGTCATGCTAGGCCCTGTTGCAGCCTCTGTCTTGGGAAAGCCCTGAGGTGGATGGCACTGCTCCACGGTGGCAGCTGAAGGAATCCAATAAGCTTCCATAGAAGGGGAGTTCTTTATGGGGCTGCAGCGTGCTCCAGCCTGGCTGACCTAAGCCATCTGTGAGCAAAATTCCACAGTGTTGGGGAGACCTCTCTTCCCCAGTGACACAAAAGGCTTCTTGTTGGTGGCAATTAGCAAATAAGTCTGTGCCTCTTGCTGCATCTCCACGAGGCATGGATTTCCTGTTATCATAACATCATTCCTATAATTACAGCTGCATCTGCCCTGTATAAACACCTGTGCACCTTAAGGGCATCCTCCACCAGGCAAAGTCATGTTGAGGGTCCTGGTGCAGTCCTGCCAGAGGCCTGAAGTGCAGGACTCAACTGGAGCACCCAGCCCTGTTCATTCCTCTAGAGCTCGGACACACAGCCACTTGGACCTACCCACTACCCGGCCCTGGGGATCAATGGCTTGAATTTTGAGCTCCTTTTGGCATCTTTGTTTCCCAGCTAAAATACCTCCTTTTCTGAAATGACTCACTGGTATGTAGAAGCAAAGACAACTCCTAAGAGTTGTGATGCAGTTGGGGGTGGAAGCGCTACCTTTGCCATCAAGGTCGGGTGGGGTCCATTGGCACTGGGCCATGCAATAGTCACCTTGGAAGGCCTGAAGCCATTGGCAGCTCTTTCCTTGCATGAATTGGCAATGCGATAGGCAGAGCACATGCTCCCTTGGGGTCAGTGTTTACATAGCCAAGTTAATAGGGGGATTAAATTAGAAGGGGCTGCAGGCCCCCCCACCTTCAGTGAGGCGGGGAAGGGTTTCAGGCTAGTGGGGACATTATGCGCAAGGAAGGCCAGGTGCTTTTAACTAGGGGTTTGGACTCTCAATGTGCTGTACAAACATGAGCTAAGTGTTCCTCTAGCCCCTCTACCTCAGAAGATGGATCTGTATCCCAATGTACTACCTATTTTATAGATGCGGAAACTGAGGCCCACTGAGATGCAGCGACTTGCCAAGGCCACTTCGCAGGCCAGTGGCAGAGCCAGGAGCAGCGCTCAGAGTTCCTGGCCCTGATCCCTCGCTGTAGCCACTAGACCCTGCTGCCTCTTTATCTGCCTGCGTACAGTATGTTGGACTTGACCTGTGTGGGTTTCCTTTGGGCTGCTAGTCTGCGATCAGTGTGTATGGTACAAATCCCTTCACCCCTATAGAAGTGCTGGAGGAAGCAGACTTTTGCTGAGGTGCTGATTTCTGGTTCACTGGGTCGGGAATGCAGAGATTGGCCCAAGGCCAGTTTAGGACTGAACTAGGAGTGTGGTTAAGTCATTATGCTGGTGTCAGCCTGTGTGGGGCCAGTGCTGGCAGAGGGGAGCCCTCTGTGTGTGAGTGGGGGTTAGACAGAGCTGCTTGCACAGCCCTCTCCCCAGTCTCCTTGGCTTGGCTCCAGCGGAACTGAACAGCCAGAAGGGGTCCTAGCCATCATGGCGTCCTGCATACACGTGCCGTGCTGAGCTCGGCAAGATCTCTGCTGCTCCCCAGTCTTTGCTGACTACCAAAGCCCAGCATCAAAGGCAGCACCCAGGACTCTGATCCACCCTCCCATGCTGGCTGGTAACAGGACAGAGACCAGGCTGCTGGATTCGAGACCTTTTTGACAGTCAGTTTGTGGATTTGAAATCGTGATGAGCGTGAAACTGGCTTCTGGGTTGGTGTGGGGAGAGGCCCGCTGAGACTGGGTGGTTGTTGGCAAAGAGGAGAGTGTGGATGGGTGGGAGGTTGGTCTCTGAACACCTTTCCCCCACCATCTCATTCTTCTGGAATGCATCCGTTGGCAACACTCTCCCTGACTCTGAAATCTCCCCTATTGGGATGCAACAATAGGCAGTCCCCACGCACCTACCCTCCTGCTCTATTTGGGATCCTTCCCCATCCCTGGTCTGGTGGCATCTGTTGTGAACCCCGGGTACAGAATAAACCCAAGAAAAAAAGGGGCCCACACAGAAGAGCTGTGACCTCAGCTGGTGCGGGAAGAGAGTCTAGGAGGCAGCTCTGGGCTTGTGTCTGTGATTTGGAGTTCAAGGTGCAAACCTGCAATACTGGGAAGGGGAAGAGATTGACCCTCCACACACATTGGGCCAAGTTCAGTCTTGCTGTAGGTGGGGGCAGTTGCATGGACTCCAGCAGAAGTGCACTTGCTTCCACCGGGTCTGTATCCAGCCCATTGTTTGTAGTTCCTTCTGTCAGAGGATCTCAAGGCATTGCATGAGCATTCGTGAATGAAGACACCTCACTGAAAACACCTCACATGGCTCGGTGGGTTGCGTCAGTATCCTTATCTCAGTTTTACAGATGGGGAAACTGAGGCACAGAGCAGGTTAGGGACATGCCCAAAGTCACACAGTGAGCTGGTGTGCCAAATCCAGGACCTAGGAGTCCTTGCAGTCTGCCCTCCGTTCCTACAGCTAGACCACGCTTCTTGTAGATGCTCAGTGAGTGAGGCTTCCGAAAACCCTTGGATTTCTTCATCTGTTCTGAAGTCTCAATTTCCCTTTCTCTCCTTCAGTTTCCTTCTTCCTCGGCATCATCATCTCCATCAGAGGAGGCATCGGGGTTGCTAGTAAGTCGGCATGGATTGCGAGAGGCTTGCTGCCAGAGGCAGCTTGTCCTCCCTTCCCAATCAATAAGGGAGCTGAAGTGACTGGTGTCGCATTTCCACCAGCCTCTCCTGCTATTGAATTCCAAATTGCAGGTTTTAAATAGGTTTGTGCCAGTGTGGTGCAGAGGGAGGGGAGGGAAGTGTGGGAGGAGGATTCATGAAGCCACTGAGACAGTGTTACACATCCAGTTATTTATCCCTGGAACCTGACGATTGCTATTTGTCTGGCAAATTTCTCCCTGAGGTGCCAGGTCTTTCTCTGTTTCCATTCCTGCATCTTCATCGAACTTTTCCCTCCCTCTCTTCCTGCAACTTATGTGGCCCTGCTGTGGTGGTAGCTAGAGAGAGTGCCCATCCAAGGCTCATGGGCAGCCCCCCTGGTTCTGGGTAACCCCCTCAGGTTACTAGGGGATGCAGGGCTGGCTCCTGCTGAGCCTTGTGGTGATTTTGGAACTTCAGACCTGCTAGTGTGGCTCATGTTTATGTGGAGTCTCTCCTTTTTTTCCATTTGCTTCACTCTGCCCGTCTGCAGCTATAGTATCAGAGTCCCTGCTGCTCCATGGCCCACCCGGTGTGATGGGCTCTGGCCCGTTAGGTCTTAAGGAAACCAAGTGGGGTTTGGTGGGAAACAAGCAGTGGTTCTTAGTCCTGTTTCCAGTGGGCAGGTCTCATCACAGCCCTGGTGGGCCTGCTCCTGAGAGAGGCCAAGGGCGGGACTCCCCTCCCACTCTATGGGCCAGGCTAGGATTCACTGATGGGACAGTATAGGGGATGTTTCTCCATAGGCTGTCCTCTAGGGTAGTGCTTCTCAAGCTATCTGTTGTGGGGGACCAGCAATTTTTTTTTCCAGTGTGCGCGCAGACTGGCAGCTGATGACTTGCGGACCGGCACCGGTCTGCGGACCACCACTTTGAGTAGCGCTGCTCTAGGGTCCATCGCTATTGCATTGGAGCACCTTGCAGGGTTTTTAAAAGGGGAAGAGCACTCGCTTCCTCCTCTTCTGTGTTTCCTTTCTTCTCTCCCCCAGAGGCAGAGGAAACAGTCTCTTTGGTAAGAGAGGGGCGAGGATCTGCTTACAATTTGAAAAAAAAATTCTAGCAGGCAGGCAAAGCAGAAGGTGGAAGTGTTACATTTAGTTCTGAAAGCAGCGAGGTCTGTGCTCACTCTTACCCCCATGGGAGCAGGTTTCACAGTCCAGATCTTCCCCAGGGGAGTCCCAGCTCCTGTACTCATCATGAGGCAGCCTCATTGGTCACCCATGTCATTGTTGCAACTGGGAGCTTGTGCTGCGTGTGTATGATGGGAATTTGCCATAGAGGCGGGTGCTGTCTCGCCAGCTCTTCCTGGGTCTGTCTGGGTGCTGAGTAACAGGGGGGAGAGGAGTGAGCATCGTGGGGCTCTGCAGGTGAAGGCTTTGGAGGTGGAAGAGCCGTTACCCATGATGTCTCTCTGGGTGCTCTCCTGAAGGAAGGACCCAAGGTATTTCAGTGTATTTCCGTTCTCCAGCTGCGGGGGTATTTGGAGATCAAGGATCTCAGACGAAAAGGTCCAGCAAGATGAGCGTGGCTGGACTTCCCCTGTTAATGGGTAAGGGAGGTTGGCCACCTGAGCAGCCTGTGCTCTTGGTGTCCCGTGCTCTGACTCTGTGGGACCAAGGCCGTGCCTGCTGACAGGAGGCCTTGGAGACCGTGCTTTGCCAGCTCCTGGATTGCTTAAAAAGGGCTGTCGTGGTATGTGAGGTCTCTCGTGTGGAGCAATGATTTTTTTCGGTAGTGGTTGGACTACTGTGTGCTTCAGGATGCGTGGGGATCTCGACCTGTTCTTTGGTTAGAAGCCCTCAATCTTCAGGGCTGCCAATCCAGTATCAGTCACCAGAACAAAATCCAGCCAGGTATTGATACAGTAACGATGAAACCTGGGCTTCCGCTGACTTTGGAAGCCCACCCTACTGAGCCCAGTCAGTGGCAGCCAGAAACGTAAGGAGGGGGGAGCAGAGGGCTCTGAAGGTTTGAGGGTGTGTCCCTCATATGGGGGAGGGTGGATCCTTTTTCAGCCACTGCACGGTTAGGGCTCCTGTGCTGAAGGCTGCTGAGTGAGTGTGTGTGTGTGTGTGTGTAGGGGAGGGGTGTCCCGTGTCCCCTCCTCTAACCTTGGAGCATTGGCGTGGGGGGCGCGACATGGAGAGCTCAGCTTCCCCCAGCAGGGGCTGTCTGGCTGGAACTGGAGGATGGGGAAAGTGCTGCCTCAGCAGTTACCTGATCTTCCTGGGGAGCCCGGTGTAACCAGACCCTGCCGCGGGCTGTCTCTGCTGCTGCAGCAGGGGGAGAATCCCTCCAGCCCTCTGGAGCTGGAGCAGCGCTGGTTCAGGTCTCAAGCAGTCTGTTTTCTGGAGGCTGAGTCTGCTTGGGAGATTTGGCTTGTTGTGTGAGAGGGAGAGCAGGACAGGCGGAGCACTCGCTTCCCCACTAGGGTCTCTGGAGGGCGAGGAAGGAAGCCTTGTGTAGGTGACTCTGTAACCCGTGCTGGGTGGTGGAGAGTGCGCTCATGGAGCCCCACCCAGAGAAGTAGCCTGCTAGCTTGAGGGCATGGGATGAAGGGAACACAGACATGCAGGTGGTACGCGTCTCCTCTGACCTCCTGCTGCTTAGAGCCCTAGATTTTCATGCCCCAACCCTGTGGGGCTTGCACCAGTTGCCCATTGCAGGAGGTGTATGTATCGTGGGGAAACCTGGAAGAATTAAATTGGACTGATACCATTGGTGCCTGCCTTCCCTTTATACATGTACCTGCCAGGCAGGCCAGCTGTAACCTACTTCCTGGAAGGAAGTTGGGACTTCCTGAAGTGGAAGGCTAGTGGGTTATAGGTTGAGTCCTCCAGCGCTGTCCTGCTTCCCGGTGCTGATGTGCTTTATGGAGCAACAAAGAAGAGTGGTGTTATTGCCCAAAGGGTATTGCATCTGTGTGTTGTGTTGTCAATGGGGAGGGGAGTATGTGCCAGGAGCGTGGCTCAGCTTGCCTCTCTTCACTACAGGGTACTGAGCTTCCTTAGTTCTCACTGAGTTCCTCACAGGATCAGGCCCGTAGCCAGGCAGGTGGGATTGAGGGGCACTCTCAGAGCTGTTGGGGAGGCAGGGACTGGGGATCAGGGGCTGCAGGGCAGGATCAGGGGGCACATCGGCAGAGCTGTTGGGGAGTCCAGGATTGGGTAGCAGGGGGGCTGCAGGGTGGGATTGAGGGGCATCAGCATGACTGCGAGTTGTCCAGCACCTGCCCATCTCTTAGGAGCCATGAGCTTGCTCCAGTGTTCCCTTGTCACCTTGGCAAGTAGCTACATTTGACACCATGCTGCTGGATAATCCCCTTCCCCTCTCAGGTTTCTCTCCCCTCCTGAGGGAGGTGAAGCCTCTGCCGTAATGTGGGGCACAGCGGGAGAGAAATGCCAAGTCTAAGCCATGCTGCCTGCTTCCTTTCCCTGCGTGCTTGGCAGGCAGCCTTGTTTGTCAGCCCAGCAGTTCCACCCCCAGCTGTCTCCTCAGCCCTGTAATGTGTTAGCATGGGATCTGGTTGGAGAACTCCTGGGTCCTGTCCCAAATGAGCCCAGCCTTTCTCCACATGAGCTGGTGGGGGCTGTGGCACGTGATCTAGACTGCGTGCCCATCAGCAAACATTGGCTGCTTTCCCAGTAAGCTCTCTAGAAATGGAGGGGGGGGGGGGGGAGCGTGTTTCGGATGGATGTGGGTCAGTGTCCCCTGCCTCAGAATGGGCTGCCTCCTACCGCATTTGGAGCACCTGCCACAACCTGATGTGGTGCTGACATGCCTTTCCCATCCAGCTAGCACAGATGCCAGCTTGAGCTGCAGACCCGGCCGAGTTCCTGGGTTCGGGCAGTTGCCACCCTTAACCTCCCGGTAACTTTCTGTAAAGAGGTAGCTGCGTTGCTGTAGTGGCGGTGAGGTCAACGTGACGTAACCCATTCAGCAGTCTGGTTGCCGCTGCTGAGGGTAGAGCGGTAATGTGGCTGCGTTAGTGAATAACACTCCCCCAAACGCCCACACAGTGTGTTGGGTTAGACCCCACAATAACATGACCTTGTAGTGAAAGTCCCCCAGATCACAAGTGTGCTGGTGTCTGTGGGACGTCTCTGTGCCCTGGGAAACCCTATTGCCTGCATGTGAACATCCTGCTCCCTGCCCAAAGCTCAGCTGGCCAAGCTGGGTCTGAGCAACCTAAGAGCTCGCCCGGGACAGACGGACGCTTCTGCTAGCATTTCCAGGAGCCCTGCAATGGATGCTGGGTTAAAGAGGATGCTGGTTTCGACATCCGGAGTTGAGGGGGTGAGGGTGGGGAGAGTCACTGCTCTGTCTGCACATTCCCTGGATGGCAGCTCCAAGCACTTGCCCAGGCTGTCGCCTGCAGACAGAACTCTCCTTTGTCTCAGGAAAGGGTCACGCGGGCTGGCTTGCTTGCAGGCTTCCTAGACATGCTACAAACAGTTGCCTCTCAGAGGCTGGGCTGCTGGTCAGCACCTGTTGCTGTTGCAGCTGTAGCCTCTTCCCTGACCTGCACTTCCCCATCCTGTCCCCCCTTGTTTACCTTCACCCCTTGCCCCCTTTTCTTGGCTCTGCACAGGCAGGAGGATTGTGTCGCACTTGGAATCATCCTCTCCCCTGACTGACGAGGAGTCCAGTCCGGCACAGGAGCTGGCTTGAATGGTGCTGAGCCCCTAGGGCAGGCGGGGAGGGGAGTGACTGGCAGCGGATGGCAGGACAGTCAGGTTTGGGAATAGATGATTATAATGGTGATACAACTGCAGTCGTAGGTGACTTGTACCACCGGGCTCTGAGGATTGCACTAGCAGGGGGGTTGCAGGTCAGGATTTAGGAGCCTTGGCACAGCTGTGTGGTGGGGAGCCCAGGACTGCACTTGCAGGATGTATTGCAGTCAGGAGTGAGGAGCATCAGCAGAGCTGTAGAGGACAGAGATCTGGCAGGAGTGGGATGCTGTGTGGAGCAGACCAAGCTATTGAAACCCCAAACAAGTTGGTCCTGCCTGGTGGTTTCCTTGCTGTGTCACCAGGCACATGGCTATTTTTGGAAGGCCCAGTCTTTGAAATGTTGTGCAAGTACCCTCATGCTGTCTGCTCTCCACAGTCATGGGGTTGTTGTGTGTTGTCTGGGTAATTTTTGCCATTGCCAGGATGAGTAACTAGGGGATGATCTTCCCGAATACTGCCAGTTTTGGATGCAAGCCACTTCCTCTTAGGCTACAGCAGAGACTGGGGAGAACTATCAGAGACCTGTGGGTTTTACCTTGTGATTTACTGGATTTTTAGAACGAGGGAAGTGACACTGTGAGTTGATCTTTTTGTGTTCCTTTATTCTCTGTGGTGGTTTCCAGAGCAAATCTGCTCTGTACAAGGCAAATGAGATTTGATTCCTAACTCTGGCTCCTGCCAGGCAGTTGCTGACCCTTTTCCCCCTCTT
Organism: Caretta caretta; assembly: GCF_965140235.1. Taxonomy (NCBI): domain Eukaryota; kingdom Metazoa; phylum Chordata; order Testudines; family Cheloniidae; genus Caretta; species Caretta caretta. The sequence continues at coordinate 22,611,496 of NC_134212.1, read as the reverse complement.
GACTTTCACTGGACAATCATGGTTTCCTTGAGACTGTCTCATACTCCTGCAAAGTGGGACATTATGGGCCTGATGTGCAAAAAGCCACATGCACACTGCATAACTGTGCTCACTGATGCACTTAATTTGCTCATGCAAACATGTATCTCCAACTGATGTTTATATGCACGTGCTGAATGCATACACAGTTTCATGTATGCTTAGTGTGCATGTGAAAAATGCACCAGGAGCTATAAGCTTATTGAACATGAACAAAAAATGCACCATTATTTGTAACCTGTATCTTCACTCTTGCTTACCACAGTTGCCCAAGCGTACATCTCAGATCAAGATGGAGCATTGCATACTGGGACTTGTAGTCCCGTGGGGCCACCTCTCCATGCTAGGAATAGTGTCTGCTATCTGTTCCACATTATGCAAACTACACATTGCCCTAGGGCTTCTGTTAAGCCCCACTGTGGCCCCCTCAGTTGGATGCCACCTGCGTTGGGTGCCACCTGACTTGTTGGGGAGGTAGGATCAGCTCTGACATTCAGCAGCCAGCTGGCCCTAAGCTTACAATAGCTCCCAATCTGCTGGAGTTCCCTGAAATACTGATGAGGGAGATGAGGCAGTTCAGAGCGGGGTACCCTGCTGCCTCCTTGCCGCAGGCTCAGGGCTTTAGGGAGCCAGCTTGTCGCTCGGATGAGGAGGATTAAGCTGTGAACACCTTTTGGAAGGGGATTAGTTGGGATCCAAGAGTTTTGGGGTCTTAATTTGTATTTTTCAGGATAGGCGTTTGGATGGCTTCTCTGGGGCCACTGGTAGGAAGGGGGGTGAGGGGAGTTACTCCAGATATACCCCGCAGTCAGTGAGAGCAGAATTTGATCCAGTGGTGGGATTAGGATTGGGCCGAAAATTCAGGGAAGCAGGTGATTTATAACAGAGGCTGTGGGATCCTAGAGGCAGTTAATGGGAAGTGGGGGAGGGTTTCTGCTGGCTGGGGCTTTGTACACAGCAGCTTCCTTGCTCTCCCCAGTGCACTGGGCAGAGGTGGGAGGTGGTGTTGGGGAGCTCTTTTCCTTCACTGTTGGGTACATAGTGGCTTAACAGCTTTATTCCTTTACCTGCAAATGGGCTTGAAGGATGTACCAGGCACTGCTTAGTTCGAGGCTGATGTGAAGGGTGAGCGAGGCCATATCAGAAAGGCCCAGGGCTAGTGCCCTGGTGAGAAGCCCACCCTCTGACCTGTGGCTGCTGGGACAGGCGAGGCTGCTGGGGTTCTTATCAGGTTGCTGTTCCCAGAGCCTGCTCAGGGGCTCCATCTTCCATATCAGCCTCTGGATAAGGGGTGTCAGATAACGGTTGCGGCCTCCCTCTTTTCTAGGCAGCTAGAAGGAAGTGTGTCTTTGTTCCTCTCCCGCCCCCACCCCTGAGCCTCCTTCCTGTTGGGATGGTGGATCCACCAACTACCTTTCCCCAACCACTCTGCTGCTGCTGCCAGGGGTCATGTGCAGGAAATATGCATCTCTACCCCACCTGCTGGCTGCTGTATGTCTGGTGGTGTGCCCATTCTCCTGTCCCTTCCCCGATCAGCTTGCCAGGCCTGTTTGAGCAGAGGTGGTGAATGTGGGGGATGGACCGCCTTTGATCTATCCCGTCCTTAGCCTCCTCTCCCATGAATAGCTCCAGGTCAAGATTTTCCAAGTGACTAGTGATCCTGGTGCATACCTTAATGAAGGGCCTTGTTTTCAGGCAGCACTGAGCACGTGCTCTCTGAAAACCAGGCCCCTTTGAGGTCCCTTGAGCTGGGGTCCCACGTACTTACTGCCTAGGCCTCTCTGCCTGGCTCTCCTCAGAGCTTTCCCAAGCAGCAGCGGCGGCAAAGCAAAACTAAATCTTGTAGTTTCCTGGCTGCCTGCATGGATCCAAAGAGCAGCAGTGAAAATGGCCAAAGCCTTGTGAATTGCTCCTGCCACCTTGGGAAAGGACTGGGCAGAGAAGAGGCCCTGTCTGCAGACTAAGGGAGAGGACCATGCTGCATTGGGCGTCACTCAGAAGGATTGTCTTCTCAGTCAGGAATAAGAAACGCTTTTAATTGCTTTAAATAAAAGCTTGGATTTAGTGGGAGTCTCTGGCCTAGGCCTCCAGCCCCTCCATTCCTCAGGGGAAGGTTCCTGTTCCTCACTCAGGATGGGGGGGGCGGGGGGAAGTGGATTTTTCAATGGCTTCAATTCTTAATTGGCTTTGTAGAAATTAAGGCTGAGAAAGATCTGTTGGAGGGGAAGGATGGTCTCTTTGGTCAAGCACAGGTCTGGGAGTTGGGACAAGGAGTTCTGTCCCGTCCCCGTCCCGTCTCCTCCCCCCACCCCCCGCTTTGTGACCATGGGCAAATCTCTTCTCTCTTGCGCTCTCATTCTCCTCCCCCGCCCCCTTCCCAATGAGTTCTCATTTCTTAAAGTTTCTGGTGCGCTTTGAGCTGTTCAGGTAGAAGGCATGAGAACTGGGCAAAGGATTATCATACGTGCCCAGGCACAAGGCTGATGGGCACTTCAGGCACGTGTTCCCCATCTGCTGTACTCTCCTCCTCCAGCTGCCAATGCAGATTTGTTCCTTTGGATATATTCCACAGGGTTTTTATATGCCTCCGGTGATGGGGCTCACGCCTCTTGTTGTTACGGAGAGGGTGTGTGACAGGCCAATAGATCTCCCAATATTCAAGCCAAATTTTCCTTTGCTTAATTTAATCACATTTTGTGTAGTGGATACTCCCTCGGCCACCCTACATGGACCTTTCCTCCTTGATCTCCACTCCCTTCCATAGCACCAGCAGAGCCAAGCAAGATGTGGTTAGCTCTGTGTCCTGCCCCACAAATCTTTGCTCATGGTCAGTGCTCTTCTCTGAATTTCCTTGCAGGGGCTGGGCTGGTTCAGAATCACCATCAGCCTGGTCTGGGTGGGCTTGGCTTGGCTGGGCTGGTGCTGAAGGTCTGCCTTGCCCCTTTTATGCAGGATCTATCCTCAGTACAGTGCTGCTGTTATTCAGAAGCAATAGTGAAGTCTGGCAACAGCAGGGTTAAAGCTGGATGTTTGAGGGCTCCCAAGGCTGGCCCAGTTGAGGGACTGGCAGACCAGGCCTATTGCTCTTTCCCTGGCATCAGGGCTCAAGAGGTGTCAGACTGAGTGGCTCTCACAGCAAGCTGAGCTCTGATTTTGGGGAACGTTTCTTTGTCTAGATCTGCTTGTCCGGTCGCCACTGTAATCCCTTTAACCCTCCTCCCCTCCCGAACCCAGATGGCCCTTGGCGCGATTGCATTAGGGAGCGTCTGTGTCTGGAATCTGCTCCCCACCCAGAGCTCACACTCTCTGCAGCTTGTTTATTCTCTCCCACGGAAGGCAGAGCTAAGCTGGCCCCATGTCTGCTTTTTTTGGCTCATCATCTTTGTTTGTTTTATTATTGTTTTTTATTAATCTATTCATGCGAAGTGGTCATCCTGACCCCTTTAAACACATATACACGTACTCTACCCCCCACCCCCACCTCCCATCCCTTGTGCTGTGGAGGATCAAAGGCTCACATTCTCCCCACATGATGTAGCCATGTGCTTGCTAGGATACCGACTTGTCTCACCTGGGAGAGGAGAGGCGGTCACAGTGGATGCTTTGCCTTTAAGGTTCCAGATATGGATTCTCCCACCTGTATGCATGGCTCAAACCCCCTGTCCTCTCCAGCAGAGTGACACAAGATCTCTGGCTGGCTGGTTGGTGTGATGAATTTGCAGGTCCTCAGAGCGAAGCTGGGAGGGTAGGAGAGGGTGGGGGAACCCCCAGAATCACTTGGCAAGAATCACTTGCAGTGTGAGTGGGATGGTGGTGATGCTAGTTGGGAAGGTGGGGGCCCTGGTGACTTTGGGGAAGGAAGCGCTTCTGGCCAAGCGCTTTGCAAGAATCCATAGCCTGCTGCATTCCAAGCTGCTGAGGTAGGACAGGAACCCAGGCACGCCCCCTTCCCCCCTGGGCAGCTTTGCCTCTATTCTGCTCCCAGGAACCAATCTTCTCCCAGTGATTTAAAAGCAAAGCATTTTTCCATTGCAATGCTCTTCCGTCTCCCACCCCCAGTGAGCCAGCAATTCTCCCCACAGGCTTGTCAGGGACTGCAAGGCATCTGTCTCTAATGTGCTGGGTGGGAAGAGGAGTAGTGAGGACTCCTGGGATAGAAGTACACAGAGACTGAGGCAGGACTGGGCGCTGGTGCTTAAGCAAGGCTGTTTTCACCTGCCATCTCCCTGAGGGAGGCAGGCACTGGACCCTGAGACCGTTCAGGGGCGGTTGCCTGTCTGCAAAGGTGCCTTATCTTGTCTCTTCTGCCCCCACGAGTACCTACAGGTCCTTCAGTGGCACTGCTCTGGGGGGAAGTCTTCCTCTTCCTCCATCTGTATGCAGGCGGTGGCAGTCACTGGAGAAGGTGTTGCCCTGGAGAACGCAATTCAGCTTAGAGGATGCAACAGAAGTGTTTCTCAGTGCGACTGAGCTGGTGGTGGGGATTGAAGGGAGAAGATGGGATGCTGCTGATCTCCAGTGACAGCTTGGTTTCCCACTCTCCTGGCAGAGCAGCCACTTCTGCGCCTTTCAGCAGCTGAAACAGTGTTTGTGTCTGCCCTGTCTGAGATACCTCCTGAAAGGATCAGCCAGAACCCCGCTGCATTGCCATGCTGGAACCCCTTCCTTTGGTGTGGAGGTGGGTCCACACCAGTGTCTGGGGCTGGTATCTACCTCTTTGAAGGCTCTCAGTGCACAAGGGGATGGCATTCCGTTTCTTGGTATCAGACACGCACAGACACAGGATTAGCTGGAACTAATCCTCCAAATCCCTGGAGGCTTGTCCATTGCACCCTCTGGTGCAAGGTGGGGCCTCTTCTGGATGGGTGAGACCTGACAAAGGTCACAGACCAAATGGCCCAGCACAGCCCTGGATAGTGCACCATACTACATGGATTGTCGCCCCTTGGCATACATCCAGCGAGCTCCAGCCCCATTCCCTATCCCTGCTGACTGCTTGGGCCCTTTTCTGTCACACAATGCTTAGTGCTAAGACACTAAGGATTCGGAGCTGAATCTCACCCTGGTGTGTCCAACATGTGAAATCCAGCCCCTGGCTCCTGAGACTTGTAAAAAAACGTGTTAACTCTCCTTGTGACTCTGCTTTCCCCTGCCCTGCAGGTAGTCTTCTCCATTGCAAAGGGGAGGAGTGATGTTTTCAGAGCCAGCATTGGGCCATGGATGGAAGTGAACATCATTTACCTCCTGGCCTTGGTGCCCACTGTTTCTGGGATGAGCAGTGTTTCCTTGTGGTGTGGGCTGAAGTGGGCAAACCCATCTTCTCAGCAGCCTTGTACCACCTTTGCATACCAACTGGTCATACCTCACTGGGGAGCTCAGGGAAATGTGGGGGTGACCTGGCGGTGCTTGCTATGCCCCTAACTTTTAGTTTGCACAAAGTGCTTTGGTGTGAAAGGCCCCTAGTATGGGCAGCTCATCTGGCAGTGGATCTGTCAGTCCCATTCTTGGGCCTTCTCTGTAGATCTGTAGCTGTTCTGGGCCCCTTGGGCATTCCCTGCTGTTCTGCCCCAGATCTGCCAAGGCCCCTTAGTCCTGGCTGGAAGCCCCCTACTATTCTTATCATAGCAGGCCCCAACCCAACAGCTCAGCTGAAGCCCCTGAATTACAGGGAGGGCTAGTTAGGAGAGTCTTGTTGCTGTTGTCTGAAATCCCAGTTTCAACACTGGGCCCTGCTGAATGTGCTGAGGTATGCCCAGGTAGAGGGCACCTGCCAACTATACTGGGTACGTCCTGATGATCCCTAGATTGCTTTTGAATGTTCATGGGCAGGGGAGGCCCAACAAGTGTGGGGGAAGGGCCTAGTGGTGAATGGGTTAAATGCCTGGCATAGCCTTCCCTTGGGGAGTGCTGCCAGGGACATTCTCCTTGTAGCAAGGCCAGGCCCAGGCAATGCCTTGGGTGAGAGGCTTCCCTAACCTCACAGCAGCGTGTAGGGTGGGGGAATCTTGTCATTGCCATAGCCCTTGGTGAATAGCACGCTCCATGTGCAGTGGGGTCTGGCTCAACCCACCTGCTCCCAATGGGATTACTGCCTTTTGCAAATCCCAGAAGGGTTTAGAACACATTAAAAAAACCCTACATTCCCTGCTCCCAGCACCGCGCCCTCTTCCCCCCACCCCCATACTCCTGCCCCAAGGGTTTGGCTTGTGGGTGCTGGGCTGCCCTGCTTGAGTCTGGAATGTCATATGGCTCTCATGTGGAAGGAGCCTCCCCCCACGCAGCTCTGGGGCTTGTTCTGTGTAGCAAGCAGCACAGAGCTGGGCCATCGGACTGGAGATGGCTAAGCCAGCTGTCTGTGCTGCACAAGGGCCTTTTGTTCTCCATCTGTCTCTCTCCTACTCTCTGTGGTTCTCTCATGTTGTCTCTGTCCCCTTCTCTCTGGGGACCCTCTTCTCCTACTACAGAAGACAACTAATTCCCCTTGACTTCTCTGGGAGTGTCTCGAATCCTGCGGTGGAAGAATTGGGCCTTGTCTGTCTGTCTGCCTCTCTCCGTTCAATAGCAGTAATTTTATTGGCGTGACAAGGTAGCTGAGCGTTGCCAAAGTGAATCCATCAAATACCTCTTGGCTTCTCCCCACCCTCTCGGGAGCACTCACTGGAGTCTTTAAGCGCCAGCCCTTTTAATCAGGGTGGAGGCTCGGGGCTGTGGCTTGTTAAGCTGCTGGATATTAAGGAGGAGCGAATGGAGTCTCCAGAGCAGGTCATGGCTCTGGCCAGGGGGGCGCACCAGGCCCCTTTGCTATGTGCATTGGCGGGTTCCTGCTTGTGAGGAAGGGGCCTTGTTCGCTGCTCATCAGCGTCTGGCTTTGTTCAGCCGAACTGCTCCTGACAGGATGTTTCATTGTTGGAGGAAACAATCAGAAATTCATTGTGAACCATTGGCCTCTGAGAGCTTCCCTGGAGACAGAGACAGGGCTGGCAGCAACCACCCGCTCCCACCCTCAGGTGTCTCCATGGAAGAGACCCCGCAGGGACTGCCCCGTGCTGGGAATAGAGTCCCTGCGAGAGCTGTGCGGTGTGTCCCGCTTGACAAGAGGCAGAGAACTGGCTGGACTGACCGCTCTGGGCTGGAGGTTATTGCTCCTGCCTCACTAGGGATGCTGCTATGGCCCCCTTTCTGCCCCCTCCCCTTTAGTGACCTTTTGAATCGCTACTGGCGTTTCAGGAGGGCGCAGTGACTAATGACACGGCCTTCCCCCGGGAAGGAGGGGAGCCTGTTGTGCGGTCACAGGCTCCGCCCAGCCCCCCTCCCGGCTGGCCAGGGCACTTTGATTCATGGGTTGTAACTTTTCTCTCCATCTGTTCCATACTCAGCACAATGCAGACAGGTGAAGAAATGAAGGAAACAGGGCTTTGAGTCTGGCTCCCTGCCAGCCGGAGACACGGCAGGAGGGGAGCAGCAAGTCCTGCTAAAACCCTCCTCTCAGAAAGTGCTGAGCCTGCACATCTCCCCTGCTCCTTTCACTTCGAAGTCTGGAAGCAGAGCGCTGAATAATCGCCATCGATCAGCCAGCGCTGGCTGCCAGAGCTGGCCACTCCACCTGCCAGGCTTTGCCCAGACACTCAGGTTTGGTGTTGGGGGAAGGTGACATTTGTCAGGGGTTTGGAGCAATGGAGTCAGGACAGATCAAAGCTTTGGGAGCTTGCGTGTGCCCGGTCTCTCCTGCTGCTACACCCAGGGAAGTAGACGCTCTGCAGTGTTGGGACTCGGCAGGGAGGCACCACAACAGCCTGAAGAAATCCTGGGCCGATTACCACTGCAAACACAAGAGGAGCTAGCAGGCTGCTTGGCACCAAGAGAAGCCAACGAGTTTGGGCTGTGTTCAGAGAGACTTCATGCCCCATAGCAGAGGGGGCAGGCCCCCACCCTCCCCATGGCTCTGGTGAGGCCCTGGCTGGGACACTGCCTTTCTCTCTTGGGCCCTCACGCCCCAAAGCAGGAAGGAGGATGGTCCCTCTAAGTGGCTGTGGTGAGCTCAGCTGTGTTCAGAGTTGGGCACCACCTTCCCAGAAAGATGCAGAGAGTGGAGGGAATTCAGCAAAGATCCTATAAAAATAATTAAGGGGCCAGAGGGAGCAAGATTAAAACATCCAAGGGTATCCTGGATTGCTGGGCACACTAATCACCATGAAAAAAGAAAAGGAGTACTTGTGGCACCTTACTCAAATAAATTGGTTAGTCTCTAAGGTGCCACAAGTACTCCTTTTCTTTTTGCGAATACAGACTAACACGGCTGTTACTCTGAAACTAATCACCATGAAGTGAGGGGGGAGAGGGTCTGCCCCTGCCCCCAATGAAACCAGTGGGCTGGGCCTGTAATTAGGAGCAAAGAGATGAGATTGAGTAAAGTCAGAGGGACCAAGCCGTGGAGCAAGCTCCGAAAGGAAGGGTGGCACGGCACAGCCTCTGCACTGCTGGGGATACATAAAATGAACCTATCTTGCAAGCTTGGCTTTATATAACTAGGATCTGGGCAAGCTCCTCTCCTCAGCTCTGCTGATGCCCCTCAGTCAGTCCTGACCTGCAGCCCCCTGCTATTCCAGCACTGGGCCCCTGTACACAGCTTGGCCAATGCTCCTCAATCCTGACTCTCAGCCCTGTGCTATGCCAGTCCCAGGTGTGTATAATTCATATTAAAACGGCCTAGTATTTGTTGCGGTGATTTCAGGCTCTGTTCTCTCCTTTCTGTGCGGCCTGTTCTGCCAGTTGTCGCTGTTCTCTTGAGTGTGTCTGAGCGCATGTGCCTCCATCTCCGTGCCCTGCCCTCTGGCTCACCTTGCCACGGACCAGCGCAGGCCTTTGCAAAGATCATGGAATGCCCAGCGGGAGGCAAAGAAACATCCTCCAGCTGCTGCATAATGTTAAAGCTCCTCACAGACCTTACTGGCAAGAGTGGGGAGCTCAGTGTCCGTCCGTCCCCAGTCCGCTGTCCTCATCCCAGAGGCTCACTAACATGCGGGAGCAGAACAGTATTGATAGAAATGTAGCACCATCGCTCCCGCTTCCAGTGAGCTATCGCAGCAAGTGGCCTGCAAATCATCCCTCTTGCTGGAGTCTGGCGGGAGCTGTTGCCATGTTAAAGTTGACAATAGACCCAGGGAAGGGGAGAATGTGCCTTCTGGTGCCTCCCCTTCCCTTGCTCACTGTGTCCCTCGCCACTCGGGTTTGGTCAGAGGCAGAGCTATAAATCAGAGGCAGACGTGCTTCATCAGCCCCAGGAGAAAGGAGCAAGGCAAAAGAGCTGTGCGACACCCTCTGAGGCAGGAGGCTGCTCCCTTGGGTCCTAGCATCCCAGCTGCTTAGTGGGCATCTCTGCAGAGCCTTCAGCTCAATGAGTCCCTCTTCCAGTGATGTGCCAAAATCACCTGTAGGAGGTGCCAGCTGGGCAGCACAACAGCCAATAAGGTGTCTGCAGTGGGTACAAAGGAGGGGCCTGTTGAATTTGCAGTCACTGCAGAGAATCACTGCGTCTAACACGATGGTTGGATTTGGAAAAAGGATGAGCACTTTCATCCATGCTGCTATTAGCGGCATGGCAGAGATGGCATGTGCTGCTACAGGGCAGACAATGATCACCCCAGGTGTCCGGAAGCAGTGGTCTCCTTATGCATGTCCTATTCAGCTGCATTGGGGGGCGCCTCTGGTCTTCCTCTGAAGCAGCCAGCACAGGACGCTGCTGAATGTGGGTCCCTAGACAAGATGGACTAAAGTACTCGCCTGCTGTGGCAAGTCCTTTGGCTAGCTCCTTGAGTTTCCACTGGATGCAGAGAGCACCTCTCTTCTGGTAGCAAGCTCCACCTTGGGGGCATGCAGCGGGATCCCTGTGCAGGAGCATGGGAGTGGAGGGTTCTGCTGGAGATTGCATCTTGCAAGCACTCTGACAGGTCTTCTGGTTGGCACATGTGGAACAGACAAGATGATGATGAGTCTGGTCTGCAGCCAGCTGGGGAGATGAGGGCAAAATAGTAGAGGACGCTTGCTGCTGGTGGTGGTGGGTGGGAGTGAGGGGGAGATGGAGATGGAAAAAGCAGAGGGAAGATCTGTGTGTTTCCTGAAATCCAGGGATTTAAAATTCCCACATGATCTCAGCAAATGGTCTTTTCACCCTGGTCTGTGTCGGCTCCTTCAGATCAGTGCAGGGGCCCAGGAGGGACATCCCTTGAGGGAGAGTTGAACCTAGGATTCTCCTCCCATCCCCTGGCTGATGCATGCTCTCGGGATTGAGGGGATCGGGGACAAGTGAAGGTAGGTGTTCCTCCACCCCTCCATCAACCCTGTGGCCTAACACCGAGCTGCAGCCACCTTGGAAGGGGGAAGAGTGTGAGCTCAGCTTGAAGGTGGTCCATGTGGCTCTCTGTGCGTTTTCTCAGCGGAATGGGCCTGGCAAATGTGTCCCCGAAGCCCAGGACAATGTGGGAGTGGGGGCTCAGGAGGATCCTAGGGATGAGTGCTCCCTCCCCCACTCCTTCCTCTTTCTCTGTCAGGCTCCAGCTGGAGCGTGCTTTTTTGCCTCTGGAGTGTGAGGCTGCCAAGCGGTTTTTTCCCCTCCTTTTCATGGCTGTTGTCTCACACCTGTGACCCTGGCTCCCCTGCAGTGAGCTCTGGGACCTCACTGGAATGGCTCCGGTGGGGATGGGCTGGTGTGAAAAGCAACCCCCATTGAGATGGAAATGAGCTTGAAGTCCCGAGCTGTAGAGAGGTCCCTCCTGTCAGAGCCATTGTGTCCATTTGGAGGCTGTAATACTGACTAATTGGGGCCTTTCAGGCAGGAGAATAGCCCTCGCGTCCCACTGAAGGGAAAGGAGCAGGCAAGGGGGAGCCACGCGGCTGGTAATGGAGGTGGCTATTCAGATGACAGGGGGCCTATAGACATTGCTGGTGTGGAAAGCGGGAGCTCTGGTATCCAGGCAGGCCTTTGTCTGTCCTGACCAGCACAGATGAATGGTGTCTGAGGAATCTCGCTTGGTCCCTCTCTGAACCCGCTGCCTGTTTGAGGAAACCCACCCTCCAGTGGAATGGGGAGTTAGACGCTTCTTGTGTCCCAATTGCCAGAGTCACTTTCTGCTCCACCTGTTTTTTGTTTGAGTCGAGTTGGCATTGCAAAGAGACAAGGGGTGCTGGTGCCCCAGGGCATGGGGCTGAGAAGTGGGAGATGGAAAAGGCAGTGGTGCTAGGGCTTTCGGGACAGCAAGGCTAATGCCCTTGGAGGTAATGCTGCAGCTCAGCTGGGTGCCAAGAGATTAAAACAGATCGGGAGGTCCTACTTGCCAGAAGGAGGGTTGGGACAGGTCCTGGGCAGAGCCGGAGGAGAGAGTGGTGGAGGCAGTGAAGTCTAGGGCTCACAGCAAGGTACTGGGAGATTCACTCCTGAGAGCTCGTCAGTTCTGCACTGACCTCCTAGTGGGCCTTGGGGGAGTCGCTCGCTGCCACTCTTCTGGCCTCTCTTTGCTGCCTTGTCTTGGGGAGGGTGGTGAATGGGTTGTAGGCTATGGCCATGCTGCAGAATAGGGTGTGTTCTTAACAAGGCTGGCTCCAGCTTTTTTGCCGCCCCAAGCGGTGAAGGAAGAAAACCCCAAAACCAAGCCTGGTTGAGCTGCTGCCGAAGAGGAAGAGAGGGACTGCAGGGCCTGCTGCCGAATTGCCACCGAAGACAGGGTCGTGCCGACCTGATGATGGACGGAGTGCTGCCTCTTTCTATTGGCCGCCCCAGGCACCTGCTTCCTTCGCTGGTGCCTGGAGCCGGCCGTGGTTCTTAACCTGGTTTAGCTAAATCACTTTAGAACAGCAGTCAAGGCATGGTAGCTTGGCTGTTAACTGGGGTTGCAGCGTGAGTTCAAGCCTCTAGGGCAGCCTGGGGTTGAACTCGTGCTGCTTATCTGAGTTAAAAGCTGAACTGCTGTGTCTTCACTGCTCTTTTAATCCGAGTTAGCTAAGCGAGGTTACGGGAAAGTTGGAACCCGTTAGCCCTGCCACTTCTCCAGTAGCTCCTTGGGCTGGGCTGAGCTGTGGGTTAGTAGCAAGGCTGTCCCAGGGCCACAGCACATACAGATAGTGGCAACCGGGTAAGTCGGCCATTACTGATCCCCTGTGGCCTGACCTCTGCAGTTCCTATGGCAACTGAGAAGACCTCCAGCCTTGGAGGAAAATCCATCATAAATCAAGAGGGAAATGGAGGTGCAGGCAGCAGGGAGACTGAGAGAGGAATGTGCAGGGCTTGGGAACAAGGGGCTGAGATGCTGGCCTCTTCCTCGATTGAAGGCTGCTGCTGGAGCCCATCCTAATTCTCTGAGCCTTTTGATATTTGCAGTGCATTCATCTATATTGCAGGGATCCCAACAGGGGGGCTTGCGCTCTGCACACACTCCACCAGCATGGCCTAGGCCTGCAAAGGCTTGAGACAAGCTGCTGCTTGGATCCCTTTATCCCCTCTCCCTCGCTTTCATTAATGATCAATTGGTCTTTTTGAAATGGGGAAAATGCAGGTGTCCTTATGGCTGAATTGATACAGCCAAGGGTGGGGATTTAGTCAGGGCCTTGGAGATCAAAAGTCAGGGTTGAAATTTGAGATGGGGGGGTGCAGAAAGAGGGTGGTAACTGACAGGGCTCTGTAACACAGGGTATGCTGCTAATAAGAGAGCAGATCAGTGTGGATCCCCTTGGGGGAGCAGCTTGAGACACTTGTTTCACCAGAGAGCTGGTAGGTTATTTTGAGGTGGAGGGTAGGGGGCAGGAGTTAAACCCAATCCCCCTGATGCCTAGAAAGCGTGCATGGCATGCTGTGGCTGTGACTAAAGTCCAGCAGGGCCATATCCCTTAGCCTCGATCTTGTGTAGGTTGTATTTAATCTGTAAGATACAAGGCAACAAACACACAATCAAGGCCGCGCTCATAATCCCAGAGTACCTTGCATTAGAGCAAACCCGAGGGCTCCGCTCATCAAGGCAGCAGAGACAAAGATGTGGTAGTGGGATTTAGACATACCATTAGGCTTAACGGGATAAGGAAAGGCATCTCCCAGCCATAGGAGACTTAGGTGCTAATCTTGGCTTAGGCCATTATAAGAATAATATTTAGCATTTTATATGATGGTGCTTTACAAGTGACATTAGTTTGATGGATTCTCATCTTAATCCTTCAACTGGACACATCACTAAACCTGCACAGGGTTGGTTATAACTGGCATAGTTCACTCAGGAGTGTACTGGGACTGGAGTGGGGGTGGGGGCTGCATGTCAGGAGTGAGTGGCATTGTCAGAGTTGGTGGGGGAGTTCAGAACGGAGACAGTGGAGTTTCTAAATTCCCTAGAGGCCATGGTTCTGGGATGGATTTAGGTGCCGTTTCCTTTTCCCTTGTTCCAGACCTGAGATGTTTGACTGTCTGTCTTTTTCAGATATTTGAAATCTCTTGCCCTGCTGCAGACAGTCCTGTCTCCCTTCCCTCCTGTATTCTACACACTGTGGGGGTGTGAGGGGTGCACTTCTGACCACTGACTGATGGGAGGCACTGCTTTCACAGGTGGCCAGTTACATATCATCAGCTTTTTTGCCAGTAGTGATGTCATTATTCTCTCATATCCTCGGGAGAAATACAAAAGTGCAGACACAGCCACGTACTCTCTCGGTTTGGGAAATTCACCCACAACCCCCTCCTGTCCTAGCGCTGGAATCAAGGGATGAAAAAAATCAAGAAAAGGAAAGTGGAGGTTAAATGGCAGGGAAGTCTTCCTGATGATGAGGCAAAACGGGGCGGGGATCTTGGGCAGAGGGAGCCCCATTGCTTGGGACACTGAAATCCATGAACGGACATGTTGCTGGACTTGGGGATTCCCAGACTTTTCCTAGCATGCACAGCATTTGTAATAGAAATGTTCCATTTGTAATCACACATGGGACCATTCGCAATCACATAACATCCCTGTGGCATCTACAGCAGTTGCCCACTTGGAAAGCAGTAGCAGCAAAGTTGTTCAATGGCTGTTTAACTTCTTTTAATGCAGTTTGGCAGCCAGAAAGGAGGAGGTGAGCCAGCATCATGTGATAAAATCCGCGTTCTGCAGATCATCAGTTTGGGAATGAATAGATTACAGGGAACAGTCCCATGTTGGTCTCCTAGAGAAGGGCAGGATAATCTAATAGGATGTTTCCATCTCTCATTGCTAGGTGTCTGTACAGTTCCTGATGCAATGGGGACCCTAACTGGCTGAGTTATATAGGTGCTAAAGCAATGTAAATAGTAATATAGGGAGGCAACTCTGTTACTGCTGTGTATTTGACAGAAACTGTTTTTCACAGCATAATCTGAATAGAAATGAGAGAGACAATGGCAGGTTTAAAAATACCATAAATTTTTATTGAATATGACCTTAATTGTGGGTTTCTGAATAATACCCTACATTTATAAAACTGCCAGACTTTTAAAAATGAAAAGGTCTTGTTCCCTTTAAGCTGTTTGTTTACTATTTTGCATTACCTTGTCCCAGACTTAGGCTGGTCAGTTTCACATGTATTTCTCTTCCATTTCACTTACTGGCTCACCTGAAAGAGCAAAAAGTTGCTGTCTGTGTTTCTGACACTGCAGAGGGGAGTGTTTGTTTGCCGGGGGGTGGGGAGGGGGGGAATTGGAATAATGGAACTAAATCAAAAGATCCTGAGAGCATTTCTGTTCATCTCACAGCCCCCAGCTTTTTAAAAAAGACTCGTGCTACCTAACCGGTTTCTCCTTTGACGACCCAGTTAAAGCTTCTTCTCTGGGCGTGTTATTCCATAAATGTCCACGATGGTGGTTTCTTTCACCTTGCTCTGAAACATCTGTCTACTGTGTAGACTAGCTGGACTATTCATCTGATCCGGTTTGGTGGTTCCTATGCTTCTCAGGCAGCTCTCCTGCTTTCTCCTCTTCTGCTGTGCTTTGGTCCCCATAAATAGCGCAGTGGAGGCTTCTTCCCCCAGGGGAGGGATAAAGTAGCCCTGTTTCCCACCCTAACAGAAAGCTGTCTGGCATGGGAGTCCTGCAGTTGGACGAGTGGTGGCACCCGACCTACTCTCCTGCCTCCGCCCTCCTCTGGCTTCATTTGTGGTTGACAAACTCACTGGAAGAACAAATGTTGCTGTAATTTAATTTTCAGACAAACAATAGTCGGGGGATGATGTTAAATTCATGAAACTGGCTTAATGTGATGAAAGTTAATGAGGCAATTTGTGTGCTACTCTGGACTCCTGTGATACGCAGCCCCCAGGCTGGGTGAGACACTTGCGCCCCTCCTGGACATGTGTGCACCCGTCCAACTCTCCTCCTGTCACCGCACTGAATGCTGGGACTGTTTCCCTCCCCGACTGCAGAGCTCTTTGCCATTGCTGTTGGCTTCATGTGGCATGGCCAGCGTGGATTGATGCTCACCATATGGTGAATGGTGGGGGTCCCCATGCCATCTTGCTGAAGAGGAGTGCTTCACCCTCTGAGTACAGGCTAGAGTGGGGCTGGTCCCAACAGAGCTGCTGTCCTCTAAGGTATAGAACAAGAGCAGCCTCTGCCAGGCATGGTTGATGCCCATCTGTGGGGGCAAAGCTTGCCATACTGCTATCCAGACTGTACTTGCTCTGTGGCCTTTTCCAGGCCTTTGTGAACTGGAGACCCCCTAGCCCTGCCACCCAGGGCTTTTTAATGTGATAGGTGCAGAGCCCAGATCCTCATCAGCAATCTGGGTTAGGAAAGAGTTAATGAGAAATTCCCCTCTGCTTCTGGCTGTCTGGTGGGGTAGGTCTGGAGCTGAATAGCACTCCCCCAGCGGGCTCCTTTTCATCAGCATTATTATTTCTTTCCCTAAACTTTATTTGGCTCAAACCCTGCTGAGCAGTCTTTTATTCTCCCTCCTCCCCCTAATCCCGGATGTGCCGCTTGCTCTGGGGTCCTTTGTTAAGGCAAAGCCCCAGGTATTAGCTGCTCCGGGGCATGCGGTTTCAGGGCCAAGCATTAGAGAGGGTTTCTGAGATTAAGGCTGGCCACGTTGAACGGCTCCTCAGGATTCCGCTGCTAATCTCTGCTCCTTGTTCTCTTCGCCCTTTGGGGCTCCCCAAATGGGGAGCATGTTCTCCGTGCTTGCTGCTCCCCCGCCGTAGGGAGGGTCTGAGTTGCTCCTGGCAGGGGAATGTACTACTGGTTTCCTGGAGGATGTCAAAGCCCGTGCCTGTTCCTCTGCCCATGGTGCGTTCTCTGCGGGGATGAGGGTTATTCACCTGCTGGTTGAGCCACACCTAGATAAGTAGTCTTCGTGGCACAGGCTCATGTATGTTGGTTGGCCCTCCACGAAGCAAACACCAGCTATGGATACTGCTGCAGCAAAGTATCCAAGGTGTGCAGGGAGACCTATTCCCAGCAAGAGCAAAAAGAGCAGGGTTGTCCTCCAGCCCTGATCCTTCCTTTGTGCCCCACTGTGGGCCATGTGGAGTGGGGTGGAATAACAGTTGTGTAGCTCCCCAAGGAGCATTATTATTTGGGCTGACACTTCAGTCATGGGGCTGGGGGTAAGATCCTGAAAGTGTCAGCCCCCTGCCGAAGGACTTCACTCTCTGCCCCTCAGTGTATAGAGGGTCTAAGTCCTAGGGGATCCCACTATGAAAAGTCTGTCCTGTAATTGGCCAGGCTGTACCACTCTTGGAGCTCCCAGCTTCTCCAGCACCATCGTTTGGGGTTTCAGGAGTCTTTGAATGGCAGTGCCCCCTGCAGCAAAGGCAGGGATGGTGCAGCTGCGCTTGGTACCAAGTAGCCCTAGCTCGCACCAAGGACTGCCAGCATGACAGGGCTCCATATGGAGCTCCCAACTCAGCAGCTTGGTGAGGAAGCTGCAGTTGAGCGCCCTCCATGCCCAGCATCAATAGCTGCCCCTCCTGATGCCTGGCATCACTGGCCCCCTGTACGCCCCCTAGGGTCAATGGCCTTTGTGGCTTTTAGTCATCCCTCTTTGAGTATCCCAGAAACACTTCAGCTCCTGTGAGGTCACTTGTGTTCTCGGTGATAACCTTTGATCTTTCTTTTATACAAACAGTTGCAAATGACCTTTCCCCTGGGTCACAGGGCAGAGTTGAGAGTTCACCAAGCAGGTCAGGCTGGCTTTTGCACAGTGATGAGCTCTTGCATGCGTAAAGCCCAGGTTAGAGATGATAGGAAAGTGGCTGGCCCTGTTGGACCAGGCTGTTGATAGCTGGTGTGATGCCATGAATGGTAGGGGCTATTTTCCTTTGTCACTCTGCCTGCTGGGAGCTCGCTGTCAGGTCTGAGAATGGTGCAGGAGAGTGGGTGGGTGCCTGGAATGTGGTAGCCCCCCCTCAGCAGTTTTGGAGGTCAGTCTGAGAGCCCTGAGGGTGTGTAGTGTGGAGGCCAAGAGAGGCTCTGGCAGGGAGAGATCCTGCCCCAGATGTTAAAACGTACACTAAAGCAAATGGGGGGGAATGTAATGATGTCAGAATGTTGTTCCCTGTCTAGGGGTAGACCAGCTCCCAGAGAGGTGGCTCCCTGGGGGAGGTGAGAGGGTGGTTCTTTATGGCTGGGGAGGAAGAGGAGGGGTCCTGGTGTGGAGGGGAGATGGGGAGGGGGGCTGGCTGGGAGTTTCCAGGTGTAGGTGCTAGCAATGTAGTGGGTATGGATGAATTTCCCAAGCTGGGAGAACATGGGTCTGGGTCTGCACCTTTTGTATTTTTCCCCAACAAACAATGCCCTGCCAGGCCTGTGTGTCTCACCCCTCCTCACCCCTCACCCCTCACTCCTGGTGCAACCGCATCTGGCTCCCTCCCCTGGCCCCTTCTCGTTATCCGCAGGCCCCTGGGGTCCCATGGGTTTGTTCTCATGTCCAGCGATGCTCCAGCACTTGGGTGCTCCCAGGCTCGTGAGCCCCATGTGGATTCTCTACCCTACTCCAGATGCACTGTGGGTCCTTTGATGCTGTTGTAGCTTTGCTGTGCTGAACCAACAGGTAGCATAAGAGCCTAAACGCCCCCCTCCTGACTCCCAGTGGCTGAATTGCTCTAGCAGTTTGACATATCCCCTGTACCCCTGTGTATGGGGAGCTAGAAGCTCTGGGGTTGCCTTGCCTCACACATGCCCAGGAGGGAGATTCTGTAATGGAGACATCTGCAGACATGGAGTTCGGCTGGGGTGGGCACAAAACCCATGTGACATGGGGAACATGCCATAGTTCCCCGCTTCCAAACTGTGCTTGAACCCCGATGATTGGTATGTGCTGTGAAGGAGCAAGGATGCTTGATAGAACAAGGAGATTTAGCACCAAGTTAGTGGCGTGCTGGCAGACTGCAGGTGCGTGGGGAGCGCAGGGGTATTTTTTATACAGTGCCATGATTGTCCTCTAGTGTTGGGGTCGGATTGCTCCTGTATCTGCCCCTTCCCAGCATTATAAGGCACTGCCCTTCTCCTTACAGTCACTGGCCCAGTGCACCCTTTCTAAGTGTGGGTGACTAGGGAAGCAGGAGAGGCCATAGAGGACAGCTTGGGTTCCTGGGCTTGGCTTGTTCCCTGCAGGGCCTGGAGTGCACAAGATCATTCCAGTCCTTTTCAGTTCCCTGAGCCTTGGCAGCCCCCCAGGCTCTTCCCCAGGTGGAGGAGCCCAAGAGGGAGAAGTCACCCTGACCTCCACACAGTGACCTTTGGGGTGAGGGAGGGGAGAGGAGCCCCCATATTTAACTAGCCCCAAAGCAGTTGAGAAGAGGCGGCAGCAGATCTGCTTGGAGGGCAGGGAGCTCAGAATCGCGCAGAAGTATGTGCTGGGTTTGTGCCATGGAGTCCCTTGGGTGCCTGGCACCAGTTACTTGGTGGCATCTGTTGCTTACCTTGCCTTTGGTGATTAACAGAGTCTTAATTATGTGACAAAATTTGATGGAGTGACCCTTTCCTCTTCTGCGGCTGGAGGCTGAACCTGTGCATTGCGGGTTGGGTGTTTACTGAGCTAAGGAGCTTCGGAGGCTGGGTCTGCAGTGACTGAGACTTTGGGGGAAATCTCTCCGTGGTGCAGCCCTGCTGATAGTTGCAACAGCAGGAGAGCCAGCATAGGTGGAGCACTGGCCTATTTTCCTCTGTGTCGTCTAGTCCTGCTCAGACCAGTGGCACTGTGACAAATTGCCTGACAGTGACACAGAGAAAGCTTTAGGTGCGTGAGATTTAGTGCAGAGCTGCTCTCGGTTCAGGCTCCTGACTACCATCAGGTATGCAAAGGAGCAATAAACAGATGCTTTCCTATACAGTTTCCTACTTTTGTGTGTGAATCTGGGCCTTGCTGAGGCAGCAGCTGTGGCTCTGGCTAGAGAATTGTGCAGGCAGGAGTTAAGGGAGCTTTCCTCACCCAGCTCTGCTGATGTTCCTCAGTCCTGGTCTCTGAACCCCTGCTATTCCAGTCCTGCTCCATCCTCCCAACTCGACCAGTTCTGGCCTGCAGCTCCCCTGCTGTTCAAGCCCTGTTTTCTAAGGCTGCATTGCTGATGCACCTCAATCCTAACCTGCAGCAGAGACTCCTGGTTATGCCAAACTGATTGCTGGCTTGGTGAGAAGACCAGATGCCTCCTGAGAACTAGGCTTAGCCCCTCCAACTCATTCCATTTGTGACATCCCCAATATAGGATTTGAACCCAAAGCTATAGAGACAAAATGCTGGTGAATTCGAGCCCTTTGCTACCCTTTCACAGCCTGTGCTTACTCTCAGCGGGCCACACTTAGCCTAGAGAGTAGGCAGAGAAAATGGCTGCAGAATGAACAGCTGAGAGGGAGATTTCACTTGAACATCTGTAAGGGGCAGGTGTCAGAAACCAGTAAAGCCAGGAGAACTTGGCCTGAAACGTGATAGCACTGGGTCTTAGGGAGGAGGCTGAAGACACTGTGAAGAGCTGCCCTAGAAATGCACTCACAGTTGCAGGCAAGTGGATCAGAAGAAGTCACCTTCCATTCAGTATGTTCAGAGACTGTGTCCAAAGGGTCGAGGGGAGGGGAGCTGCCCTGTGTCAGCCCCTTTGCTGAGCATTGGGCATGTGGTATGTGCCCTGTGGATGCATCTGCCTAGTGGTGAGGCTAGGGGAGATGTTTGTTTCTGCTCAGGGATGAGTAGGGAGCTGGGGAACGCGGCCACCTGTCGCACCTCCCCATGCTGCATTGCTGCTGATGGAGAGCCATAGCCTGGGGCAGCCCTGTGTCTGCCATCTGGCACCCCGCTGGAGGGTATAATTACAGGGTGAGAGGCTTAGCAACGGGGGCGCCAAGGCACTTTGGCACCAGCGTGGCAAGGAGTAGCAGCCTTGTTGATGACGGGAAGAAGTAAAGTGGCACCAATGGTGCCAGAATGGCCCTGGCAGGTCATTCCCCCTGCAGTGGTGTGGGTGGGTGGAAATAATGGCTTCCGCCAACAGAGTAATGTACCAGGAACATTGGGTAGTGCCTCAATGGGTTAAATGCTGCATATCCTTCCCTAGAGGGAAGGTTTGGATTGAGGACCTGGCTGCGAGAGACCGTGCAGGTAGGACAGTGATGGTGCATGTGTCGGCCAAAAGGTGCCTGCTCTGTAGGTCAGTTGTAAGCAAGAGACTTGAATACTGCAGCATGTTAATGTTGCCCTGCTGGTTCAGACTGTGAGCACCCTGCATGGGGTGGAGATGTTTTCTGGCGCTGCCTTTCCCAGGTCAGTGCTTCCGAAGACAGGGTAGGAAGATGGTTACTCATATCGAATGGGGAGTTAGGCTGGGGTTTAATCTCTCTTAGATAAAGTTTGTTACGTAAGACCATCTGCATCTGCCCTGGATGGCCTTTGAGCATGTGGCTGAAATTGCAACACCAGCAACACAGCTACTTGATTGGAACCGCTATTTATCATAGATTCTAAGCCCAGAAGGGACCACTGTGATCATGTAGTCCAGTGGTTCCCAAACTTTAACAACCTGTGAACCCCTTTCTCTAAAATGTCAAGTCTTGTGAACCCCCTCCTAAAAATGAATATTTCTCCTTTACTTGAGTATAAATTATAAAAGCAGTGATCTTGGAAATATAAAATTTGTTTTTATGACATGCTTATTACACACTACTTATTATTAATTATTATTTATCATTACAGTATTTTTATTACATTATGAAAACGGCAGCACTCTTCCAAGATCTCACTTTCGTAGCTTGTGTCACTTTGGAATAAGCCTGTTTTAACACAAAGGCTCCTCTGTTTCATCAAGGGGTATCAGGGGTGAAACGGCAGGAAGGGATTTAAAAAGCCAACTCACAGAGTTCCTCCTACACAAGCAGTCGGGTCTTGAGCCGTCCAGGCAAACCACGCACGTTACAACAGAGCTTAAACTTGTTCTTCGTAATAAATTTAAAAACAATACTAGCTGCCTATTTAATTTTAAAAACAGCAAAAAATATCCACCTCCCTTTCCATTTCTTATAAGGAGTCTTGAAGTTTAAACCTCCTCAGTGTGATAGATATGCTTGCTTTGATCTGCTTAGCTCTTGGAAGTCCAGGGGCTCCAGGCTGCTGGCCCCGTGCTGCCCAGGGTCCCTAGAGACAGCTCTGTCTACCATTAGGGAATTTTTTCCCAAGAACCCCCTGTAACATTTTGCGAACCCCCAGGGGTTCACGAACCCCAGTTTGGGAACCACTGTTCTAGTCTGACCTCCTGTATAGCATGGGCAACAGAATTTCCCCAAAATAATTCTTAGAGCAGAATCAAGATTTTAAAAATTGTCAGTGATCGAGACTCTACCGTGACTCTTGGTAAATTGATCCAATGGTTAAGCAATCCGACCGTTAAAAAATGTATGCCTTATTTCCAGTCTGAATTTGTCTAGCTTTCAGCCATTGGATTGTGTTGCACCTTTATCTTCTAGATCAGTGGTTCTCAACCTTTCCAGACTATTGTACCCCTTTCAGGAATCTGATTTGTCTTGTGTACTCCCAAGTTTCAACTCAGTTAAAAACTACTTGCTTATAAAATCAGACACAAAAACCCAAAAGTGTCACAGCCACACTATTACTGAAAAATTGCTGACTTTCTCATTTTTACCATATAATTATAAAATAAATCAATTGGAATATAAATATTGTACTTACATTTCAGTGTATAGTATATAGAGCAGTATAAACAAGTCATTGTATGAAATTTTAGTTTGTACTGGCTTTGCTAGTGCTTTTTATGTAGCCTGTTGTAAAATCAGGCAAATATCTAGATGAGTTGAGTACCCTCTGGAAGGCCTCTGTGTAACCCTAGGGGTACATGTAGCCCTGGGTGAGAACAACTATGCTAGATTGAAGAGCCCATTAAATATTTGTTTCCCATGTTGGTACCTACAGACTGTAATCAAGTCACCCCTTAACCTTTTCTTTCTTAAGGTAAATAGCTTGAGCTTCTTGAGTCTCTCACTATTTATAGGGTGTGTTTTCTACTCCTTTAATCATTCTCATGGCTCTTCTTTGAACCCGCTCCAGTTTATTAACATCCTTCTTGACTTGTGGGCACCAGAACTGGACACACTATTCCAGTAGTGGTTGCACCAGGGCCAAGTACGGAGGTAAAATAACCTGTCTGCTCCTACTTGAGATTTCCCTGTTTATGCATCCCAGGATCACATTAGCGCTTTTGGCCACAGTTTTACACTGGGGGCTTGTGTTCAGGTGATTATCTACCATGACCCCGTAATCTTTTTCAGAGTCACTGTTTCCCAGGATAGAGTCCCCCATCCTGTAAGTATGGTTCCAGATGTATAGATTTACATTTATCCTTATTAAAATGCATATTGTTTGCTTGTGCCCAATTTACCAAGCAATCTGAATCAGCAATCTGTACTCTCCATTATTTACCACTCCCCCAGTTTTTGTGTCATCTGCAAACTTTATCATTGACTATTTTTGTGTTTTCTTCCAGGTAATTGATAAAAATCTTAACTAGTATAGGGCCAGGAGCAATCCCTGCAGGACCCCACTGAAAACAGGCCTGCTCGATTACAATTGCTCATTTACAGTTGTACTTTGAGACTTATCAGTTAGCTAGTTTTTAATGCATTTAATGTGTGCCATTTTAATTTTATGTCCATCTAGCTTTTTAATCAAATTGTTTTGTGGTACCAAGTCAAATGCCTTATAGAAGTCCAAGTATATTACCTGAACTATTTCCTTTATCAGCTAAACTTGTAATGTCATAAAAAAAAAATCAAGTTAGTTGACGATCTATTTTCTATAAACACATGTTGATTTGCATTACTTACATTTTCCTTCCGTAGCTCTTTATTAGTAGAGTCCCGTATGAGCTGTTCCGTTATCTTGCCCGGGATTGATGTCCGACTGACAGGCCTATAATTACCTGGGTCATCCCATTTACTCTTTTTCAAAAAATTGGCACAACATTAGCAGCTTTCTTCTCGTCTTCTGGAACTTCCCCAGTGCTCTAAGACTTATTGAAAATTAACAAAAAGAAAAGGAGGACTTGTGGCACCTTAGAGACTAACCAATTTATTTGAGCATGAGCTTTCGTGAGCTACAGCTCACTTCATCGGATGCATACCGTGGAAACTGCAGCAGACTTTATATATACACAGAGAATATGAAACAATACCTCCTCCCACCCCACTGTCCTGCTGGTAATAGCTTATCTAAAGTGATCATCAGGTTGGGCCATTTCCAGCATATTTCATATTTCATATTTCATTCCTGTTTCATATTCTCTGTGTATATATAAAGTCTGCTGCAGTTTCCACGGTATGCATCCGATGAAGTGAGCTGTAGCTCACGAAAGCTCATTCTCAAATAAATTGGTTAGTCTCTAAGGTGCCACAAGTCCTCCTCTTCTTTTTGCGAATACAGACTAACACGGCTGTTACTCTGAAACTTGAAAATTAACGTTAATGGTCCAGCGAGTTCCAAAGCCAGCTCTTTTAAACTCTTGGATGCAAGTTATCCGGACCTGATGATTTAAAAAAGTCTAACTTTGGAAACAGAAGTTACTGTTCTACTAGTATTTCTGGAAGACATTAAAGTGTGTGATCACCATATGATGAGATTATTTCAGCTGTTTTCCCCCTCAAATACGGTACTAAAATATTTATTGAACGCTTTTGCCTTTTCTGCATAATTGATAATTCTACTATTTCCATCTAGTAATTACTTCTTGTTTTCTACAGCTGCCACATTCCACGCCAGCGTTGGCTGCATTTCAATAGTAGGTGGAGTGATTCCTGTGTGTACAGGGTTCTCTTGAGTTGAAAGTTGCTCTTCTCCACACCTGGTTGGGAGAAGGGTACATTTGCCTAAGCCAGGGCCCAGAGATGAGTTAATCTGGCTCTGGACATGGCGACCCATCTAGAATGTTTCCCCGACCCACTGGTGGGTCAGGACCCACCATTTGGCAAACACTGATAGAGTGGTTAGAGCAGGGGACTTGGCAGTCAGGATGCCTGGGTTCTATTCCTGCTTCTGGGAGAGGGTGTTTAGGTAGTTCGAGCAGGTGATTAGGAGACAGGACTCCTACGTTCTATGCCCAGCCACTGACTCTGCGTATCAGATGGTAGGTCGTTGCCTGCATCTATACGGTGAGGGAGCAGAGTGGTTGGTGCACAGGGAGATATGAGGTTCAGTGTCTGTAAAGCACTTTGTGATCCTGGTGTGGAAGGTGTGATGCAGTGGGAGCATCATCTGCTGGGTTTTCATGGTGGGTGAGCATGGGCCCCAAGGGGATGGCTGAGCACCCAGATTTTTCTTTGGTTGAGAGTGTTTTTTGTTTTCTGTTAAAGTTGGTTAAAACTACCTAGCAGCCACTGAACAGAATGCAAATGAAACATTTCTAGAGGGAAAAAGTGACACGCTCTCTGTGTGTGCCTTTAAAGCTTCCAAAAATAGGTCAGAGTCTCAGCCAAGGTGACTGTAGCTGGGATTAGCTATGGAAAACAGTTGTATCAGCAAGAGTCACGTGTTGGTAGCACCATTCGTGAAGACTCCCAAGCCCCAGGGGGTGGGTCAGGATTATCCCAGTTACATGTGGAAATGCAGATGGGGACTGTGGGGTGCGGGGGACGACACCTGACAGACCCGAGCTCACCCAGCGAGTGTGTTGGGGCTGGCATTAGAGCCCTGCAGTCCCTAGCTCCCAGCCCTGTGCTCAGGCCAGTAGGCCACCTTTGTGGCGCTTGAGTGAAAGTGCCGGTGGTACGGCAAAGGGGACTGCTGTCTCCATTGCCATGCCATTTCATTTCAGCAGCCGTAGTGGGAGAGGTGGATGCTTGTACCTCTGGGGCTCAGGCTCCTGCTGCCCCTCCTTGCCCTAGCATGCACTGCCCTGCTAGCTTTAGGAAAAGATGAAGGCCCATTTTGGATGGAGTTAGGGGGAATGGTCTGTTCGGAGGTGAGCTTGGGCTGGGGAGGCCCAGCCTGTGGTTTCCGTAACACATGTGGGCCGTGGTCAGAGCAGTGAGAGCCAGGTGACCGAGCTGGGCTGCAGCCTGAGGTGGCGGGGGCGCAGAGTTCTCAGCCCACACTGAGAGGGGAGCAGGTACTTCGCTGACAGGTGTGGGATATAGGGCCCTCGCTTGGACAGCACTAGCATGGGGAAGTGGGATAGGAGCCAGCACAGGTCCCTACCCTGACAAGGCCTTGGGGAATCCAGCATGGATGTTGTGGGGTTAGAGAGGGCAGAGGAATGATTGCCTAACCCCATTCCATTCGGCCTTGAGACACCAACTCATTCTGTCTGTGCCCTGGAGGCACAAGGACAGGGAAGAGAGTGTGTGCGGCTGGCAGTGGCCCATATGTGACATGGCTCAGGTGCGGAACCGGGCATGGAGTTCGGGGAGCTGCTACTTCTGCTGCTCCCCGGATCCTTAAGGGAACAGATGGTTTTGGCCTGTGGGCTTGGCATTAACCCCTTCTTCCCCATCCATTAGGGTCAGGGCTAGAACGTGATACGGCATCAGGGAGGCCGCTGTTGGGAGAAGAGCAGTGTGACTGGGGGAACTCCAGATGAGAGGTTTGGTGTGGACGTGAAGTGGTGCAAGAAGAAAACCGGGGGTGGGGGAAGAGGGCAAATAGAGGTCAGGAGGTGGGTGGTATTTTCTGTCCTGCTGTTTGGATCTATTGCTTCCATTTTGGCTGAGCTGATGTGGCTCTAAGGAAGCTCTGCTGGGCATCTTCTCTAGAGGGGCAGCCCAGGCTGGAATGAGCTGTGCATGCACAAATGGCTGTGGGGAGATTTTGCTTCCTGGCGTTTCTTAACCACAGGCAGCTGGGCCTGAGGAGCTCTTGTCAGTCCCCCAGGGAGAGGTGGGTGACTCTAAACTAGTGTGTTTTGAAGCGTGTTGCATGCCCTTGGAATGCAGGGTGTGGAAGGATGTGCGCCTACGGGCTTAGGTTTACACGGAGGCTCTGGACTTTCCAGTGTTAGGAGTCCCCTCGGGGATGAAACAGTCACGCCCTTCTGCTCTCTGTCTTGCAGTGCGGTGCTGGCATCAGCAGGGGTGTAACCCATCGCATTGGTGGCACTGTGCCAAGCCCCGGAAATATCTGAGGATGGGCTTTATGGCCCTGCAGGCTCCCAGGGTTATCTCCATGTGGTGGAGCTTTGCTGAAAGTGGGATTGTTCTGCCCAGACTTGGTGGGTGGTGCCCTGTGGGGCACGGTGGCTCATGACAGCTTTATGGCTCGTGGAGTCCTAAGCTCAGGGAGTTGGGGGCGAGAGGAATTGGGCAGTGGGCAGTCTGTGGGCAGGCTGCCAGTGCTTACATGCAATGTGGTGGGCTCCCTTCTTGTGCATAAGAGTAGCCCTGGTGGTCCCAGGCCAATGCATTGGGGTCGCAAGTCCTGGCCTGAGGTTATTGGCCTGCCGTTCTCTGGTGTCTTTGGAGGGACTGGGATATTGGATCCCCAGAGGTGCTCTCTGTCTGAACCTTGTGGTGTGCGACTTTCCACACTTGGGCCAGGGGGAGATCAGTGACTCAGCCGGAGCACACTCCCTTTGATTGGCAGATTGGCTTGAGTGCCGTTTGGATGGTGTGATTGTGACCCTTGGCTCCTGTTTTGCGCTCAGCTCATTTCCAAGACTCCATGTGTGTCTGCCCCTCCACTCTTCCCTGCTTGGAGCCTCTGTACCCAGAGCGCAGAACCAGTCCTGCAGTGGTAAGTGTACTCCCATCTGAAGGAAACACCCCTCAGCAGGGAAAGAAAATGAGGAGCAGGGTCAGCTTTGTTGCAAGGCTGGGTCAAATGCACTATAATGATCTGCTTCCCTAGGTAACTTGTGAGCTGCGCTAATTGTTCCTGGTAGATTTCTCCTCCCCATGAATGTGTTCCTCATGGTGCTGCTGCCAGTGTCTCAGCCAGAGCTGAGGCAACTGGACCTAATGGTAGAACGATGCTGCTAATGGGGAGCATGGTGGGGGAATGTCAGCTCTGTCTCCCTGGCAGGAGTTGTGATGGGGAGGGAAGCTGCCTCTGTGAGGACCTTTGGAAGAAACAATCAAACTTGGCTGACCAGTAAGAGTCTCTAAAAACAACCCCCCTCCCTCAGGTAAGGCACCTCTGGGAGCATTTTCCATCCAGCTCAAGGGATGGGAGCTTCCAGAGTTGAATTCCACATTTATTTCCCCAAGATTGCTCTGTCTCTGTCCCTCTTTCCTGTTCTGTTTATGAGCCTCAAGATGAGTGGTTTTTACACTCAACATTTAAAATTAAAGACATTTCTTTTCTAGCAGGTATGGAGACACACTCCCTCTTAGCTTGGGCTTTGTTTGTTTCTTTAAGTGTGTGTGTGTGTGTGTGTGGGAGAGAGAGAGAAAATAAGTGTGTGTGTCTAGAGCAAAGGGACTGGGAACCAAGATTCCTGGGTTCTATTTGCTGTGTGACAATACATTTTAGTCATGTAACTCCCCTATGGCCCCATTTCCTTTTCTCTAAAGTAGGGACAAAAATAGCTATCTCCGCTGGGGGTGGGAGCTATGGCGGGGTTGTGAGTCCTCCTTTTATAAATATTACTGAATCAGAAATCTTTACATTCATTCTGCGCTGTTGCAAAGGACTCTGCAAGGGACAGGACAACAGACACTCAGTCCCTGGATTTCCTTTGCAAAGTCAGACTGAGCATCATATTTTGCCCTGCGTGTCAGGGTTGAGCAATTTTTTTCTCTTAAAGAGATAACAGCACGATAACCATCATTCATTTGATCGATCTTGTGTATTTAGATTGTAAGTTCTTCAGGGTCAGGACTGTCACTAATGTGCGTACAGTGTCTGGCACAATGGGTCCCCGATCTCAGCTGGGGCTACTAGGTACTACTGGAACACAAATTTATGCCTTATATCCAGTCTGCTTCAGCTTCCAGCCATCGTGTTATACCTTTATCTGCTAGATTGAAGAGCCCATTAAATATTTGTTTCCCATGCAGGTGCCTTTAGACAGTGATCCCTAGTTCTTCAGCCGTACGCCTCAAAGCACGTAATGAAGCTGGTCAGTATCGTTACCCCATTTTATATATGGAGAAACAGAGGCACAGGGAAGTGAAGGGACTCACACCAGAGCATCCAGCAGTGGATAGAATCCAGGCTTCATAGAATATCAGGGTTGGAAGGGACCTCAGGAGGTCATCTAATCCAACTCCCTGCTCAAAGCAGGACCAATCCCCAATTTTTGCCCCAGATCCCTAAATGGCCCCCTCAAGGGCTGAACTCACAACCCTGGGTTTAGCAGGCCAATGCTCAAACCACTGAGCTAGCCCTCCCCGTTCATTGTGCTGTGCTGTTCCCCTAATCTTAGCTGGCCTTTTCAAACCTCAGGCAGGGATTGTCTTCCAAGATGACTATACAGTGCCTAGCACCCACAGCGTACATGGCCATCTACTGAAACAAGAAAAGCCCTTCCCTCTATTAATAGTTCATGTTATTAGAACGGAAAGAATTAAAAAAACCCACCACCACTCCTCTCTCTTCCCCAAATATCTTATTACTGCTGGAGTGGTTTGCTCGCTTTCTGCAATCTACTCCTGGGCAGTGATTCCGCTGTGCTCTATCTCGGCTCAGCTTCATTCTCCGACTGTCCTGGCTGCTCTCCTGCTTGTGCGGCCAACGTTTTGTTTCAAACCAGCTATAAAAGGTTTTGCTGTAAATGGAACCCACATCTCGGAAGGCATTTCTTATTCGTGTTAGATTTTGTCTAGCATTTATTTGTATCTATCCCCGTAAGTTTGGGGCCACAGCCAGACACAGCAGGCAGAATAACAGTGTCTTTGGCAGGTTTGTAGGGGACATGGCCGGGTTAGTACCAAATCACATTTTCCCCAGCCGTAGGAGTTGCTGCTCTCTGCGTGCATGGTAAGAGGTGGTTGGCGTTTTTTTAACAGGTTTTTTTTGGTGGGTTTGGTGAAGGGTTTTTTTTTTTTTTTTCCCCCAATTGTTTTTTGTGGAAAGTTACTGTTTTGCAATTTTTTGGTGAATTTTTTAAATAGAATTTTTTATTTAAAACGGTTGCAAAATTGTTATAAAATATTTCACTTACTGAAAAATAAAACTGGTTTATGGTAAATGAAAAATGCCAATACACTGTTTTGAGAATGTTTGTTTTTGGAGAAAAGTTCTATTTAAAAATGTCCCTCCACATTTTTTGGGGGGGAAAAAACAAAAGGCTGTTTCAAACTCTGCAAAATGGAAACCATTCCAATTATTTTTTTGCAAAGATAAAAATCCCTGCCAACCCCCCCTGTTCTAGGCCCCAGTAGCATGTTAGCCTAGCCTGGTTCTTTAGTGCTGGCCGGGGAAGTGGTGCTGCAGTGTGTTGAGAAAAGAGGGACATGGGGTTAAGGTCTGAGTTTCAGGAGATTTGAGCTTTATTCCCGACTCTGCTACAAACTTGCTTTATGACTGTGGGCAGTCATGTCACCTCCATGTGCCTCAGTCTTCTCCTCTATAGAATACAGGTGATGATACCCATGGGCAGACTGAGGAGTGCATCAATAATGTATGCAGAGTCCTTTAAGATCCTCAGGTAGAAGGTGCTAAAGGAAGACAAGGTTACCAACCCATTATTCCTTTCTTATTTGTTTGAGGCTGCTTCAAGAGCTGTTCCTCTCCCCACTTCTGTTCAGAGATTGCTTTGCTGAATCTTCCCATGCCTGTTCATTTGAAGATGATATCAGCTGGGGTGGGCAGGAGGGCCTGTGTGTTTTGTCTTACACATGTTTGCACTGGACTGTTCTTAACCTCTGTCTCCACTGCTCAGAATTCCTGAGCACTGTATAGGTTTAGAAACAGGAGGGGCTGGAAATGGAAAACCCTTAGCTTTGCTGAGGGAAGGACCAGTCTGGCAGAAAATGGACTTATTGGGGAGTAAGTACCCCCACCCTGGTGCTTGCCTGAGAAACTCTAAGAGTCTCACTGAGATTAGGGTCTAATTTTCAGGGGGCTTTTAAACTCACTCCAGGAGCTAAGTGCCTTCCCCCACTTGCACATCCCCTGCTGTAACTATTCTAGTCCTTGAACAGGCTGGAGTGGTTTGGGGCGGTTACTATTGTGTTTTTCATAAGGGCTCTTAATCGCACACAGGATGTTTCTGTTTATTCAAGAAATGAAATCACACAAACAGCCCACCCCCAATTTGGCTTTTGCTGAGCATCAGCTGCATGACCCAGGTTCCACGCAGTGCCAGAGAAATCCTCCCCACCCCTTCTCAGACTTTTCCAGCAAATCTCAGCTCAGCCTCAGTTCATGTTGCAAGTACAAACTGGAGAGGAGCCCAAAAGGAGTCTTCTGGGTTTGGATCAGGTTGGGATTTGGGTCTGAGGCTCGGATTGTGGCTGGCATTCAGGTTTAGATTAGATAACATTGAACTCTTACAAGATTTTCTCTTGAGATTGTGTCCCTCAAATTGTGGGACCTTCGCAAGATCAGCAGATCTTGCCAGATTTCCGCTGCCTTGCCCTCATCCAGACCTGATCTGGAAAGAAGGTTCCTCCCAGTTCTGGATCTGACGTGGGCCCAAACCTGCAGTTCTGGGATGTGAACTCTGACAACCCCTCCTCAAAACCCACGGGTTCAGATTGGAAATGCTGGCTCAGGCCCTCTGATAAAAATCACAAACTGTTTTTAAATTGAGCTGGCTCAGGAAGGGGTAGGGGGTGAATTGGAGAGACAGTTTTGTTCCAGGGGACTTATATTTTTAAAGGGCATTAACAAGTAACTCCAGGCTCTCAGCCTTGGGATAGGTGGGGGTGTGGATTTGCCACTTGAGTTGCTACCATGTCATCGCCTTTCTACTTAGGCCTTATCCTTTGGGGTACTAAATGAAGGACAGCAGGGATGTGACATAACTGATTTGAAGTGAAAACTCAACTTTTCTCAGGCCTGTTGAGCAATGGGGCTGATGAGCGCTGGTTACCATGGCAAACCAGCAGGCCCGTGACCCAATGAGAGTGAAGCCTGTGTTGCAGTCCTTGGGGTTTGGAGGAGCGAAAGCCTTGGAGACCATTAGAATAATTTAACAAGCCATTAACGAGAACAGGGAAAACACTGGTAGAGTTTGGGGAGGGTCTGGAAGTGGGTGGGGAAGTGGAAGAGGGGGATTTTGGCAGGGAGCAGGTCACACTGGCAATCTGCCCCTCTTGCCTAGATGTGTTATGAAGTTTTTGAGGTTGCTTGAAAAGTGTCTGGGGAGTGGCGGCGAGCCAACCGGGCCCCGGGCCAACTCCCAGCTAAACATGTTGTTGTGAAAAATTGTAGTCAATTAATCTAAGCCCTGCCAATTTCAGCTGCAAAGCGCTATGAGGTTCTGTCAAGTTTTCAACAGGGTAAAGAGAGGGAGGGGGCTGAATGTGGTTAGCAGCACTGGGGGAGAATTGTGATTCAGAGCCCAATCCTGCAAACTGCCAGGCACTCTCTGCTTCCACTGATGTCAGCAGGCCTGCTCCTGCGAAGTTTTGCCATTGTCTGCAATGGGAGCCAGATGGAGCCCAATGGGATAGGACTTTCTCTTCCCCTTGGAAGGGTTGGACCGTTCTGCTGGCATGCCGAGGCCAAGGGAATGTGGAAGGATCTATCCTAGGTGTATTGGCTGCTGGGGCAGTTCTTCTAGCTCTGGCTTTGTAGTGTTTCCTGCCCTGACGCCAGCTGGGAAATTTCCACTGTGGCAGTCCCTGTATGATTTCCCACATGCTAAACTAATGGCTCTCAACCTTTCCAGACTACTGTACCCCAAGTTTCATATCCTTTACAAACTACTTGCTTGTAAAATCAGACATAAAAATACAACACACACTACTGAAAAATTGCTTACTTTCTCATTTTACCATATAACTATAAAACAAAACAATTGGAATATAAATATTATACTTACATTTCAGTGTGATACTTGTGCCAGTATTTCACTTGTGAGCCTTGTCTGAAGCCCAAGCCCTGCCACCCAGGGCTGAAGCATGTGGCTTAGCTTTGTGGGGCCCCCTGTGATGTGGGGCCCGGGGCAGTTGCCCTGCTTGCTGCCACCTAATGCCAGCCCCGCACTTCTGACTCCCCGCCCCCCAAACCATCCCATCACCTCCATAGGGTCTCAACCATGAGGTTGAGAAACACTGATCTAGATGAGTTGATTACCCCCTAGAAAATCTCTGTGTACCCGTACCCCTGGTTGAGAACTTCTGTGCTAATCAGTCCTGAAAGGTTTGGCCTGTCCCCTTGCTGGCCTGTACAGTAGATCTCAGGCTGTGATTTCCTACCTTTGCCCATCTTTCTGAAGCAGGGAAGGACCTTGGAAGTCAGTGGAATTATTTGTGCCCAATCTCCCTTTCCACCAGCTGTAGTACTTGGGTTTGTATGAAGGCCTGTCACTGTTGGCTCCAACATAACTGAAGAGGATTGCAGACCCCTCCACTTGAGTGCCTGAGCTCCCCACCCCCTAGACGTGCATTGCTTTTGGCACAAGTGATGTGAGCCCTTGTCTGTCTGTCTCTTTTCTTGTATGTGGAGTGCTAATCACCAGCATATCTAAGTGCCAGCTGTTCCCTCCATTGATCGGGTTTGGGGGCAGGGTGTCTTCTTCCTTGGACGGTTCTAATGGCTGATGAGGGCTGGGTGGGGCTGTGTACACAGTACCTAGCATAATAGGGCTCTGATCCTAGGCTCTCAGTACAAACAGTGGCCCTCAGCTTCTCTGCAGCATGGAGCATTGCTCACACCTCCTTGGTTCCCTGGGGTGCAGCATCCTTCCCTTCTCCCTGGCAGGGGCCGTGGCGGCTGTTTTTAATATATTTGGTGGACTCTCTAGTGGAGACTTGGTTCCTGTTTCTTTTTACAGTTTCATTAAACTCCTGAAAAGTTGCAGTTCCATCTGTGAGTAACAGTCACAAGACTCACAAAACAAGCTCTGCTTGTGCCCCCGAGGCTGTTCTGAGCAAACTTTGGAGGGATAAGCTCCCAGCCCTGTTGCAAAAGACACGGAATTTGTGCTTCCCAGGGTCTGCATGTCTGTTTCCATTGGCTCCGCTCTCCCAGTTTACCTCTTGCAACCTGTTTTTCCACCACAAAAAACACTTTCTGTGTGTGTGTCCGTCCATCCTTCTACCTGTCCCTGTGTGGGCAGTGCTGGACTTTGACAATAGCCTCTGTAATCATGGCACTCATTCTGCATCCAGGAAGACTCTGAAATTACTGTGTTGCTCCATAACTAGCAGCTAGGGGGTGCAAAGGCATGTGGCAACTCCCCCCAGCCCCAACTCTCCTACTTACGGTCATTTTTAGATCCCATGGCTTTCTTCTAAGTGGGGGGAAAGGAGGTTAGCCCTAGTGTGGGCTGTTAATACATTAGCCCCCCCTAAATCTCCCTGCAATATTAGTAGAACACTGAGGTGTTGCTGTGCCCTGTTTAATAGCTGCCACATTCTATCCTAGAAGTGGTTGCAGTTCAGAGATACACAAAGCAATTCCTGCATATGGTTTGTAAGTACCTTTGCAGCCCTTTAACATGGAAGGCTCTATAGAAGTGCAAGAGCTATTATTTAACATGCCACAGGGCTGAGAATTTACTGCCCCACAGCTCTTCATCTGCAAAGAGAAGTGAGTCTTGGATCGTCACTGGAGTTGGCTGTGCAGCTTGTGTCACTGTGTGTTAGCCCTTGCATACAGTCATCTCTTTTTACGTACTTCCCCAGAATACATTAAAGATGATTTCCTCCGACTTCATCCGGAGCTTGTTAATATTTCATTGAGACACAGGCAGAGGCTGCAAGGATTTCACTTCAAAGGAGGGCAGCTTCCAGCAGCTTTTGGTTCAGGCATAAGGTTTTGCAATAACTCCTTTTGTGGTTTATTTAAAAAAAAAAAAAAATCCAGCAGCCCCAATGCAAGTCCATTGCCCTGCTCTTTTCCTTTGTGTTTAACTGGCTTGTAGAGTCAGCTGGCAAAGCCTGACCGGTGAACTCAGGTGGGTGTCTATGGAATTGCACAGGAGGCAGAGGGCAGGAAAGTGGCTGGACGTAGGGGAGTCTGTCCTGTTTTTCAGATGCTCAGAAAGCCCCATCCTTGCATCTTCAGCTCTGCAGACCTGAGAGGAATCATCTGTTTGTGTTACAAGGGCTAAGCATCCTCCAACTGTACCCCAGAATTTAACCCTTTGTGATGCTGTGGAAGTGAAGGTTGTGCGTGTTAACCGCCTCAGTGTACAGCATGAATGCTAATGGAATAGCTGACAGCGTATAGGGGAGGCTTTAGATTGTGCACAATTAGTCTGTGTCCATCTCTGGACCACCTGAATTTGTGTTTCAAGAAAATGTCAACAACCTGATGTAGCAATGGGGGCTGGGGAGTGCTGAAATGACTAGTTCTCTCCTCATTTTGTATGACCCATTCAGATTTGAGTAAATGACGGGTATGAGATGATCTGGGATGTTGCTTGTCCCAACACTTCTCAGAGCAGGCAGAATATCCCATTACTGACACCAATGTACTTTGAAGTCTCTTAGGGTCTCACATCTAGTCTGTGAAGTGCAGCTAGAATCTCACTGCCTGGCCCTTCCCTTTCAAACAACTGGAGGTGTGCGCTGTTTTCCCCCTAAATTTTATTTTTGTGTGTGAATGGATTCCATATAGCAGCGCTTCTGAAGGCCCAGGATTGGCCCTCCAGGAGCAATAACACAAGAATTATTGCATTGCATGGGTGTCTTTATGTGTTTTTTAAACCGTGCCTCCTAATTATAAATAATGGCTGTGATACGAGATGTGATTATGATGAATGGTGATTCCGTATTCTGCGTGCATTAGCTGCTTTAACCTTGCTGAGGTAATTATGTCTCATTTAGAATTCTGATAGTATTTATTTGAGGTAGGGGACTGGGAATTTAATTTCTAGCGCTTTGTCTTTTAGTAGTAGTATTATTATTTGAAAAGGATACCTTTGCAAAATTGTTTTTTAATAATTCCCCCCTGTGGCAGCACAAGTTCATTAATATTTTAGGGGACTGTGTGGAGTCATTGTTAAGATGTTCCTAAAGGTACGGGGGGGGGGAAGGGGGGCAGGGGAATATAAAATCAGGGCTAATGGGTGAGAGGGGGAATCCCCAGGAGGGAGGGTGAATGGCACCTGTGTCTGTCTCACTCACTTACGCATTAGCACTGGCAGGGTGCAGTGTAAAATTCTAGCCAAGGCATCACTCATTATTCGGAGCTGGCGAGTGACTTTGCTTCATCTTGGAACAAAATAACTTGTATTGGAAAAAGTGTGGAATTGGTAGAGGCTTGTAATAGACTCTCTGCTTTGTGCAGCCTCCCTCTGTGTTCATCTCCCTCCCCTTCCCTGCTACCAACTAACCAAATGCAAGCTCCTGAGAAGTGTGATCACCTCCAACTTTTCCAGTCTGGGGTTTTCTCACTGAATTTGTTCTTAAACCATGGCCTGTCTTGTGAATCCTTCCTGGTTTCCTGCCTCTCTCCTCTAGTCAGCTGTGGAGCTGCACCCACTGCCAGGAGGGCTGACTTTGTCGCAGTATCTGGGCACCTTCCGTCCTAATGGTTATCCAGGCTGCTGTGAGCTCTTTGGGGTAGGCACTTTGTCTTTGAGTCTGTAAAGTGCCCTGGGTACAAACACTCATTCCATTGTGATGCCCCTGTAGCCAGGCGTAAGGAGCAGTGCAAATCTCCTGGAAGAGGTTACAAGGCAAGTGGAACAATAGTATGGGCAGAGTCTAAAGGCAGGAATTTACAGACATTGGACTTGTTCAACTTAGCAGAACCTGGAGTAGGAGGGACTGTATATTTTTTCCTGGGGAGAAGGAAAATATTATAGCTTATCCCAAGGGGTTGCTGTCCTCATGGCCGCTCACAAATCAGTCATCCCCCTCCGAGGCATGTTTGTGTGCACAGTCACCAGACACGCAGTCTCATTTGTTATCCCAAGAAATGTGATCAGAGAGAGACAGACACACACAGTATCACACATATGTACATGCAGGTGTAGCCCTTCCCAGACAGGCATACCTCTGTGCAATATCCAGTTCCTATATGCCTTACCCATTCGCGTGTGTGTACACACACATGCGGCCTCCAGTTTTGCTCCATTCCATGCTTTCCGTGGTCTTTCGATGTAAATGTGTAGCTCGTTGACCTTTGGCTCCCCTTCTGGGTGCGCTCTGGGGCGCAGTCTCTGACTGGGATTAGGAGGGGGCAAGATAGCAACAACAAAGGGCTGAGCCATCGCCCAGCCAGCCCCTCACCATCTTTGACGGTATGTTTTAATTAAAAATCAAATCAACCTAAAGATTGCACACGTGTGCTTAATCAGTTTGAAGTCTCCGGGAGAATAAAGTAATTATACTAGTTGTTTGGCTATGGTAATTAAAACTTTAATTAACATAGTTTCCCACCTCTTGGTCTCCCTAAACAGTGCAGATATTCAAGTGCTGCCACTCTAGCACCTTTAGGCCCTGCCAGGGCTACTGCCAGGATTTGATCTTGGAATAAAATAAACTTTTTGTTTTGAGGTTGTTTTTCTCTTTCACTTCTAGCTGTAAGTAGCAAGGCAGCTTTGAGAAATTACATGCATCCCCCCAGCCTCGTGGCAGCCCCCCTCCTCATACCCCATTGTTAACCCCTGCACAGCCAGTCAGTCTTTAGGAACAGAGATGCCTCCAGCCCATTGTTCCAGAAGAGCCCATTTAAATGAACCCCTTTCGTGCTTCTTTTCAGACTGTTCCCTCCCCCCGCCCCCAAAACACGCACAGAGACTAAATCTGAATATATCTATAAACAGCATGTGTCACAATGAAGAATAATTGACAAGGAAGCAACTGTCTTGGGAGTTTGACCCAGTTTGAGGGACAGGCCGTGGAGCTCCGGGATGTGAAGGTATGATTGAGAGGAGATTGTCTGTATGATAAAGGCAGGTGTGTTGTCTGCTCATGGAGAAACATGGATATGAAAGCATTGTTAAATTAACTCCCCAACTCCTCAGCCTAATTGATTGACCTCGCTGCGGCTTTGCAAACATGCCGCTCTCATGTGTTCAGATGGTGATCTGCATTTCAGGTGTCAGTCGTCATTCAACTGGGCTTCCTGCTGGGAAAGTAACAATAAAACGCCAGCACCCATTTGAGATACACTGGCAGCATTTGAAGCTCTGGAGAGACTGAGACGGTGGCAGGTGTTCTTCAAAGCTGCTCAGAGAATTCAGTTTTTAAA